>NW_027529541.1:916779-1012891 GCF_008692635.1 Crocuta crocuta
GTAATTTTTTCCAACAATTTACTTTAAGTGTAAATGTTAAAATTTAACTATTTTTAAATAGTTATTTTGAAAGAAAACCAAACCCTATTCAAACAAAAGTAAATAATGTTAAAACATTAGCTAATGAAATGGTATGATTATAATATATACAAGATGTTCTTGGAGGCTTTTCATAAAGCATTAGACTTGTTTGTTATCTTGTCCATCATCTGATTAGATGACAAACCCTAAGATTTATATCCACACCACATCAATCAATGGAGATTCATTCCCTCATGAAAAATATCCTTTGAATGTATTTACCTTGGATGTCACTTTTAGGCCAAAATCTGATCTGATTCATTTACTATTTTATTTCCAAAATCTTGTCCTGTGCATGACACAAATGAGTCTTTCAATAAAGGCATTTAATTAAATAAATTAATAAAAGGATTCAAGTGTTAAGAGATTAAACATGTAATCAAGGCATAACTGATAGGTTAATAAATAACCTGGTCTTTCAAAACCAAATTGGATAAGAAATTATAGGCAAGAATGAGAAAAACAAGATCAAATTCTGAGAACTCTTTCTTCCCACAAAATTAGAGGTCAAAAAAGAGCTGAAGTGATAGCAAAGGAAACTGAGAATTGATTTCAAGGATACAAGAGAAAATTCAGAAGATTACAGAGTTTGGGACTCAACGAGGTAAGAATGTTTCAAGGAGAGGATGTCAGCTCTGATGAAGGCTCTGAGTCGTAGGGTAAAATCAGGACAGAGGAATGTCAATTGGATTTAGACACATGGACATTACTGATGACCTTGGAAAGGGCAAATACTGTGAGATGATGGGGATTATTTTAAATTTATTTTACTAGTGATAAAGGTCATTTTTATCCTCCGATACAGTGGCTTAATATTTTTGGAAGTCAGGTTTGGAATAGGGTAAAGAGTGATTTAGAGATTGGAAATAAGTTTTTTTTTACATAAAATAACCTGGAAAGCTACTTTTAAGTGTATATTTTTCAAATTACTTAAATACTAATCCTCAAAAGACCCTTTTGAATTGGATGCCCAGATAACTTTTTTCTTATAAGAGGGACATCACACAATATAGCAGAAAAGAGACAAAATTCTAGCTTTTCTGATACACAGCCCAGTGTTTTTTACACAACAAAATATAATATAACATTCTCTGAATATATCTATAAGATGACATAAGAATTTAATACTTTACAAGAATCTGAATTGTTACCAGTTGAACAAATCTAATCAATACTGGTGTCTTCTACCTGTTATCAGACTTTTTCAAAAGCCCTTTCCTTTGATTAGATTAAGCTCTGTGGAACAGCCTAATGTTTCATGATTCCATGCTTCAACTGTACCCCCACAGGGTCTTAGAGTGTCTCTCAAAGAATTAGTTTGGACTTTTATTAATTAAGATTTATTGTCTCCACAGCAATGTAGGTGTTACCACACAAAAGTTAAAGAGTACAAACTGATAGGTGATTCATATGCATGAGTAAAAATGGGTCACCAACTGAAAGAGTTAATGATAACTGGAGCACCTGGGTGGCTCAGTAGGTTAAGCATCTGACTTTGACTGAGGTCATGATCTCATGGTTCGTGAGTTCGAGCCCTGGCTCAGGTTCTGTGCAAATAGCTCTGAACCTGAAGGCCTGCTTCCAATTGTGTGTCTCCCTCTCTTTCTGCCCTGTCCCACTCATACCCTGTCTGTTTCTCTGAAAAATAAACATTAAAAATATTTTTTTAAAGACCTAATGATAACCATAACACAGAAACATCAGAGAAAAGCACTATATTGACATGAGAAACCAAAGTGAGAGAAAACATTGAAGAAAAAATGCAGGTATGGGAAAAAATGAAAAAAATAAACTAACTGCAAAATAAAGTTCATCTGGTTGGAGATGGCATTTCTGGCTTTATGTACAATTCTGTGTACATATTTCATAATTTAAAGACCAAAGTATTGTTTTTCTAGTATAAATTCCTTTGTTCAGGCTGATCATCAACAGCTCAAACAGTATTTTTCCAGAAGACAAAAATCTGACTCTTACAACTCCTACTTTGAGAGAGGGCAAGATGGTGGAGAAGTAAGGAGCTCCGTACTTGCACTCGCGCCCATACATCNAAAAACTCCTACTTTTAGGATCCTGCTTAGGTATCTTATTCTTGTCCCTAAAGAGCCCAAGTCATGTGGATCTCTACCTGTGCTTAGGTTCCTGAAATCCTTACCATCCACTGACTTGGTGGTATTCTCTAAATGTTGTATTTATTTTTTCACACTAATTTATCGTATCTCTCGAAAACATCATGTATCTGACTCCTGATTTCAGCTCAGGTCATGATCTCAAGGTTTATGAGTTTGAGCCCTAAGTCAGGCTGTGTAGCTGGCAGCACAGAACCTGCCTGGGATTCCTCTCTCCCCCTTTCCCCCTGCCCCTCCCCTGCTGTGCTCTCTCTCTCTTAAAAACCAACCAATCAATCAATCAATCAATAGCAAAATCAAAACAAAACCAAACAAAAAGAAACCCCATCATGTATACTATGTAACACTTATATTATTTCTTTATAAATTCCTAAGCACTCCATACAGAGAGTTTCAGAAACTACTGGATATGGTAAGTCTGGCTTATGACTAAAAAGCACTGCCTTGATTTTGCTGAATCTCTAGAAGAAAAAAGAGTCTTTTCTAGTTGGTCCAACAATAATGGCTGAAGCAGAAAGATGATAAGAGATGTTTTATCTAGGACCCTCCCACCTCAACTAGGGATTTCTTAAATAAACCTTCAGTCAATCCATGGAAGACATAGGAACCTTTTTTCTAACCTAAGATTGTGGAGGAATGATCTAAACCTTTCTAGACTTGATTAAGCCCTACCTAATCCTGCAGAAACTGTTGGTTACTTAGATGTTTAGACTGGCGTTGGTTCTAGGGACCCCTTAGAACTATCACTTGGTAGATCACTAATTCAATAACCCTATCACTAATCACTAATTCAGTATTGTTCCTTCTGCCCCCAAATCAGGTCATGGAGACAATGGGATGGTATTCTACTGGCAGGCTGTAATCATTAAGGAGGTCAGGAACATAAATGAGTTTATATTTTCTTCCTATGGAAAAAGACCCAGCAAAGGTCTTAATCCAATTCAAATAATGTTAAAATATCTTGTACAAACTACGTTAGAGATAAAATTCATAAAGTCACCTACAATGTGGTCTCCAGTTATGTTTTGAGTCTTGAATTTTTAAGGATCCCAGGAACTGAACTCTCTGGAGGGCAGAATATTTCCCTCCATATCCATTATTTAATCCTGCCTTGCAGGCAATTTCAAGCATTACAGAGCTCCCAAATGTTCTGTTTGTCTTTCAATGCTTGAAGCATTACTTGAAATTTGACCTCATCATTGACTTCTCTTGTGGCTGTTTTCTTTATTCCTAGACTAACCAAAGAAAAGACCCAGACCCATTTTCATTTAACACATTGTGGCTCACACAAACAGGAAACACTAATTGCCATGTAAAAAATGTGAAGGCTGAAATCATGAGAAGGAATATTTTGTGTGTTAAGCATTCAATTAGACATTTATATACTCCCTAGTAGATATATTTCATGTATTTGTTTGTTTTCAGTGCAGAGCATCTATAACTAGAGTTGAGTTTTACTCCACCATTAAATCATTGTAGATTCCACATTTTCTTTCAATTTTAATTTCACAATTTAAATTGGTTTCATCTTACTGTACTTAGTGGGGGCGGGGGGGCGGAATTTACTTGGTCCACTCTCTCAAGGACTTTCGGATGAAGTGTGCCTAGAGCACACTTCAATGTGGCCAGTGAATCCACAGACTCACATTCTTTACTGAAGTCCAATGGACTTCAAAGTGGTCTTCAAAGTATTCCTATAATCACAGCAAGCAGATTTTCTCTGAAGTGCCCATCTGTTTCTTTGTTAGATCACTTATTTTTCTTCTTGAATGTTTATTGATTAGTATACACCATATTTCCAAGGAAAATCTCTACAGACTTTTGAGTAGCAAAATTGCAAGTACTAATTCAATATTGTTACTATGGCTTTCAATTACTCCTTACAAATCCTTTCAAAAGAGGCAAATGAAGACCGTGGATTAATTATCATATTGCATTAAAAATTCATCATTTGAAGTTTGCCTAATAGATTATTATTTGTCATGCACAGTAAGGCACAGCTTTGCTATTAGAATTCACTTGACCTCAGGCATGTTAATTGCAGTCCTAAAATAGCATCTATTTTGCTTTGTTTGGGTTTGGCTTTTTTTTTTTTTTAATAAGTTATCACTTATATTCTGATGGCTAAAGTTTTGTTTAAAAATTATGAAGTATTTTTTAGACTCTATGAAGTCATGTTTCAGCCTCATCTATGTCACATGCCAAATGTCGAAGTGGTGCATAATGCTGGGCTCCTTTAAATTTCATCCCCAACCACATCTGTATGTTGTTTATAAGAGTATGATACTGGTAGAACTGAGCTGTTAGCGAAGCAATTCCACACTCATCCACTTCTGGTTTTGCTGTCCTTCTGCTTTTTGCAAAACCAGCCTTAAAGAAATCCTCCTAGGGGGCACCTAGGAGGCTTACTGGGTTAGGTGTCTGACGTTGGCTCAGGTCGTGATCTCGTGGTTCAAGTGTTCAAGCCCCACGTTGGGCTCTGTGCTGACAGTTCAGAGCCTGAAGTCTCCTTCAGATTCTGTGTCTTTCTCTCTCTCTCTCTCTGTCCCTCCCCTGCTCATGCTCTCTTTCTCTCTCTCGAAAATAAATAAAAATATTTTTTAAAAATTTTAAATAAATCATCCTGAAAATACAATTAGTTAAGTGTTTTCTTGATGACCCAAGTTATCATGCAACCCAACGTTAGTAGGGGAGTCCATTGGAGAGTTTCTCTCTCCTTTGCCCTACTGTTCATAGTAATATATCATATTGCATTTTATTTCTTTGCCCATCTGACTCCCATATCAGGCTAAAAAATAATTGATTTTAGGGACCACATTACATGTAGTATTGATCCTATTACATAACGAGTGTTTTAAAAATCTGTAAAATAAGTAATATAGAATTTGCAATACTAGAGGTCTAGTGAAAGTCAACAGATTACTAAAATCCCGTTTAGTTCATGAGAAATTTGAATTAGGCTATATATTTGCAAGATAACAATGAACACAATTAATGAAAAAAATCAATCAAAATCTTTCTCTGCTCAAATAGAACAAGAGGAGCAATTAATTTATAAAGTGGTAAGCAAACAAAGATATAAACTATTTAAGATTTAACAGATCTGTCATCTTAGACAAGAGCATCACAAAATAGCTTTTGAGGGTAAAGAGACTAATAGCAGCTAGGTATTCTTTGTAATAGAGACTTTAAGACCAAGCATGGGGACAGCTGGTGAGATGAGTCAATAATATTTTTCAACCAATTTTTAAAAATTATAATAATCATTACTTTTTTATGAGGCAAAGCCGCAGGATAATACGAACTGAGATGCCCGTGTGCCTGTTTTACTTGAGCTCTGTGTTTTCATCATTAGTGTCAATTCCTTCAGTAGCTATAATATATATTTTTCCTCACATTCTGTCATCATGAGTATTTTCATTCCCTTTCAGAGAATGGATTTAGAACTAGCAGTAAGGGCAGTTTTGAAGTTAAATTATACTCGGATGCAGGGATGCCTGGGTGGCTCAGTCAGGTAAACATCCAATTTTGCTTAGGTCATGATATCATGGTTCATAGGAACAAGCCCTGCATCAGGCTCTGTGCTCAGAGCCTGAAGTCTACTTCTGATTTTGTATGTCTCTCTCTCCACCCCTCACCTGCTAGTGCTCTGCCTCTGTCTCTCAAAATAAATAAATGTTTTAAAAAATTATACTTGGATTTCTATAAAACAGAACAGGCAACCCCCCCACAAATCTGTCTGTCCCCCTCTTTCCTAGGAAATCATACTATTTAAAAATAATAAAAGGAAGTCTGCTTTTTATATTGTATCAAATATTAATAGTTTAATGCCATCTTGTGTTTACTTACATACACAGACTGGATTTTAGCATTAGAATATTCTCTCTTTTTCATGTTATTTATTGCCAAGAAACATTGTTTGACTGTTCTATATTTGCCTTGGTCTTTCTATAAGTCAAAGCTATTGCAAAACCCATTAGAACAGTATTGAGCTCACAAAAAGGAAGACTATCTTTAACTTATTTTAATAGAATAATTTTGCAGAAGAAATAAAATTCAACCAGGTAATTTTCTCATTAGATAATATTAATGAGTTATTTTTTAATAATTATTTTCCTAGCTACTAATCACTTGAAATTACAACAAACTCTTTGTTATAAGCAAGAGTAAATGGATTTTTGTTGTGTCTTATTGTCTAAATCAAGTCACCTTGATGTTTTTCTTGGTGTTACTGGACAAGTGGGCAGAGCAGCAGAAAGTATAAGAATAGAGTGGTCTGGCTGATGTCACCATAGATTTCATTGTGGTCTAAATACATGAAACCTTACAAAGCTATGGAGATTTTTTTCCATCCTTTTTTATCATTTGTTATAATACTAATTAAAATATAATTTATCTTTCCTTAAACAAGACGTATCTTGAATCCTCCCTTAAACAAGACATATCTTGAATCCTCCTTATGTTCTGTATGTTTTATAAAATCATTATGTATACAAATTATTACTTCATTTATTAAATTCTTGCAGAGATTTTGACAAATGCTATACATGTAATAGCTAAAAATAAACAAGTCTTGTTTAATCTACTGAAACTCTAAATGAAGCTTGAATAAGGTTGTATCATATGAAGCCGAACGAGATTGTCATATTGATAAATTTCAACTAAGCTGCAGTAAATTCAGTAAAAAGTTTTTTAAAAAAAGTCATCAAGCTCATGATTTGGTAGGTCTACTTAAAAGCACGATTAAATGGGCTTCTCAGCAGATTGAAACACTCTGGAATCTTGGCACATGGCAATTGCAGAGGTTAAATACTCAAATGCAAAATCATATGCATTCTTCAGGACTCCTGGGTGGCCTTAGTCCGTTAAGTGTCTGACTTTGGCTCAGGTTATGATCTCACAGTTTGTGATTTGGAGTCCCGCATGGGGTTCTGGTGCTGACAGCTCAAAGTCTAGAGCCTCCTTTGGTTTCTGTATCTCCTCTCTCTCTGCCCCTCCCCTGCTCATCCTATGTCTCTCTCTCTCTCTCTCTTTCAAACATGAATAAACATTAAAAAAAATAAAAAATATATACTATACATAGTCTTCAATGCAGGAGAGATACATGGTTTATTGGCTAGAGAATGGGAGGTTAAGAAACCAAAGAAACAGGTATTTGAATACCAACCCATTCATTTATTACTTTTGTAGTATAGAGAAGCCAAACTGTGTGTTCACTTGCTTTGTCTCTGTTGTGAGCCTGAGAAAATTTTAAAAAGATACCAAAGAGACATATCAACTGAATGCAATGTATGACCCAAGATTTTTTTCTTTTTTCTAGGAGGAAATTATTAGAATCATTAAATTATTAGAATTATTAAATCCAGAATAAAGTCTGTGGCTTCAATAATAAAATTGTATTTCTCTTCATTTCCTGATTTTCTCAGTTATATTTTGTATATAGAAGAGAATATTCTTGCTTTGTAGGAAATGCACTGAGTATTTAGAGGTAAAATGTCATTATGTCTGCTATCTACTCTCAACTAGTTTGGAAAAAATAGAAACAAAGAAGGAAAATGATAAAGCAACTATGACAAAATGTTAATATTTGGGGAATAAAGGTGAAGGATGTATGGAAATTCTTTGTTCAAGGTTCTTTTTCTATTTTCTATAAATCTCAAGTTATATCAAAGTAAAAAGTTAAAGTTAAGAAAAAATGTTGTGAACAAGAATATCTCTCCCTTTAATGAAATTTAATTTGATGTATGAAACATAGTAGTTACTTAATATCTGTTATTATGGGTACTCAACCAAATCAGAATTATAGCAAGACTATAATTTTTGTATAAGATAGTCTAGAATAAGTATGAGGTCTTTTATTACACAGGAAATATTTTTAAAAATACAACCTATTTTTATATAATCCCTATGATCACATGTAAATGATTTACTTGCATATCATATAATTTAATGTTACTCATGGAGTGTTTATAAACCTGCATTCATCAAGGGCATTTCCCATGATGGAACCATAAAGGCACTGGTAGCCAGAGGGGCTTTAGACTTCTCCTATGCCTCTGGCCCTCCCACTCTCCAGCGAAGCCTTTGGATTGGACCACAGAGGTGAATAGCACTTTCTCTGTTCCAAGCAAAGGGATCAAAGCTTAATCCAGTGCTGTGGGCCAGGGGGACTTCTTTGGGCTCTGTCTCTTTTCTACCAAGATGAGCTGAGTCTGTTGGGAGTACTCAGGCCTAGGAAGGCTTGTGTATGATTTTGTTAGGTCAGCTCTGCCCTTCAGCCTAGGAAGTCAGCCTTGCTTCCCATTCTATGCTGCTTCACTTCTTGTACTCACCTCTCATTGATATTGGTGTGTAAATGGGTATGTTTCTGGGAGGAAAACGGGCTATTTTGTCTATTTTGGTTGTAGGTCAATGGCTGCCTCTAGTCTAGGCACTCAGATTTAGGGTTAATGTTCCAAATGACCTTTCACCTTCTGCATAAATTTTCTCACTATCTGTCAGAGGAGTTGTCTGTAAGAGGATGTAAAAGTGAGGATTTAGAAATTGTAGTTTCTTGACACATATTATCTTCCAATTCTAATACAACATACAACATTGCAACAAGAAGCACAACTGGGATATTTCTAATTCACTGAAGGGTCTTCCTATAATGTTTGCACAAGGGTATTTAAGATGCCTAAATTAATGCTGCTATGTTCAATTTATGTAGTCTACTGAAATCAAATTCAAGCTGTAATTAACAATGACATTGTAGGAGAGAAGAGAGAAAGAGTTAAGCAAGTGCTGTCTTATTCGAAAGGGATGATATGGGAACATTTAATCATAACTGGAATATTATCATATAAATGTGCAGATTACAGCCAAACTTTATGAAGGATGATGAATCAGAACCAGTCTAATGATCCTATAATCTGGCAGAATTCCTCTTGCAAACATTCTTCATCTTAAAGTGATGAAGGATTTCCACTGGAATAATAACTAATAGATGTTAAGCTCTATATGTCAGGTAAAAAAGAAATCTATTATAATTTATTTGCAATTAAAGTAGCAAAACAGTCAATTCTGCATCCTACAAACAGGCAAAAACAACTTCCGGCCCACATCCTGGGCAGGAGATTAGTGAATATCCCAGCCAAGAAGATGACTATACACTTACTCCAGGATGCACAATGCTTTAATCAGGAGGATTTCCTCATTTCCTCCTTCATTTATGTTTGCTTTCTTCCATATCCTCTTCCCAGATAATTAAAAAAGTGAAGACAGAAACCATAAATGCATTAAACCTTCCAGGGAAGTTCCTGTAGGTATGTGAATGACTTCAATAGGAATTAGAATACCCTTGCTCAGTCCTCACAGTATGGGATACATACCTAAAGGACATACTATCCTTTATGCTTGAGAACCTTGAACCCATTTGAATATAAAGTGCAAGAAACTTGCAAAGGCAATATTATTTTAATGGAATTAAAAGACATTACTTAAATAAAATGGTTCAACTAAAGATTATCTGTGAAATACGGTGCTTAGAATGTTTATTTGAAATTCTGCCAATTACATCAAACAGTCCAAATATTACTTTGCATGGAAAGCTCAAAAATGCTAGCCTTCATTCTGCTCTCTTTGAAAAGAAAATAGTTTAAAAGGAAAATTCATACAGATCTTAAGGTTGAGATTAAAAATGTTTCTTATGGTAATGTTTTTTCTAAATAAATGCAGGTATAATTAAGTGTGTGGTGGGGGGAGAGGGAGAAAGACAAATTTGGGGGTGAAAACTAGTTTACTTGATGTTCTTTCCATGATTAATACTATTTTGGTATCTCTCTCTCTCTGCCACGTATGTGCGCACACACACGCGGACACACACACACACACGAGAAAGTTTGGCACGGCTGGCACATACCTGCAAGACTATTTTAGTAGTGAAAAAGTATGAATATAGTAATCAGTTAGCAAGCACTAATACGTTATGTACCTATGTTCTGAATACGCTACAGATAAATTGCCTTTATATGAAAGGTAACATGGCATTATTTTTTTATTTTTTATTTTTATTATTTTATTTTATTTGTTAATAGTTTGTTGTCAAATTGGTTTCCATATAACACCCAGTGCTCATCCCAAGTGCCCTCCTCCATGCCCATCACCCCTCCCCCCCACACCCATGAGTCCTCAGTTTGTTCTCAGCATTCAAGAGTCTCTCATGGTTTGCCTCCCTCCCTCTCCCTCATTATTTTTCCCCTTCTCCCCCATGGTCCTCCGTTAAGTTCCTCCTAATCCTCCTATATGTGCAAACATATGGTAGCTGTCCTTCTCTGCCTGACTTATTTTGCTCAGCATAACAGGGCATTTTTTAAACAGAACTTGAGAAAATGTTAGAAGAGTTAATAGCACAAAGCTAATAAATCTGGAAGAAAAGGTAAATTTTTATTAAAATTTTAATGTTTTAATTTATTTTTGAGAGAGACAGACAGAGAGACAGAGCTTGAGCAGGGGGTTTAACAGAGAGAGACACACACAGAATCTGAAGCAGTCTCCAAGCTCTGAGCTGTCAGCACAGAGTCTCATCTGGGGCCCAAACCCAGGAACCATGAGATTCTGAGCTGAAGTCAGACACTTAACTGACTGAGCTACCCAGGTGCCCTGGAAAAGGTAAAATTTTAACCCAGAAGTGTGGGAACCTAAAGTTGGTATTCTTTTTTTTTTAAGCTGGTGTCCTTTTTGTGTTTGTTCATAAGTTTTCAAACCTCACAAAAAAGTAGAGAAAATTCACAAGAGAACTCCAATGTACCCATCACTCAATTTCACAAATATCCAGATTTTTGCCTCATTTAGTCCATCTGTCATTTTTTAAAATATTTATTTATTTATTTATTTATTTATTTAGGAGAGAGAGACAGGGCATGAGTGGGGGAGGGGCAGAGCGAGAGACACACACAGAATCCGCAGCAGGCTCCAGGCTCTGAGCTGTCCACACAGAGCCCGATGTAGGGTTCAAACTCACAAACCGTGAGATCATGACCTGAGCTGAAGTCAGACACTTAAGCAACTGAGCCACCCAGGGGCCCCATCTATCATTTGTTTTAATCTTGTTTTTTTTCTTTTTGCTGAAACATTACAAAGTTACTTCCAGGTCTAGTGTCATTTCATGGGCAGTTTGAACCTATATTCATCTTTTTCAACAATATGGACATATTTTACATAAGTCCATTTTTACACATAAAACAAAATAGCAATTATTTTTGTATAACCAAATTTCCCTGACAAGTTCAGAAATAGCTTTTAGTTCGTTTGAATCCAGATCTATTTGATACAATGCATTTAGTTGCTATGTCTCTTTAGTTTATTTAATACAGAATGGCCTCTCCCTTTTTCTCTCACACCATTAACTTGTTTGAGAACCATAATAAGCCTTCCTTTAAAATGCCCCACATTCTGGACTTGCATGTTTGGTTCCCTTTAGTGTCATTTAAGTTGTTCCTCTATTCTCTCAGATTAACTGTAAATCTAGCTAAGTCTAGAATTTTGATTTGATGGTTGTTCAACTATGTAGGCAAAAACACTTTGTAGGTGTTCCTTTGTGGTTTACATTGTATATAGCCAGCCCCACCAGACTATAAAAAAAGAGTATCTGATTCTAAAATGATGCTCTTTCCAACACAACACATTATCTTCCTGTTCAGTGGTCTATGAACTGTATTGCTGGGTCAAAATTGTTATCCTAAAAGGCCAACCAAGGTCTGAAATGTGTGCCAGTCAGATTTTTTTTTCCCTTCGAAAATAGCTATAAAGCTTTGGTAAATGGCAGTTTAGTGCCAACCTATATATTCATTCATTCTACCCAATAGTATATTCAAAAATAATCTGATATTCAATTGCCACAGAGCCCTGGCAGACAGTCTCAATGATGAAGTCCCTGGAGGAGGCTTTGGCAGAATGACTAGAGTAGATACCGCTCAGTAGGGAGACATGGATGTGTCTGACACATGTACCCTTGAGGTTGCAGTACAAAATTATCCATTTTATTCCCAGAAAGAATTTGTCTCATTCACACTGTGAAAAATGGTTGGAGTAAAAAATAAGTTTTTTTATATAAAAATGGGGCATAGGGAATAAAGCAGAAGGAGATCAGCTCCCTGGCTAGACATACATCNTCTAGAAATAGACGGATTTGAAGAGAGTTTGAAGAATTTGCATTGGCGTTATAATCAAGTCAAATAAGGTGACTCTAGCTGGATGAATGAAAGAAAAAGAAGCATGATATTTAGAAATTCATTCATAAGACTGAGAGATTTGTAGAAAGACAAGCTAGAAGTTCATCCTTGGGTTTTTTATTTTGCTTGCTAACTTACTCTGCAGAAAGAGTCCTGCTCCTATATCAGAACAACCATTGAAGAAACAGGATACATTGTGTCACCATTCAGGAGTTAAAATGTATTTAGGAGTTCAGAAATGTGTTATACCTCAGCCTGGAGAAAACTTTACAAAAGTCCTTGTTCTCGGCATCCCCACTGCATCTTGGCTGACCTTTAGCAAAATATTTGTTGTCTTTGGTCTCATACATAACATTGATTTCAGTTAGGTGAATGTACTGCTAAATGAGCTAAGCCTTAGTCTGTCATTTCAGGCACAGCTTATCCTTGTTACTATGTATTTTTTCCAGCTGTTCCTGAGCAGAATCTTTAAGTAAACTGAGTAGTAACAGAAAAGTTAAACACACAATGTATCAGTTTGCTAGGGTTGTCATCAGAAAGTACCAAAAACTGAGTGACTGCAATAACAGGTATTTATTGTGCCAGAGCTATAGAGACTAGAAGTCTTGAGATCAAGGTGACACAGGGCTGGTTCCTTCTGTGGGCTGCGAGGAAGAAGCTGTTCTATGATCGTACACTAGCTTCTGGTGGTTTGGGGCAGTCTTTGGCATTCCTTGTGTTGTAGAAGCATCACACTGATCTCTGCCTTAGTCTTCACATGGTGTTCTCGTGTGTGTGTGTGTGTGTGTGTGTGTGTGTGTGTGTGTGTGTGTCCAAATCTCTCCTTTTTTGAGGATACCAGTCACGTTGGAGTAGGGGCTCACCTGACTCCAGTGTAGCTTCACCTTAACTAATATCTGCAATGACCCTATTTCCAAATAAAGTCACAGTCTGAGAGGGATTAGAGATTACGATTTCAACACATGAATTTTGAGGGACACATTTCAAGCTCTCAAACCCAACAATACAAAATTAAAAAATTACATTAGATCAGTCACAGTCAGATGATAAACTATTTGGGTTTCTCAACCTCAGCACTATTGATATTCTGGACCAGCTGATTCTTTGTTATAGTGGAGGTACAGGATGTCTGTGCATTATGCAATGTTTCGATCAGCATTCCTACCTACTAGATAGATACCAGTGTCATCCCCTCAATCAAAAATGTCTTCAGGGGCACCTGGGTGTCTCAGTCAGTTAAGAGACTGACTTTGGCTCAGGTCATGATCTCACAGTTTGTGAGTTCGAGCCCCACATCAGGCTCTAGAGCCTGGAGCCTGCTTCAAATTTTGTCACTCTCTCTCTCTTTCCTTCCCCTGCTCGTGCTCCCTCTCTCTCTTTCTCAAAAATAAATAAACATCCAAAAAAATTTTTTTAATGTCTTCAGACATTACCATATGTCTGGGGGAGAGGGAGTGCAAAACAGCCCTAGTTGAGAGACACTGAACAATTAATCAAATTCAAATTAATTCTGTATATCTATAAAAACCTGAAAATTATCATAACAACAGCAACAAGTTAACCTGTGTTATGACCCTCAACAACAGCAATGAAGTAGAAGTTTTTTCAAAGTGGTACCTTTGTGTATTTTTTAAAAGAGGTGAATGAGGGGCCTCAGTAGCTCAGTCACCTAAGCATCTGACTCTTGATTGCAGCTCAGGTCATGATCACGGTTCGCGAGTTCAAGTCCCTCATTGGGATCTGTGCTGACAGCGCAGAGCCTGCTTGGAGTTCTCTCATGTGCACTCTCTTTCCTCTCTCCCTCTCTCTCTCCCTCAAAATAAATTTATAAAGAAGAAGAAGAAATTTAAAAGAGGTGATTAGTTTTATATGTAGATACAAAGGTATTTTGATATAAAACCCATTTCTCTATTGTCTCATGTATCTCTCTATATTTTTATTTTGATCTTTTATAAAAATGAATCGAAAATGAAGTCAGGTACAGGCAATGGAAGGTAATGAATTAACAGGGAAAAACAAAGCAGTATATATTTTGCTTAAGCGCAAAACAATCATGACTTAAAATAGATAAATCAGTGTATATGTTTATGTCATGTGTGCATGTGTGTGCACGTATACTCTACAGGGGCCTATTCAGATGAGCCTGCTAAAGTATTGGCATAAACATTTGTTTTTATGTCAAGGGAGTCCAGAGAGGTGGAACCATACATGTATTTGGGTGGTATAACTCTGTTTGGGCATGAATTATTTATTTTTTTTTAAAAAGCACCTGCATGGCCATCATCATTCACTTTTTAGCAATAGGCAATGAAATTAGTTTCTGTTAAGACTTCTTAAAACTAGAAATTCAGCTGGAGAATTTCTGTATGCATATGATTAAAACTATACTTCAAAAGACTGGTCTAAATAACTTCCACTGATTTAAAAGAAAAAAATCCCTTGTTCTTTGCACATTTGCTTTTGAAGCCTTTTTAAAGTAATAAATTTCTTAGTAAATTTTGATGACATGAGTATAGTATTCTTTGCTCACCTTGAAAACATGCAAAGAAAGAAGAAATGTAGATATTGTATTGCCAAATTGTCCCAGTATTATACCAATGACTCTCTGATGGGGTATATATAACAAAATTAGATTAGTTAGGCAAATCTTAACTCTTCAGGTGTCTTTTCTGTAAAATAAGCCTAAGTATCCTCTAAGTTGGCAAAATTCTTCACAAAAATTTAATGATAACAATTTTTTTAAAAAAAGTGTTTGATAGACTTGTGTCTCTTCTAGAAATTATCAAAATAGCAGTGAAATAACTGAATTTAATAATGGAGTAGATATTAGATAGAGCAATTTTCCTCTCTCCCCACAGTAATAAAGAATGGACCTGTTGGTATGCTCCAACTTTAATAACATTAATTTGAAACAAAGGCCAAAAGCAATACACAAAGGACTGTACTCGTTCACAGCTGTGTTTTCTTAGACCACTTTCCCTTTTCTTTTGATTTAAATTCATTACAAGCAATAAAATCAGAAAATTTTATTTAAAAATTGGAGAGTTCTGCTTTTCTTGAGTAATCAGCATCTCTGGGATCCCTGACCTTTCATTCTTGTACGGCCACCATCCGATGGAGCTCAGAAGCTTTAGCCCCTTTCTTTGTGGCTACATTCTTCAGTAGGAACTGGCTTCACCAATGCCCATTTTCTCCATGATGGCCTAATGCTACATGACATTTATGTTTGTATTTGTTTGTTTTAACTTAGACCGAATCCCATCAAGTTCACAAGCCTATAGATAGCATATGGGTTTGTCATTTCCACTTAGAGAATCTACGGAAGGAAACCAACTAAGCTTAAAGAAACAGGGGTCAGAATACTTCTACAAGGGATAGGGCAAAACATAGAAGGCATCATTATGAAGGCCAAGAATCTGAACCTGCAAGAACCTGTCACACATTCAACAAGTCATTGCCACTAATTGCTTGGCACTGTTAGAAACAAACTAGGGCTCTGCCCTCTCCTGACATCTTGAATATTGCCAAATGCATCTCTTACCTAGCTATATGATCTTGGCATTATTTAACCCCTTCAAACCTCACTTTCCACTTCCATAAAATGGAAAAATTGTATTTATTTCATAAGTTTAAATGAGTACTTAAAAAGTTAACACATGTTAACTGCTTAAAATTATGTTTGTCAGGGCAACCTCTCATTAAATGTTATCTATTGTTATTTTCACTGTAACTATTTTCTCTAAATAATCATCATGCCAATGTCTTATATTCTCAATTGACTCAAATAAATACATAATTTACTTGTGCACCTAGGTCAATCAGACAATAAAAATTAGAAAATATTAAATATCAGAGCAAATGTTAGCATAATTAATATCAATATTAAATATCTAATATTAAATATTAGACCAAAATTGAAAACATTAAATGTTAGAGCAATGGTTTTGAACCCTGGGTGATTTTGTTTCCCACGGGTCATTTGGTGATGTGTGTGGATGTTCCTGTTATCAAAACTGGGGTATATGCTGTTGTCATCTAGTGGACAGAAGATAAGGATGCTGCATTGTTCAGTGCACAGGACAGTCCCCTACAACAAAGAAATAGCTGGTCCAAAATATTAGTATTGAGAAGTCCTGCACTTCAGGCACTTAATAACATAAACTAAAGAATTACTATTATGACAGACAGTAAGAAAAAAGATAATCAGAAAAGGAGGGTATGTCAAGAGAAAAAAACCAATGATCACAGAATTGTTTCCATTTGCACCACATACTCGTCAAAGAAGGTTTCACTATCAGATGAATTAAGTGCTTTTCACTGAACTACAGAAGTTTGACTTTCAAAAGAAAGCTTTTAGGATCAGGATAAATCTATCATCTTAATGCCCAGGACTAAGTTGTTGAAGCCAAAATAAATCAATTCCCCCAGTGGATCACTAGCCATGTGTGTGAGTCTGTTCCTAAAATTAATACATGTAATGTCATGGCTTGAAACTACTTTCCATACCTTTTCTCTGGGATAGATAATACAACAAACTTTTAAAGGTCCCTAGACATCTATAAAACCAGTTTTCGTGTAAGGCTGTCATCTGTTAGCATTAGCTATTTACATAAAGACTAAATTGATGATCAAATTTGCAATCTGAGCACCTGGATAAAGACTTCACTTTTTTCCCCCCACTCTTTGTCTCACCTTGTCAAATAGGAAACTAAAAGCAGTGATGGTTTTCATGACAGTGAAAACATCTATGAAAACCAACCATCCATTTCCCTCTAGTATGCTACTGTTTTTAGAAGATGTAATTGTTTCTTGGGTCTTGTGCTTTTATTTTCAATTTTTCCTTAAGGACCTGCAGCAATTTATATGAAGCTTTTAAAAAGATATTTTATTTGTAGGTGGGGGGTAGGTTATGTTTGGAGACATTCTTAACCCTTGACCACAAGAGAAATCAATGAAAGAAAAGCAACAGCACTCCCAATCTGCGGGNTTCCAGCACAAAGCCCAATGTGAGACTTGAACTCAATAACTGTGAGATCATGACCTGAGCTGAAGCTAGATGCTCAACTGACTGAACCACCTATGCC
Organism: Crocuta crocuta; assembly: GCF_008692635.1. Lineage (NCBI taxonomy): Eukaryota > Metazoa > Chordata > Mammalia > Carnivora > Hyaenidae > Crocuta > Crocuta crocuta. The sequence goes on from NW_027529541.1 coordinate 934,282, forward strand.
CCAGAGAGAATCATACTCTTATCAGTGATCACTTATGTCCATATTACTTATCTAATAAGTTACAAAGTTTCCTCCTGTCTTCTACTTCATAATTTTTTTACTGCACTGAAAGAAGCCATATGTTACCATGTTTTATAATGATAACTGTCCTCAGAATCTACACAATGGAATATTCTAACATTATATAAGCATTGCATTTACTTCTCTATAATAGGGAATTATGGGCATGTGTGTGTTTGGGTGCATGCGTGTGTAAATATTCTAGTGAGAGGTTCTATTAATTTTCTATTTTAATTATTTTCTCACAATAAGGATGCTGACACAGGTATTTAAAACGAAAGTGAAAAATGTGCTTGATGTATAAAGCTTAGCCTCATTGATTTTCCTCAGGGCATATACAATAGAATAGCTTTCCATTTGAATTCACCAACCTAACAAAGTTTCAGGCCCCATTGAGTAATTTTTGAAAAGGAGCTAGGAATCCCAGGATAGAAGGTTAAAAAAAAAATGAAGACAAAGAAATATTTTAGTATTATAGTTTAAGAGAAATAGAAAGCTTGTTTTGAGAGATATGAAGAAATGTCCTTGATGGTTATGTTTAGAACCTCACTAGTTCAAAAAATCATAACTAGAAGATAAAGTATGTTTATCACTAAAATGGAATTCATATACTGCAGAAATGTGATGTTACAGGAAATTTTACTTTCATTTGTATATTTCCATGACTGATCACTGTAAATGTTTAAATCCAAATATGATATTCATATTTAAAAATGAAAAATAAATGAACAAGAGTTAATAGTTCAATAAGACAGCAAAGCAGAGGGGCGCCTGGGTGGCTTGGTCGGTTAAGCGTCCGACTTTCGCTTAGGTCATGATCTCGGGGTTCGTGGGTTCGAGCCCTGCGTCGGGTTCTGTACTGAGTGCCAGCTCAGAGCCTGGAGCCTGTTTCAGAGTCTGTGTCTCCCTCTCTCTCTGACCCTCCCCTGCTCACGCTGTCTCTCTCTCTCTCTCTCCTAGAAATAAATAAAAATATATTTAAAAAAAGACAGCAAAGCAGGGATAATGAATGAGAAAAAAAAAAACAAAAACAAAAAAACAAAAAAAACAAACAAACCAGACAGGGGAATTAAGCTTCAACAAGAAGCTTAGCAGGCCGAAGTATTTAAAAATCAATACATATCATCAAGAACCAATGATAATAGATCTGTGGAAATGGATAAGAGAAAGACAATCGTAGGCATATGACTTTCAATATAAATAATACACTTAAAGTTTGCTTTGTGTTTTCTGTAGATTTATCCCAGGCCTAAAATGATTGCTTACAGCTGACAGCTTGCTAGTCTCCTAGTGATTTCAATAATTATCTCTATTGAGTTAGGGTATTGATCTGTAGCTGCTAGTCATTTAAAAATTCTCCTTTTATCCCACTAGAGGTAATAGAATTAATGAGTCTTTTTGTCAAACATAGCAGGAACACTGGGTACACAATTAGGTCACAATATGAAACCGAAAAAACATAAAGGGAAATTAAATGGAAATTTTGAGCTAAAACAAATTTATATATGATAATCTTTTCTGTTTAATTTATTTGTTAAGTACAGACATGATATGAAAACAATAGCCAAAGAAAATCAAACAAATTGACTAGTGCATTTTCAGACTATCCTGCGTAAATATCAGGGGGAGAACCTGATTTAGTTCAAATACAAAAGATTTTGAATTAGAAATTTACTTAGTGATACATTTTAATTCTTCTATGGCAGCTATTGTATGTTAACGTTCATAGTTCCAACTTTGAGTCACCATGCCTGAAATGGAATAGGGCTTTGCCCACTTTCTAGCTATGAGACTTTCCTTACTTTCCTTGTCTGTGGAAAGGGACTTGGATAGCATGGATGTCAGGAGGTTCTTCGGAAGAGTCGGCAGGAGGGCCACCATGGTTAGAAGCCATAAGGAATGGTTCCAAGTGAACACTTGGTTGAAAATATATATTGCACATTGTTTAAAATTACAAGTGATTAGAATTTGAATATTCTAATCAGAGATTCTGAAACATTTTTTTTTTCAGAGGCATTCACTTCAACTTTGCAAATCATTAGGCAAACCAGGGGAACAGACCACCTCATATAAGGATTGATGAGAGGGATGTTAGACAAATACTTTTCACATAAAAAACTATTATTTGATTCGCTAGGCAATTTTTTTTTTATAAAACTTTGTCAAAGATATGTGATAATAAAATAACTAAAATCTACACAGGATAAATGAAGTAAACATGGTTAAACAGTTAAAGCAGGTACTATTCAGGGAAAAATTCCCAAACTAGATAGTTTTCATTAATTTGACATTCCTAATAAGCNAACGATTGACGAGAGGGATGTTAGACAAATACTTTTCACATAAAAAACTGTATTATTTGATTCGCTAGGCAATTTTTTTTTTATAAAACTTTGTCAAAGATATGTGATAATAAAATAACTAAAATCTACACAGGATAAATGAAGTAAACATGGTTAAACAGTTAAAGCAGGTACTATTCAGGGAAAAATTCCCAAACTAGATAGTTTTCATTAATTTGACATTCCTAATAAGCGCTGATATTGTTACAATCTTTGCCTTAAGTGCACTCACTTACACTTAGAGAGAGCTATACACTTAGTTTGAAGAATAATTTCTAAGAGTAGAGAGGTTACCACTGGCTGACCACTGTTTGTAAAAGTAGAAACAATCAGACTGCTATTTCTTTAGTTTGAGTAATTGCTGTTTTTAAAAGTAAAGCAGGCATCAGTGATTAGAAAAATTGCAAAATCAGTGACTGGAAAAAATCATTTTTGACCAATTTATCATTTTAACAAGTTTGTTTTTGACTTATTCATATGCAACCTTTCCCCCCCCACCCCCCCACCCCCAGTTTCTCTGCATCTAGATCACCTGGTTTCTATACAGTAGGGATAGAAGAGCTGCATTTATTCTTGCTCCAAAGGCAAGGCTGGGCCAAAAGCAGAGGCCCTAGAATGGCTGGCTCCCAACAAAAGACTGGTGCTGGCAACAAAGGAGGATGTTGATTCCACTAGCCTTGAACTTCTAAGACAAACACGGGAAGGAAATGACCCAGACCTAAGGGGATCTCCCTGCCATGACCGCCTTCTGTTCTTCCCCTGCACTACCTTCCCTTGGCTGCCAGATAAGTGAAGAAGTAAAATAAAACAACACAACATCTAAATTGTTCCTTTTCTCTGTGACCGGGCCTGAGATCCCCAAGGAAGAACATTCCCAACTGGTGTTGGAAACTGGCTGTGTTCTTTTTTTCTGGGCACATGCCTCATTATTTGTGAAACCAAGCTGAGAGGGGAAGGAAAACCAGCCAAAGCATTTGAAAAGATGTCTTCCTGTGAAATAAAATTGTTTTATGAAATGAGGTTTTTTAAAAAAAAATCTTTAATTTATATTTTACACTAGATTCAAATTATAGCACCCCTATACATCAAGAAATAGTAGCAATGAAATGATCATAATCCATATCAAGGACAACTATAATAAAAATACTAACAAATTTAAAATACAAACTAGGTAGGGCACCAGAGTGGCTCAGTCAGTTAAGCCTCTGACTCCTAATTTCAGCTCAGGTCATGCATGATCTTGTGGTTTCTTGGGTTCCAGCCATAGATTGGGGTCTATGTGCTAACCTCGCAGAGGCTGCTTGGGGTTCTGTGTTTCCCTCTCTCTCTGCCCTCCCCCCTTTACGCTCTCTCACTCTCTCTCTCTCTCAAAATTAAAAGTACATTAAAATAAATAAATACCTTAAAAATAAAAAATACAAACTTGGCAGAAGAGAATAAAATATGTATAACAGAAAACAGAATGAATGACTTAAGCAAAACTCAAGATCAATGGAAAAGAAGAAAAGGAGTGAAGAACAGATAAAAAATTTTTTAAAAAAGACGGTCATTGAGAATTACACATAAAATGAGACCACAGTAAAGATGAAAAAGATTTCACATTACTGGGTACAAGGGTAAATTGTATATACTTGAGTATATTATTGGCTAAGCTTTTGAATCTAAGAAGAAAAAAAATCAGATTCTCCTCCTCCCCAAATATCATTGTGTATTTTGGTTGGAAAAATTCTGTTTGTTATTTAAGTTCCCTCCTCACTGTAATAAAGAAAGACAAGGTCCAACATATACAAAGTCTTGGAAGATAATATAAATAGCACAACAGCTGTTTACACACCAAAACTATTGTTATTATAGTATAGAATTTGTCTCTACAAACTACAGCCCATGTACATATTTGGCCCACTACCTTTTTAATAAATAAAGTTTTATTGCAACATAGTCACATCGTTTGATTTACATGTTATATATGGCTGCTTTCAGACTGCAGTGGCAGAGGAACTGCCAGAGACTGTGTGGTCTGCAAAGTCAAATATTTACCATCTGGCTTTTTACNGTATGGCTGCTTTCAGACTGCAGTGGCAGAGGAACTGCACCAGAGACTGTGTGGTCTGCAAAGTCAAATATTTACCATCTGGCTTTTTACAGAAAGTTTTTGCCAACCCTCAATACAAAATTTGCTAGCCCCTTATCAAAACAAACAAACAAACAAACTAAAACAAAACAAAAATGATTCAGAAAGATCACCACACATTTATGTTTCCCATAAAAGGTATTAGATAAAATAAATTTTGGAAAAACTCTGTAAAATATGGGATAAGGTGCAGGGATATTGGATAGCTGTAATGTTATTATGAAACCTGTGTATATGGAAATTTTTGAAGAACAGGGGTGGCTGACAGTATCACATATACTTACTGTTGAAAGCAATTGAGATAATGTGTGTAGAAATGCTTTGAAACCTGGAAGAAGCTAAACAAATCAATTGGGTTATCATTAGCCACAAGAAGACCATTAATGAGAGGAATAACTAGTTCACAGTGGAGTAACATATAATTTAGTTGTTAAATCATAGTGTGACAGTGGTTAATTTTACCTTTCCTTATTATTAAAACATGAATTTTAGTCTGGCTGCTTTGATTTCAAGGGACTTGGAGCCAACCAAGCTAGTTCAGTGATTCTCAACCTGTTTGCACATTAGAGTCACAAACTACCAGTAGCCTTCCCACACCCCAGACCCATTACATCAGGACCTCCTGATAATTCTCAAAAGCCTTCTAGACGCTTCTAATGTGCAACCAGGTTCAAGCAGTAGTAGCACTTCAATCAATCAATCAATCAATCAATCAATACAACCTATATTTAGAGCAGATATGGAGGGTGGTGAATTTCATGGGAAGCTAAGAATAAGATTCATAGTGGTTGAAGATTCATGGAAACTGGAACTAAGAAAGTTTCCACAAGAGTGTATATGCAACATAAATGTGACTGAGTCCCATCTCCCATGCCAGCTTTACAAAGCCTGCTACTAACCAGTTTCTGCAGGTTTTAGTTCCTCCATACATTTGTTGTCAATGGTTTCCATTTTCCATAGGCCTCTGGCATCATTCCTCCCTATGGTGATATTTCACAATAACATTTTTAAAAAATTTCCCCATCCCTAATTCCTTCAGTTTACTTATTAAAAATAACCAATGAAAAATCTCAAGGAAATATAGTATATTTGAACCTGTTCATATATCATGGCAAATGGTAGGTCATAGATGAGTGGTTGTTAGTTATTGGGCATTGTTTTTAATTGTTATTGGTCATGTAACATGTGTTTCTGGCTGATAGGGAATAAATCAAAAAGTGCTAGGGTCAGCCAACAGTACGTGAATAGGTGTTCAACATCTCTAATCATCAGGAAATATAAATCAAAACCACAATGAGATATCACCTCAATCCTGTTGGAATGGCTATTGTCAAAAAGACAAGAAACAATGGTGCACACACACACACACACTCACAAGTATATAGATATACATGGACAATGGAATATTATTCAGCTATAAAAAATGGAAATCGTGCCATTTACAACAACACGGAGGGCATTATGCTCAGTGAAATATGTCAGACAGGGAAAGATAAATACAAATACGACTGCACTTACATGAACATTCTTTTTTTTTTTAATGTTTTATTTATTTCTGAGAGAGAGACAGCATGAGCAGGGGAGTGTCAGAGAGAGAGGGAGACACAGAATCTGAGACCGGCTCCACTCTCGAGCTAGCTGTCAGCACAGAGCCCAACGCGGGGCTCGAACCCACCACGGGGCTCCAACCCACCGTGGGGCTCGAACCCACGAACTGCGAGATCATGACCTGAGCCGAAGTCAGACACTTAACTGAGCCACCCAGGTGCCCCAATTCTAAAATAAAACAAAATAAAAACCAAACCCATAGATGTGGAGAACAGATTAGTGGTTTCCAGAGGTAGGGGAAAGGTGGTGGAAATGGGTCAAGTGAGTCAAAAGTTATAAACTTCCAGTTATAAAATAAACAAGTCCTGGGAATTTAATATAGAATATAGTGACTAAGGTTAATAATACTGTATTTTGTAGTTTAAAGTCACTGAGAGTACATCTTAAAAGTCCTTAGCACAAGAAAAAAAATGTAATTATGTGTGGTGATGGTTATTAACCATCATTAGACACAGAATCTAAACAGTCAGTTAAAATGGTGATAACTTTGCCAAATATAAACTAATGTTATAACTCAGTTATATCTCAAGAAAAGAAGAAGTGCTGAGACTAGAGTGAAGCCAGTTAACATTAGTTCTAGCTCATGCCTACCACAACCATGTCTGTGGTGACTGAGTTTTCCATAGGGGATGGAAGAGGAGGAGAGGCAGAGCCATTGTATCATCAGTAATGAATGAGACTTTAGTATCCTAGGTAGTTTCAATTATTCTTCCCCCTTCTTCTCTCATCTGCCTTTCCTTCTTTTCTTAACTTATTTTATTTATTTATTTATTTATTTATTTCTGAGAGAGAAAGAGAGAGAGAGAGAGAGAGAGCAGAGGAGGGTCAGAGAAAGAGGGAGACACAGAATCTAAACAGGCTCCAGGGTCTGAGCTAGCTGTCAGCACAGAGCCCGACACGGGACTCGAACCCATGAACCTTGAGATCATGACCTGAGCCCAAGTCAGAAGCTTAACTGACTGAGCCACCCAGGCGCCCCTCCTTACTTCTTTTCTACTTCCTTCCTCATTCTGTATTTTCTCTCCCCTACTTTTATCCCTTCTTCCTCTTCCATTTTCTTTTGTTCTCTCTAAACAAACAACACCCTGTAATTATATTAGTTTTTTTATAATGTTTAATGTTTATTTGAGAGAGAGAGAGATTGAGAGAGAGAGAGCGAGAGAGCGAGCGAGAGACTGAGCAGGAGAGATGCAGAATCTGAAGCAGGCTAGTAGCACATAGCCTGAAACAGGGCTTGAACTCGCGAACTGGAAGATTATGACCTGATCCAAATCAGGCACTTTTTTTTTTCCATTGAATACCTATAAATATTTAGGAATGAAAACTTTCTGATTCAGTTGAAATAACCACTTTCTAAGCAACTTTTGTAAATTTCTTCATTACTTAGGCCAGTCAAAAAGCTGTCCTTTTGAAAACAAAAATCCTTTTCTTCTCCCACTAAACTTTGTCAGTCTTTTTTTTTTTTTTAATCTGCTAAACTTGGCAATGCTTTCCAGATCTGTAGCTAAATTTATTCTTTTATACATAGTTATTTAGCATACTTGAATCAAGGGAGCTAGACTATCATCCTAAAACAATGTACTTCAAAATAAATATATTGTGTTTGTCTCAATTTTTTATTTCCTGACAAATGTCTTGGGATTTGGAAGACCATTTGTCTTGTAGTAATAAACCATTATCTTGTCACAGTGGATAATTCCTTCTGTAGAGTTGTCTAAATATTCCCAAGTCTTTTTCTTTACTTTGCTTTTTTTTTTTTTTTTCACTTGGGTAACTTCGGCACTTTGATATTAAAATGAAATAGCAAGAAACTAAACATTATGGCTCATGTTTTGGCCTGGAATCAACACAAGCTCTGCAAGTGAGGTGCCAGTTCCTCCTCAATCATTTGGAACACATTCCATACGCCTGACCAGAATAATTCCTTTAGAATCAAGACACTGGCAAGAGACTCAATCATTTTGTTTCCTTTTCAAATGAGTTACACGGGATTTCTTAAACCTGAACAACATTCTTCTTATTTATGGGCATGGTCTATACCAAGTGATTAACCCACACAGGGTAGCAGTACAGCAGGCAGTCACACAGGGTAATACCTTTTTGCCCAGTGATCTGTATCTGTCCCCTATTGGGAAAAGTGAAAGATGAAACAATAGATATTTTGCCATACCTTAAAGTCACTTTCATATTAAATGTATCTTTTTCGGCCTCATACAGTTCTGTTATACTCCAGATCATATATCCAATTCTTCCCAAGAACCCCAGACTTGGTATTTCCAATTGATTGCCAAACAGACATCTCAAAGAATAACACAACTCAAAGTAAACTTCTTTGTTTTGTTTGGTCATTTTTGAGAGAGAGCATGTGCATGAGTGGGGAGGGCAGAGGGAGAGGGAGTGAGAGAACCTTAAGCAGGCTCTATGCTTAGCATGAAGCCCAATGCAGGGCTCTAACATGACTGGGAGATCATGACCTGAGCTGAAATCAAGAGTCTGGTGCTTACAGACTGAGTCACACAGGTGCTCTTAGTTGTTCTTCTATCACAATGTCATAGTGAGAAGCAAATTAGATAATGCAATATCCTTTAGATTATAAATAGTAGCAGCAATTTTAATTATCATGATTATTCTTGGTAAATCTTTAAAGTGACTACATACTGTTAAAATCAGTAATCCAAATGTTAAGTCCAGCGTATTAAGGTTACCCTCATCTGTTCTTTAATTTACTCTGGTCTACTAGAATCCAAAAAAAAAAAAAAAGTGGTCTTCAAAATGAAAATAATAAACCTGCTGAGATTATGAGACCCAACACATTAATTGCTTTTTCACTTAATGTTATGCAGAACCTTTCAGGGTGAGATCAATTCTGCTTTAGGCGGGTCTACTGCATCAGTCTGAGGATTTATGACAAACTTTCTAATCCCTCTAGGAACAGAGTTCAGCATGGGAACCAGATGGGCATGATTAACCCTGCTTTGTTTACAGCACTGCTGATTCTCAGATTAGTATAAAACCAACTCCCAAACATGATTTCCCATTATCTACCATTTTAATGATTTACCACACAACTCCTATCCATTAAATTCTATGAAACCGTGATTCACTAGTGTGAACAATCATGAATTAATTGAACTATGTTTTTCCTCTTTATACATATCCAAACTAGTCACTCTGTGTTATCATCATTGCCTAATGGATAAATTGAATCCGAGTTGACTTTCAAAGTCATCTACAGAGTACTTAATAGTTGATAGCTGTTAATGAGCCAATTAAACAAAATATTTTATGCAGGCTCCCTTAGAATGTGTAAAGCACAGTGACCTTATAAAGCATGGTTAATGAAAATAGCTAATATTCCATGATATGCCTGTAAAACATGTGTGAGGGTCACAGGGAGGCAAGAGGGAGTCCAATACATTTGTGTCATTGGTCAGTTTTGGCTTGAACTGCCCTTGGAGAAGACCTACTTATTTTTGTCCTGCATAACATTCTTAATGTTTACATTGTTAGCCATACCTCCAATATGGTAAAATCCTGTTTGTATTAGACAATAATTCCAAAATCTAAACAAAATGGAAACATTAGTATTGAGTTTAATTTACCTTCTAAACGAGCTTAATCAAAAAGCACATGACAAGTAGAAATGTAGATGAGAATTTCTCCATTTAAAATACTTGAGATTTACATAACAGAATGTTGTTCTCTGCAGAGAAATGATAAAACTCAAGATTTGAAGAGAGAAACTAATACTTGCAACTTAATGCAATCAATTTAGAGATAACTAATAATTTTAATCGTATATAAACTGACAATTTTTTACAGGTATTCCTATTAAACAAGGCACTATCTGGAAAATGACTTGGTTCTTCTGACTACTCAATGTGTATGTGACATGCTCATATTTTAAAAACCAGGGGATAGGGACAGGACTCAGACTGTAACTCATTTATTTTCTTTCCTCTCTCCTTTCTCTTTGTTTCTCTTTTTCTATCTGTCTTTCTCTCTACAACACAGATAAGTCTTAGATTTTTTATGATGCCTTGTTGCCTCCACTAACATGTAGCTGGGGCAGGTGGCTTACAGATCTTCAAAGCTTAATCACTCTTCAGCACTCCATGATGTTGGCCCAAGATACGGTGTTCTGCAACACAGATGTAAGAAGGTAGAGGTAAGCCTTAATTGTCGGTGTGAATTTTGAGGGCTCTGACATTCTGGTAATTTTTCTTCTGTGTTTAGTTCCTCTTGTCCTTTTTATGGTAGCATAACCTGCTGGTCATCATTGTGTTCACAATTTAAATCATAGTAAGATATCCAAAGACTTGTTTTACATCTGTTGAGTTCATTCTATTTAGAACAATGTAATGGTGCCTCTTTAGCCTTGTGTGTTTGCTAACTTTAGGGCCATTATGTCATATGCTTCTACATTTCTACCAAATTATATGTACAATTATTGTTCTGGGAAGGAAAAATATAAAACAAGAAAATAGTGCCTTATTTTTTTTAATAATTGTTTTGTCAACAGAAGATCTGTGTATATTCTCTTCCAAGTTATACTTTCTTCTCCAAAAGTCTTTAGAGGATACAACTAGACATAAGGGGCAAATGTCATTCAAGTTCAAAATCAAAGCCACCTACTTTATATCATCTTGAAGTATTACATTAAAAATTGTCCATCATTTTTGGTAAAAATTTAACTTAAGTGGAGTTTAGAAAAACTCTATTTCAATTACTGCCCATAATGTGAAATGCTGTATTTATTTGCTTGTTTGTTTGTTTTGTTTTTTAAAGTAGGCTCCACATCCAGGATGGAGCCCAAGGGGGGAATTGAACTCTTGACCCTGAGATCAAGACCTAAGTTGAGATCAAGAGTCAGATGCTTAACCAGCTGAGCCACCCTGATGCCCAACAAATGCTTATTATAATAAACTAAGAATTCTGAATTTATAACATCTTTAATGTTTCCTCTTTGTGTTCTCCCCAATCCAATCAACTCCATTCTACAGTTACTGGAAATCTAGCACATGTCCCTAAAATAAAGATTATTGATAGCATGGATTATTTTTCTGTGGGAGACTAAAGCTATTTGGGGAAACAGATTGTAAAGTAAGAGTGACAGGGAACATTAAGCTGTGTCTGTGTGTGTGTGTGTGTGTGTGCACATGCACATGCACACGTGTGAGTGTATATGTGCATACATGTGCATATTTACAGCATGACTTTTAAGGAACATTATAAGTTGTTCCTTTCTTTAATGTACTCATGAAATGTGGAAATGTAATTCAAAAGAAATACATTAGGAAAATAGTTAACATTTTTATCTCAAAATTGATTCAGCTTTGATTAAAAAAATGTCTGGGGAAATTCTAATTTTATCCAGCAAGTACTCCCACCCTAGAAAATACTGCATAAGCTTAAGAAAGTGGTAACTAATATAATGTGTTCCAACAGTATGATTATGTATTATTTAAAATAGGCCTTCAGTGGGAGACCTCATAATTGCCCCATTTTCTGCAGTATATAAAGTAGAAATAAAGCATTCAGGACTACAGAGGAAGCTATGAAAGAGTATCTTTTTAAAAAAAATTATTTATTTTGAGAGAGGAAGAGTGTGAGTGGGGGAGAGGCAGAGAGGGAGGGAGAGAGAGAAGCCCAAACAGGCTCTGAGCTCTCAGCGCAGAGTCTGACTCAGGGCTTGATCCCATGAACCATGAGATCATGACCTGAGTTGAAATTAAGAGCTGGATGCTTAACTGACTAAGCCACCAGGCACTCCCAAGAAGGGGTGTCTTAATAACTTAATTTCAAAGTAGATTTCAACTCCCCTTCACTGAGAGTTTTAGGTAAATTGTGACAGAAAACACAGATATAAATCCTTTGAAAGGTACCTGCCAAAAAATAATTTCAGAGAGCAAAGTCAGCCACATTTTTCAGGCCACTGATGTGCATACTTTAGAGAGCAAACCATCTTATCTTCAAACATGGTTATGCTTGGTCACTCGAGTCAGAAGTGTATTGTTCAGCACATTTCTCCCACAAGATGAATGGCATCTTAGATTTGCTTGATGTTTTTTCTTCATAATTCTCTAAGGAGTATATGCCCATAAAACTTCTAGCACTGGGGGGACAAAATTTGTCATAGATGGAGGGAACTTTTGAATATTGTATCTGGGCTGTGCTTTCTTGATACTTCCCCTCACCTTTTCAGACTGGCAGATTTAACCCACTCTTGAAGAACCTAAGACATCACCAATATTCTGAAGCCATTTAAGCACAAATAGTCCCAAGATATTCTATGGTCTGATAAAACTTTATAATTAATATTAATTAATGTAATGACACCCATTGCACTGTATTGTGGTTCATTCAACACATATTGATTTAACACTCGCAATAATAATTCATAATGTTCATATTTTATTGAAAAACTCTGTGTCCAGTATTACAGTGGGAGATTTTTAGCATTGTTTCTTTTAATTCTCATCAAAATCCTTTCAAGTATTTTTTTTTCCCATTCAAACAGAAACTTAACTATTATTTACCAACTACGAATCAGGTGGCAGAATTGATTTCTAAACAAATCTGCTGGAATTAAAGCCATAAATTTTTCCCCATCTTTTTATTACTTCTTAATGATAGAACCAGAAATTGCAGAGATAAGACACAGTCCTTGCCTCCAGAGAACTCACATGGTAATAATGGAGATTAACTATGAAAACCATATTTAAAATACAGTGTACAATTACTGTGTGTCCTGCTCTTTTTTGGCCTTCTTTTAAATTGGGTTTTACAGCATCTCATCTCTCCCATAGAGGATGCTAAATACATGTTTGTTGAATGAGTGAATAAATACTACTATATGCTACTAAATCACATTTTGTAACAACGTAGTCTGACAGAATAACATTCTGGATTACATGAAATGAAACTGAATATAATCTGGGAAAATCCTGGGGCTTTGATTCAGGGGAAACATACTTAGTAGCAAGAAGTGGGTGGGGTGGGGGGATATAACACAGAAACAAAGCATTTGGCTAAAATTCAGTGAATTCCTGGCCCAAAGCTAAGAACCTCTGTTAATCTTATCATTTGATTTTCTTCCCATTTGATAAAGAATGGAATTTATTCCCAACTCACCTATCAACCATTTGCATGGTTGACACAAACCCTGAGACTCATTGTATATTGGTAAAAAGAAAATTGATGCCAACTTTATGTATAAGTTAAACATAAGTAGAAAATACTAACTATAACTCCAGGCACATAGTTGGTGCTTTATAAATGTTTATGTGAAATGAGATCTAATAGATCTTTCCTATACAGTCTGACAATCTCTACAAAGTAAATCCTGGGTTATATAAAAGAAGATATAGCTTTTCAAAGCCAAAGAAATGTAACTTTCTCTCTTGGATTTCACAATGCAAATAGTAACAACATGCATTAGTGAAAAGCAGAACAGCACTCTGGTTAAGAGCTCAAATGCTGAATTAAATTGCTTTTTTCAAACCTTGACTCTATTAATTACTATTTTGTAACCTTCAATATGTTACTTAAATTTTTATATGTCTCAGTTCCTCCATCTATAAAAGCAGGTTAACAGAGTGGTACTGGACCTGCCAGGTCTATTGTATTAAATGAATAAAACAAGGGAAGGGATTAGAACAGCATTGGCATGTAGTGAGTGTCTTAAAAACAGAAACCTAATGGTCATCATATTTGTGGGGACAGGCACCTGTAGCCACAGATTCATGTTCTGAAGTTCAAGTTCTCTTACTTGATTCATTTTAAAGTTCAAGCTGCAACAAGAATCATTAAGGCACAAAGAATGTATATTAATAGATGTGAAGCAGGAGCTTAATGTGAACGCTTGGCAGTTACCCTTTATTGGAGCATTTACTGTGATTAAATACTGACATGAAAAAATTTGGAAGGCTCTTCTTGTCATGTAGGAACTTGATATGCAGACAAATACACAAGTAAATATAAAAGGAATATATGGAATACTAACATAATATGAGGCCAATTAAGATTGGCAATTTATAAAAAAAAAGAATTAAAAATGTGATTTTAGGTTGCATCTAGAGGAATTACTAAGGGTTTACTCAAACAAGGATGACTCATAACACTGTGCATGTATATTATGTCCATTATAAATGTGCTCACGGAGTGAATGGAGGCTGAAGTACAGCCCATGATTTGATCTAATCACAAGCCTATGAGCCTTCTGTGAGTTCTCTTGAGGAAAGTGCCCAATTCCAAATTTACTCAAAGGCAACACATTGGGGTGGTAGTGGATATACTGCAGAAATTGCTGGGCCATCTGATAACTATGTTCAACTTTTTGAGGACCTGCCAAACCATTTCCCACAGTGGCTGTCCCACTGTGTATTTCCACCAGCAATGCATGAGAGTTCCAATTTCTCTGTATCTCCACACAGTCAATACCTAAAAACTTCCATTTTTTATCATAGCTATCATAGTGAGTGTGAAGTGGTGTTTCTTTGTGGTCTTAATTTGTGTTTTTCTAATAATTAATGATGTTAAAACATCTTTTCATGTGTTTTTTGGCCATGTGTATGTCTTCTTTGGATAACTATCTATTTGAATCTTTTGTCCATTTTTCATTTGCATTGTTTGTTTTTTCTATTACTGCATTATAATATAATCTGGATAGTACATGAATCAAATATTGATTCCATTATAATTACAATTTGGTATTAATAGGACTAGAAACATGATACATTCTGGGTGCTTTTCACCGCCTATTACAACACATGCTGGAAAATAAGCAAAGTGGCTGTCTGTCAGGAGATAATCTGAATTTAACATCATGTTTTCCTATATCTTATTAATGAGATAGGAGGAAGAAAACAATAGAGAACATATAAATCTCTCATAAAGCTTAAGAAAAAAATTCTGAAAATGAGAGGAACTTTTAAAAGATAAAAAGCAGGTAAGAAGAGATGGAAGGTGGAAAGGGCTGAGGGCCTCACTGTTAACTGAGTAAAGAAAAGGACACTCAATTAGAAAAAAGTACCCCTAGATGCTAAAGCCCGGCAGTAAAATAAGCCAAAATAAGCAAACAACTTCGGAACGGGATCATTGGCACCAATAAAAAAAGGACTTCAATGTAGGTAATGAGGCAGTGAGGTGAGGGGTTATGTACTGATACAACTACCCGAAGTTTGAAAGCATCTCTTAAAGATCAAATGAAATACTGTAGAAAAAAAGATCAATGAATTAAATGACTATATTCATTGCTGATATGTAGAAACAAGTGATTTTTGTATCTTGATGTAATATTCCACACACTTGATGAATCCTTTATTTACTTACTTACTTACTTACTTACTTATTTTTACCTAAGATGTGTGAGTGTGTGGGATGGGTGGGTGAGGTGGGAGGGTAGATATATTCTTTAGGGTTTTCTCGATATAAGATTATATTATCTGCAAACAGATAGTTTTACTTCTTCTACTCCAACTGGATCCCTTTCATTTTATTTTCTTTCTTGATTGCCTCAACTAGAATCTCCAGTACAAATCAGAAGTGGGAAGGGCAAACATCCTTGTTTTCTTCTGATCTCAGGGAAAAACCTGCAGTATGATATTAGCTGTGTACTTTTTGTAAATGTATTTTATCAGGTTGTTGAGCGTTTATGAATAAAACTTGTTTATGAGTAAAAGAGAGGTATTAGATTTTGTCAAAGAGTATTTATGCTTTTATTGTGATGATTACATGGTTTTTGTCCTGTAGACAATTAACGTGGCATATTACATTGATTAAATGTAATTTAATTTGTTGAATTAAAGCCTTGTGATTCTAGGATAAATTACACTTGATCATCCTTTCCATGTATTACTGGATTTGGTTTGCTAGTAATTTGCTGATGACTTCTGCATCTAATGGATATTCGTGAGTTGTTTTTTGTTTATGTGTTTGTTTCTGTCTTTGTCAGGTTTTGGTAATACTGGTCTCATAGAATGAGTTAAAAATTATCCTCTCTTTTACTTTTTGGAAGAGTTTGAGAAGTATTGGTGTAATTGTTTTTCAAATATTTGGTAGAATTCACTGTTGAAACCATCTGGTTCTGGGCTTTTTATTATGAAAAGTCTGATAATCGAACTCAATCTCTTCATTTGTTGTAAGTCTATTCAGATTTTCTATTACTTCATGGGAGTGGTTTTGGTAGTTTGTATCTTTCAAAAGATTTGTACATTTCACTAGGATGCCTAATTTCTTGATGTTTAGGTAGTCATAGTATTCCTTATAATCCTTTTTATTTCTACAAAGTTGTAATTATATCCTCTCCTCCCTGCCTGATTTCCATAATTTGAGTCTTCTCTCTCTCTCTTTTTTCTCTTTTTCTGGGTTAATCTAGCTAAAGATCTGTGAATTTCGTTGATCTTTACGAAGAACCAACTATTAGTGTTGTTGGATTTCACTGTTGTTTTCCTATTATCATTTCTCTTCTTTCTTTCTTTCTTTCTTTCTTTCTTTCTTTCTTTCTTTCTTTCTTTCTTTCTTTCTTTCTTCTTTCTTTTCTTTCTTCCTTTCCTTTCCTTTCCTTTCCTTTCCTTTCCNTTAGTCCTTTCCTACTATTTACTTTGTGTTTTACTTCCTACCCTTTCTCTAATTTCCTAAGGTGCAAAATTAGGTTTTTGACTTGAGATCTTTCTTCTTTTTTAACGTAGGAATTTACAGCTGTACATTTCCTTCTGAAAAATGCTTTTGCTACATAATTTTTGTATGTTATTTTTTCATTTTTGTTAATTTCAAAGTATTTTCTAAATTTACTTGCAATTTCTTCTCTGATCATTTGTTAATCAGTTTTGTTCAATTTTCAGATAATTGTAAGTTTTCCAAATTTCTTTATGTTATTTATTCCTGATTTCACTACATTGTGGTGCCAGAACATACTTTGTATGGTTTCAATCTTTTAAAATTTATTGAGACTTGAACCATATTGTCTATCCTGCAATGTCCATATCTATTCAAGAAGAGTATGTCTTTTGCTATTGTTGGATGATGTATTATATAAGTGTGTTTTAGGTCTAGTTGGTTCATAGTATTTGTCAAGTTTCCTATTTTCCTAATCTTCTATCTAGATGTTCCCTTAATTGTTGAAAGTGGTCTAGTAAAGACTCCAAATATATTCACTGTTTATTTCTCACTTAAATCTGTTTGCTTCTGATGTGTTGAGAGGTGGCTAGGTGAACATACAGCTGCTATGTCTTTTTGCTCTAACAGTGTTTGCTGTTGTTGCCACTTGTTGAAGCTGTTGCTTAGTGACTTTTCTGCACTAATTCTGCAGTCTTTTTTTATTTTTAAAATTATTATTATTATCTTTTTTTGTCAGAAGTGGCTATTGTTGTTTCTGAGTTAGTTGGCTAATGAGTAGAGATTTTCTTTCTTTTATTTTTACTAAAAAATTTTTTTAATGATTTCAGGAAGAGAATTTAGTGATTCATCACTCACAGACAATACTCAGTGCTCATACCAACAAGCGTCCTCCTTAATGCCCCTGCCCATTTAGCCCATCTCCCCACCCAACACCCCTGCTCCCCACAGCAACCCTCAGTTTGTTTTCGGTATTTATGAGTGAGAGAGATTTTCTTAAATACCTACAACCAATAAACTTCCCAGTCTTTGCCAATGGTTTCTATGTGCTTGTTGGGGGGTTGCCTTTAATTATCACCCAGGGGCGCCTGGGTGGCACAATTGGTTGAACATGTGACTATTAATTTAAGCTCATTTCATGATCTTAAGGTTAGTGACATCGAGCCCCGTGTTGGACTCTATACTGACAACATGGAGCCTGGTTGGAATTCTCCTTCTCCCTCTCTTTCTGCCCCTCCTGGGTGCTCACTCTCTGTCTCAAAATAAATAAATAAACTTAATTTAAAAAGTCATCCAGCATGTTCACAGCTTTGTTTCAGCTTTCACTTTCTGGTTGTACAGACCCTCATACTAGTGGGCAGTGAGAGCTTAGGGCCTTCTTAAATCTTTCCTGAGCATGTTCACAGTCCTGCACATATGGGTGGTTTCTAGCTTTCCAGGAATATGTAGTAGCTTTTCACAACTTTTTGGTTTTTCCCTGTTTTGTCCCAACTACACACCAGGCAACTGCAAAGTTTAAAACAAAGGCCTGTAAAAGTTTTGGGACACAACCCTTGGGAAAAGCTTTTAGCCTTGGCAAGCCAGAATGAGGGCATATAAAGACTGTCTTTTTGCATAGAGACTCCGAGATAACCAGCAGACAGATCAGGCAACAACAATTGCTAGGGCAAGAGGCTTTGAAAAACCTCATGTTCTTTTCTGCTCTCTCCAGTTCCTGGAACACATGCTGTTTTATTTTATCATGACTACTGCTGAGCTTGAGAACAGGGGACGAGACCAGAGCATGAAAAAAAGCCACAAAACTCACTGTAATTACTAACAATCTGCCATTTTTTCTTGAATAAATGCTCCATGAGTTGTTGCAAACCTTTGGTTAATTTCAGAAGTCTTAAAAACATTGCTTTGAAAAATCAAAACAAAACAAAAACACTGCTTTGAATAATTTTCATTGAGTTTTTGAGTTGATTTTACAAAGGGATAAATTTTCAGAGGTCCTTAGCTGCCATTTTAACTGATGTCACTTTAAATAGAGTACGTTAAGATAAAATGAGAATGACTAAACTACATATTAAAAATATCTAATCTAAAAAAAGGAAATTAAAAATAACACTATTAATTTATCACTAAAATGTTGGTTTTTATTTACCTATTTTACTGTTTTTACTATTAAAACATACACAACTACATCTTTAAAAAATTAGTAAAAATAAATGTTTTAAAGAGCAGCTTTAATATGCGAAGCTTATATTCCTTCAGAATCTAGTAGCTTTAATCTTATCCAGAGCCTAGGGATTACTTTCTGTGCATGCCTAATATTTTATTCTCCATATTTACTCTAGAGGTCACATTTACCATAGGAATAGTGTACATAGGTAAATGCAGGAGCATAAAGAGTATTTCACAAAGCGTCGTGAGGAGATCTATACCTTCAAGACCAAATACAAACCATCAAAATCTTAACAAGTGATATAAAAATGGCATATATAATCCCACTGTGAACTTTAGAATCTACATAATAATTACATAACCTGAGCTTTGATGTTCTTGTGATCAGAATTCTCCAACAACAAAACACTCTCCAACCTATAGTGTTATTGATATATTTGTATATTGCAACAGTTTTCTAGGAATGCTTATTACATTTTTATCTATGTTATTTTAATACAATTCAATGAAAGTTGAAATTTCATTAATGGTATACAGATTTCTAGTATATCAAATATTCATTTAAGTATTAAATTCATTTAAGTATTATCCCTGATCCTAAATATGAAATATAATGGAGTTTACTGTATTTCTCCCAAATTCCCCTCAAGACAAGGAATATGACAAATATGGAATCAGTTATAAATATGGCTCTCATAGTGGCAAGAAAAAAGCAGAGATTTATTCCTACAGTATAACATAAGCTCAAATAAGACTTTGTTCAAAATCTCAAGTTCCAACCATATAAAAATTATAGGCAGGTAAAATAAATCCAAAAGTAGTTGTTTATGATATGTATAACCATTTACTGAAGATTTTTTTCCCATTCACGAGAAAACATGCTATAGACTTTCACAGATAGCAGAGTTCAAGAACACCATACAGTATTTGTTGCTGATAAAGAAAAACCTTCAAAAAGGTTCTAAAATCTAACATTTGTAATGGAAAGTAGAAGAAGCTGGTGTCTAAGCTTTATTTTGGTATTGCTGATACTCTATCCCCAGCAGTACTGGGCTGGTTGGTGGGTCAGAGTATGAGAAATGACAAGCATTTGAAATTTCAACTTTGTAGGAACTTGTCACTTTAGTTCATATCACTAAACTATGCAATTGCTTTTTATACTCTCCCCAACCCCTCAAAAATTGCCACTTCATTTTGCCTTCTCTAGAAAACTCAGAGTTGTACAAATGTTATTAAAGATTGAAATCCTTCTATTTCATGCCATCAATTAAAAACCACCAGATTGGTGTTAATGGCTTCTGTCCACATCTATAACAATAGAAAAAATTAAATCAACTAATTACAATACAAACTATATTTAAAATTATAGGTTAATCTTTCCAAATGAATGGTCTTTAGCCGAATACCCAGCTGACTCATGTTGCCTTAGTTATAAACCAATTATTCAGCAAGTTTTTCATCATGATTGAGGCATTATTACCCTGAAAACAAATGATGGTCTAAATATATTTACATATTTGATATCAAAATAAATGAATTGAAAGGTTTAGGGCATACGATTTTTAAGATTAAAAAATCCCATGTGGTTTACCAAAGGCTGCTTTACCAACCCTTTCCACAGTCTCCAAAGTCTATATGATTTTCTCAGTTATGCTGCTACTAGTGTCTGCCAGGTCATCATAGAAGATTTCGGAATATGATAGTTTGTTAGCACAGAAACAATCACTACTGATCTGCACTAAGGATTCTAGAGGAGGGCAAAAAAATGGATCACAAATATTCTGTTTTAAGTTTCATTATGTATCCCTTTTTTATAATGAATAAATTCATCATAATTACAGAACTTAAATATAAATTTAATATTTGAAACATAATAAGTATAATTTATTTATAACTGAACAGTTTATAATACAGAAAATCATAAAGAAAGAGAAATATTATCCTTAAGCAGACCATACAGGTTCTTGCTTCCTGAAATGTGGTGCTTAGAATAGCAGCCTCAGCATCTCCTGGGAAATTGTTAGACATGCATATCAGTCTACATCGCAGACTAGTGAAATCACAATTTGTTTTTAAACAAGATCCCCAGGTGATTCATAGGCACATTATGGTTTGCAAAACACTGACATCTAACCAACCACTAGTGAAATTTTGGCAGGTTTCTCAGTGGTTTTCCCCACCTTTACACATTCATACAATTTTATGAAACTATGTTATAAATATTTTCTTATGCCATTAATACTTTATCAATTTTATTTTCTAATTTTATTATTAGATATGGCATAGTTATTATAAAAAATATTTAGCATAATAAGCCATACATTGAAAACCACCCAACTCTTCTCACCTTGTGTAAAATTTTAAGTCATAGTCTTCTAATCATATAAACTTATTAATACATTATTATATATTATACATAGAATATAGAATTATATAGAATGTAAAGTCTTGTAACATACTCATTTTAATGGCACATTCCTTGAATTATGCACCTCATTTCTATGCTATATTATTCTATGTTCATTCCATGAACATGTTTCCAATATAATTATCTATAGTCATTAACATTTCTTAATATTTCCTTAAGATTGAATACTAGTGTATGAATATTAGTCTTTTCATACCAAAAAATGAACCATTATTGATTTTTATTTTGATTTCCTTTTCTCATTGATCCTTAAATATATTATAAAAGGAGGGTTTGAAGGAATAAATGGATATTATTATGGAAATATACTGATTCTAGTTTCACGTATTAAAGGAAAACTCTGATATTTTAAAATATATCACTTGTCTCTTTCTGCCCATATTTGTATATGCTTTGTTTTCTTTTTATAATAATTACAAAGTAGCCATGGTTAAATATGTGACCTCAGCAAAGATTTTATTCTAGGAATCTGATGAACCATTTTCATTTGTATATTCTTGCCTTTTTTTCAGCTTTTTATTCAATATAGATGACTTTATAATTCATATTTATGAGAAATATATTCTTAACTAGCTCCACATTATTTTTCTTATGAATAAATTACCATGTACACATTAGTACTTTTCTTCTTCATTCTGAAAACCTTTACAAAACCTTTGGCCTTCATACCAATGGTTCGATATTGTATCTATTTTATCTTTTATTCTCTTCAATGAAATTATAAATGTTTTTTTCTTTCCATTTTAAATGTTCTAATGCATATTTTAGTTGCCCCAATTACTTCTTTATCTCCTTTAATTTTATCCTTTTGTTTTATCATCTCAACATTTATATTGTTTTCAAACATAGATGATCCATTTCTTCATTAACATTTTTGGTGTGTGATTTGCTTTTGTTCATATGATCTGTGTCCTTAGCCTTGGTTCAAATTTGTAGCTGGAAAGTGTATTTTTTTCCATAGTCCCTTGATTACTTTCTGCTGTTGAAATCAACTTTATCATGTGGGGATTAGCAGTAATAAAATGGTATGCTCTCTTTCCTTACTGCTTGGAATTACAGAAACTCAAGGGTAAATATTCTTCATTCCTGGATGTTTTATTTCTGTTTTTAAGCCTACAGTACTTTATTTCTGGTGACTGAGTTTCTAAGATTGCACTTTCCTGAATTTGTCCTACTCAGTTGATATCTATGTATCTACTTACCTATCTACCTATCCACCCACCCATCCATCCATCTAACCAACCATGGATGGACTTTATATCTGTAGATTATATCATCAACTGAAAGTGGAAAGAGAAGTCCTGATTTGGAACAGAGGGAAGAAGGACTATCTTAAAGATTAGCCCTACACATTAGAATGGCAGCACGCCAATTGGTATAGATATGAACTTTCTAAAGTAAGAGGTAGAAAAGCTGAGAAAAGATTTTCCTATAATTCCTAGTTAGCATTGCAAAGGTGAACCAGCATTTGAGTTAGTCAAATAAGTTCCATCAAGTTATGGTTTAAAGTAAAACCAAATGCACTAGCAGAAGTTTGAAGTATGACTTTTTTCAGAACGTAATGAGATTTTGCTGTTTTCTACGGTTTAGTATGTCAGTCAAAGTGTGGGTAACAACCTAACCAGACTGCTAACCAGTTGTCAGTTTAAAACAGATATTATCTCTGGGTCATGGATCAACATTCTTGCATCAAAATTAAAGATTTATTTTATTATATTGTTACCATTAGTGATGCTTTCCTACAGAGTGGAGTAGGTGAGATGACCCTGCCAATATACGGTAAATCTGAAGTTGAAACAGACTAACATAAAGTATAGATAGTATATCCTTCCAAAACTTTACCAGACTAAGATTTGAAAGAACAGTGTTTGAAAGAAAAGTTAGGCTTTACCACAAATAAGCTGGGTTCTCTTGCTGGTTTGTATATTTAGTCTTGATAAGACGATTAACAGTTAAATTGTTTTAAATTTCTTCAAAGTAAATACAGCCTTGGGCTTGTATTTAGTTTTTATTTCACAAAAATTTGTGACATGTTTCACAGTGACTAGGAGGATATGGCGAAGGTGGCAGTAACACTAAATACTACTTAAAATACCTTTATAAACTTGTCACAAAAGTAAGTTGTGTGTTATTTTCTCACAATGCAAACAGGATTCAAATGTGATAATAAGAGTCACAATTTAAAACTAATTTTCAACTTTGTTTTAAATGGAGAGGGATGAGAAGTTAAGGTGGTTTCTCATAGGGTCATTCTGAAGTCTGGTTCAGATTCGTTTCTAAGAATGGTTCCCATGTATTTCAGAACTTCTTCTAGCACTATGTAGATCAGTGAGGCTTCTGACATTTACATAAAGCAAAAAGGCATTTTCATTCTCTCAGAGCCATCCCTCAAAGAGAAAGATGCTACAGCTAGGGAAAACATTAATTAAAAGCACATCTAACATAAATGGTTTGTCACTGACATACAATACTTAACCAGAACTCACACTGTCCTTGGAAGATAGAAAAATTCCTTCAGTGTTTGGGGCTTAATTTGAGAAGTTAACTACTCTAATTTGTAGTGATACATATTATGTACAGGCTTCAATGTATTTGTATATTTTAAATACTTTAAAGAATATTTCACTAAATGAATCGCTAATGGAGTGTAATTTAATTCACATGTTGGAAATATGGGATAACAGTTTCAGCCCCCCATCACTCTCCTAATGCTTGAAGTATAGCTGGAGAATGAGCAGTGCATAAAGAATAGATATTATAGTAACAACTGTCATGATAATGAGAAGGATACACTGTAGTGTTTCTGGCTTATTTATAACAAATGAGCATGAACATCTTTTTTGTTTCTTGGGGGAACTGTATTAATTCTTTTTGCTACATTGAAATGAACATGTGCCTAAATGACCTTAAATGTTATATTGGTAGAAATGATAGAGTGAAAGTCACATAAATGAACATAATGTTTATGTTGTCCATATTTGCTAGTTTTAAGTTGAATGATTTTGAGATAACTCTCTCATTGTCTAAATTATCCGTGAATAGCCACTTCATTTGCAAAAAGGAGGCTTCAAGAAAATAGACTTTCTTACTACTAATTCTATGCCAAATTTAAAGTACCAAAATTTCCATCAGTTTATCCATTTACCCAAGAAATAGTTTTTCTCTCCTCTCTATGAGCAGAGAAATAAACAATAATGAGGTCAAATAGTTTTTCTCTCCTCTCTATGAGCAGAGAAATAAACAATAATGAGGTCAAACAACAACAAGGTGTGGCCAAGTACAAGACAGGCATTGCAAGTCTTCCAATCACTTCTTTTCTCTGATAGAATATATGCTGAGTAGTACCTAGATGGTCTGAAAAGCATAATGCATTTTCCTGTGCAATAGTATGTATACAGAATATATCACAGTATGAAAAAATTTGTAGAAAAAGACCATAACTCTATATTGATTTACGTGCATAATATAAGGACTTTTCAAACATGTAGCAAGTCACCTTATCACTTATAAGAGCAGCATCAATGGATTGTGTGACAGATTTCAGAGTGGCTTAAATCCATATGCAGTATGAATACACACACACACACACACAGAGTTATTAAATAACTGTAATCAGCCTGAACATTTGAGAAGAGGACACTTGGCCAGTACTAGCTTATTTCCAGTTTAGGAACACGATGAGTGTTATTACATCCTAAAAGATATCACAGATGAGAAATATCAGAGATGTTTTTTAGGTCTTTCAGGAACCATGGAATTAGGTCAAAAACTTTGGAAAATTCTGTTTTGACATTAGACATAGATAGTAGACAGACATTTNTTATTAAATAACTATAATCAGCCTGAACATTTGAGAAGAGGACACTTGGCCAGTACTAGCTTATTTCCAGTTTAGGAACACGATGAGTGTTATTACATCCTAAAAGATATCACAGATGAGAAATATCAGAGATGTTTTTTAGGTCTTTCAGGAACCATGGAATTAGGTCAAAAACTTTGGAAAATTCTGTTTTGACATTAGACATAGATAGTAGACAGACATTTCTAACTCTAGAACTGCTTGTGAGCCAGAGTAGAAAACCTAACTATACAAGATACTTCTGACCTCGATGCCCAAGGCACAGTATGATCATGGAACTAACTTACTGAGGTCACTCCAGTGAGCAAGATCCAGAAGTACTACCAGTAGCAGAAACACAGCTTCTGTGAGATTATAAATACTGGGGGTGATGAGTGATCAGTGTAAAAAAAATCAGGGTATGTTTTAGGGGAATAAAATACCAATTTCTTGGTCTGTATATGTGTAGATTGTACTCAGTAGCCTCTAAAAACACTACATTGACCAAAATTGAAAGACCTTGCATTTAGATTAATGAGAAAGTTACATGGAGCACATTAATAGTACTTAGTATATGTCAAATAATTAATCTTCACAGCTCTCTGTAACAAAGGAAGCACTGAATTTTTAAGTGAGGAGAGAGACACACACAAATACGTAAAATGATTTCCTACCTTCCATTTCATCAGGAGGCTTTCTAATCTCTTTTTTACCTATATTTTATAGATTATGAACTCCACAATTCCTTTTTGAAATAGTTGAGCTAATATTTTCAATGTCTAACAGCAAGATCTTCCTTATGATTTTACATGTTTACTTTTTCTTTAAGGCTATGAGTAACGCTGAGCTTAACTTTTGTTGTTGTTGCTATATACTGGAGGACCATCTGAGATTTAAGAATTCTGTCACCTTGTATCTCTATCTGCTGCAAATGAATCCAACAGGAATTGGCAATGCTGAGTTAGTTCTAAGTGTCAGCTTTGTTTGTTATTTTCTTTTCATATCCAAGGCTCTTTTAAAACAAGAATAAGGACAACGACTTTTCTTATTAAAGCATATATATATTCTTTTTATAATATATATGATATATACAATATGTTTTGTGTATATTCTCATACATATTGTAAAAATAAAGGAAACTCATTTAAAATGGAGTTGGGCAGCCCTGAGCTTTTACATGCTACCACTAACCTTAAGAAGCATACCTCACATTCCCTAAAAGGAAAAAGCTTTCTTTACATACTCCAGCCAGAGGGGAGAAATTCTCCTTGCCTAGTAACAGCCCAGCCAGTGAGAAGCTGCCACTGCCCTAAAATCAGCATCAACAGCCTCTCTCAGCTTCCTCTTTCCCCTATAAAAGCAAGCCCCTCTCTTCTGTTCTCTAGTTTGCTAGTGCCAAATTGTAATTCATCTGCGATTGTAGAAGTTCATTTTGCTGCTAAGATAGCTGCTCTTTTTTTAAGGTCAGCAATACTCATATCATCTATCTGTCTATCTATCTATCTATCAATCATCTATCTATCTTAACATCATCTCTACCTATGTCTCCTTTTGCAATGTTCTGTGGTCCTGCAAATGTCAAATGACAGAGGAATTAGTAACAAAGCAGAATAATATAACAATGTTGCCTGTGCTGGCCTTGTTCGTCATTTGTAATAAACTGTATATTTTTCTAATCAATATTTTATTAACTTAGCAAGTCAGAAAGTCTTTTGTATGGATGAGCTGTCATGAAATATGGTGAAACAATCGCCATTAATTTAGAGAGCTACTTATCTTTAGAGACTTGGCAAAAAATCTGATTATCTGATACCCATATAGTACAGTGGCAAAGCTTGTACAACAAGCAAAAAGGTCAGGAAACTATAGACTTCTGTTAAAGTTGCCTCTCAATAGAGAAATTTTGAACTGTTTTATTCAGGTACGATTGACATACAAGAAGTATACTTGTTTAATGTAGACGACATGTTGTGTTTGGAGATAAATGTTTACCTGTGAAACCAAGATCACTATCAATACTATAAATGTTTCCATTACCGCTAAGAATTCTTGTTCTTTTGTGGTAAAAGTACCTAATATAAGTTTTACACTCTCAGCAATTTTTTAAGCATACAATACACTATTATTAATTATAGGCCTTATGTTATACAGATTTCCAAAACATTTATTTTACACAACTAAAACTTCACACCGTTGACCACCACCTCCTCATTGCCCCCTCACCCAAGCCCCTAACAAACACCTTTCTCTGCTTCTATATGCTTGACTATTTTAGATTCCACATAGATGTAACCATGCAGTATTTGTCTTGCTTATTTCAGTTAGCTTAATGTCCTCCAGGTCCATCCATGTTGGCGTAGATGGCAGAACTTGTTATTAAAGCTGAATAACACTCCAGTGTATGGCTCAAATGCATTTTCCTTATCCATTCATCTGTTGATGGACAGTTAGATTGCTTCCCTATCTTTACTGTTGTAAGTAGTGCTGAGATGATAATGGGAGTGTAAATATCTCTTTGAGATCCAGATTTTAATTCCTTTCGATATAGACCCAGAAGACGTGTTGCTGGTTCAAATAGTAATTCTCTCTTTAATTTTTTGAAGAAACTTTATATTGTTTTTTATAGTGGCTGCTCCATTTTATATTCCCACCAGCATCCTCACCAACACGTGTTGTTCAGGGAAATGCCTTAAAATATGTTATAAATATAGAGAAACACATCGACAAAAGGAAAACTGTCTTTTCTGTCAGTAAATGGATTTGACCTTTACAAATATCAAACATTTCAACATTTTTTATGGAGTTAGAGCTAGGGGCTGCAATCTTAAATGCCATGACGGTCTTGCACAGGGACTGGCCAACTATGGCCTGCAGGCTCAATAGGGTTCAATGCCTGTTTTGGTAAATATAGTTTTATTGGAACACAGCTTTGCTTATTGATTTACATATTGTTTGTGGCTGCTTTTGCCATACAACTGCAGAATTGAGTAGTTAGGGCAGAGACTCTCTGACCTACCAGCTTAAAATACTTCACATGGCCATTTTTACAGAAAAAGGAATTCTGACTCCTGGAGCTGCTGCCCCAGGAAGCTTGATAATTATCAACTGAAAGTTAGGAAATTACTATTTATGGTGTACTAGAGTAATGACAGTGTTAACTTTCATTCTTTTATGTTCTTTTCTAGCTTTCTGTATGTTCCAAATTTTTTGAAGTATTTATATATAAATCCTACACAGGAAACACATTTAAGTTTAATATTATCTTAAATATGCATTTTACATACAGATATATTTTCAAATGCATTTTAAAATATTCTATTTCTTTGCTCTGTCAGCAAATCTTCTCAAAGGGGTTAATTACTTCAATTCTTTAATTTCCAATCTCTCTGAACTCATTCCCATTAGCATTTCACCCACACAATGACTCTAAAATTGCTCTCATCAAGGTCCTCAAAGACCCTATGTGGCCAAATTCAATATCCACCTCTCCCTTCATTTTACTTGACCTATTAGCAGCACTTGAAAGGGTTGATCAGTCTTTTTCCACTAGAAAGGAGATCTGCAGCTGACTTCTATAATTCAATCTTCTCTTGGTTTCCCCAACATAATTGGCTACTCTTTGCCCACTCCCTCCTTCCCCCAACCTCCTCTTAGTGGTGTTGCCGTAGGGCTCAGTCCTGATCACTTTCTCAACCTACACTCACACCCTTGTGCACTTTCCAGCTTTGGATTTAAGTCCCTTGCATATAGTAAAGAATCTACAATGTATATCCTAGGGTCATTCTGCAACACCCAAGCAAGGTGACTGCTCTACTTGGAAATCTAAAAGACATCTCAAGTTTGACCTTTGAGAAATTGAACTCTGACCACTGCTCTACTCTAAGTTGACTTAACCAGCATCCATTCCATCTCAATTCATGGAAATTCTGTTTCTAATGGTTCGAGCCCAAAACCTTGAAATTATTCTTGACTGCTCTCTTTCTCTCACAGCTCATTTTATCTTATCATGTTAGCTCTACCTTCAATTTACGTCCAGATCTAAAGCTTCACACCTCTTACCACCAACACAGTTAACACTGGAGTCTGAGTCATCATCATTTCTTGTCTGGAAGGTAATTACAATGCCCATAAGGCTTCTGTGAGAAGTTCCCTGTTAACATTCCCTTACAATTACTTTGCTCCTGTTTCATTTCTATCAAATTGCCTCCTTAAAGTTCTACAACTAAATGGAGCATTCTTCAGCCTCAGGCCTTTTGTGTTTGCCATTCTCTGCCCGCAACCCCAGCTATAAGCTTGGTAATGCTCTCCGTTCTGTTATTTTTTTAATAGAAATTTCTCACCCTGCCCATATAAAAGATCTTCTTTATCCTGTTCTACATTTTTCTTTTATTCATTACATGTGTTATCTTCTGTCCTAGTCTAAAATTTACTTTATGATTATGTTTTTTATTATCTGTCTCTCCTTTAGATAAGAAGTTACTGGAAGACAGTGATCCTTGTTTTTTTTTTTTTTCTTGATGTATTCCTAACACCTAAAATAGCTAAANATTTTCAAATATTTCACTGTAAAGAAGTGACTTTCTTCCAATAAATGTCAGGTACATTTTGAAGTTTGGGATTCTATATATATTTTTTGAAATCTTACATTTTAGTAGCAGCTTATCAGTTTGGAAATGCATTCTGGATAGGTTTTCAAAAATGTTCTAGACCTAATTTTCTGATAATACTGCACTCTGAAAATCTTCAACTTTCTTGCCATGGGCAACTGCTGAGTCAACTAAGTATACTCCTAGACCAATCAGATATACTCATCCCTGGAAGCAATACTTGAGTAGTGACAGCCACCTAATCCATTAGAAAATTTACAAAGACACATTTAGTCAGCTTTTTGGATTCTGTTTTCAAATAATCAAATAAAGAAAAAACTATTAATCCAAATTCCATCCTAATGGGATTGCTATTGTTTTACAATCCATACATACTCCCTGAGAGATTTAAGGTCCACAACCTTAAATCTTTGTTACACCTATGTTTTACCTTTGTTTTATATTTTATTTTGTTGCTTATTTACTCCTTCCTATCTTTCAGAAGATAAGTAGATCCCAGAAGAATACCTCTTCTCTTACAGGCATTTTCTCATCAACTTTCCTGCCCTAATTTCCATTTACCTTCAAGCTTCCTATAAAGTTCCAGGAATATTGATGTGCCTTTTTGAATACTGATATACCCTTGGGACTTTGATCCCCAGGTGAAGCTCATTCTTGTTTTTCCCAGTTACTAGTGTGAATTTGATTGGCTTCTTTTTACCATAATTTTATTTGTCTACCACTTAAAGTATGACTAATAGTAGACTATATGATTAGAGGGATCCAGATTGCAAAACTCAGAGACATTACTAGTTAGCTTTATTTCCTTATTTTTATGAGTTTTATCATAGAAACAGTAATTGATTTTGAATACATTTAAAAACTCAATGTTTGTAGGGAACTTTTACAGCTTCTACTGTTGAAGGCAACTTTGCAACTTACCTTAAAGATAATTTTACTTAAGACATCTATCTATTCAAAAAGGCCTCTTTCATACATAGTATATAGGTTAGTGCAGAAAAT
Organism: Crocuta crocuta; assembly: GCF_008692635.1. Lineage (NCBI taxonomy): Eukaryota > Metazoa > Chordata > Mammalia > Carnivora > Hyaenidae > Crocuta > Crocuta crocuta. The sequence goes on from NW_027529541.1 coordinate 965,081, forward strand.
TGCTATTGGCGAACTAAACTGAGGGCTGGTAAAGATAAACCAGTTGTGAACATACGCACATGCACATATTTGTATTTCTTACCTTATATAAAAAATCAATATAAAGTAGAGAAATATAAAATTACACCAGTTCTTCGGTTCTGACATTAGTATCAGAGAAAAATATCTTTCTATTTTGAACATGTTTGCCCTTTTCTTACAAGAACTTCATTACTGCTGACAATATGTTGCACATTTGGCCTTTCACAAATACTATGTATACGATACATGCAGTATTTCATCACTTAATTTTTTTTATATTCTGTTTTAGGAGACCAGCTTGTTATGTATATTACGTTTGAAATAATTTCAAGCCATTATATATCCTCAAGAAGGGAAAACTAACTCAGTGATGTGTTGATACTGTGAAGGTTATTATTTTATTAATTTATAGCTTTTTAAAACTATGCCAAAATACCCATTTGATTGATATAAAATGCTATATTTGTGCATATGTGTTTTTAGTAAATATGTCCAGATTTGTTCATTATTTTCTCTATGAGCAGATTGGAAAATTCCAAGACCTTTAATTTTCTGCAAAATGAGAGTCAGCATGGTGGAAATTTCATAGTGCACAAAATGTAGCAGGAAAGTGATACGGTTCAGCTCCCCAGATGCCCAGTTAAGTCACCCTATGTTGCAAAGAACTTCATCAAGCTGAGGCTGTGGAGTGGTCTACCAGCTAGAAGTCTAGAGAAGTACTTGTGCTTCCTTGAGATCTCCCATCCTAAGTAACTCTGAAGGGCTTGCTCACATATGCACCAAAATAACCTAAGATGTGCCACAGAATTGAGTCAAAAGTTGTAGCCAGAAGAAAATCTACCACACATTTCACCAACCATTTATTTCAATAGTGAAAGCCAGTAAAACAACCCCAAATAAGATGAAATCAGCCACACAGCATGGGAGGCTAGTCCTGGCAAACATTAAGTAGTCAAGCTCTTTTTAAGTTCCTATTCTTTCTACTTCTTAATGAATATGTAGTACAGAACAATGACTGTAATGCTCCTTCCTACTCTGGTGCTGAGTGTTGAATTAACTTCATTTTCTTTCATAGTAATAAAATGTCCCAGTTTTTAACTGTACATAGGGATTTTCTTTTTTTTTAAATTTTTTAAGAATGTGACTAATCCCTCATCAGTGATACATAAACAGAAGAATATGGAGAGGATTTCCAATGAACATTACTTATAAAAAAATAGTTTGTCTTTCGCCCATCTCTAACCAGTTTTACATTCTGATGCCTGTAGTTTTGTAAGCAGCAAGAATCAGAGGTCCCCAGAAAAAGAAAGACAAAACATAGTTTTCATGACACAGGAGAAGTCATTTTAGGCCCCTAGCTATTTTCTCTTACCTATGCTCTATTTGCACAAACACACTTCTTGCTGAAATTCTTAGGAGGTGTCAGAACTACAAAGAAATGCAAAAACCTCAATAGTTAAAAATTTTAAGGGAACAGAGAGAATGCAAAAGCCAGCAGTCTCTACGAGGCCAGGAAATAGCCTGACCAGCTCAGAGACAATAAATCAGTGGTTAAAATCTCCCACTGCCCGTTTCAAAAGTATGCCAGACCCTGCATTTCTTACCTGAGATGGGAGCCCAAGACCCCATCCAGTTTATACTGGCTCTGGGAGCCTGTGCAAAGCCACTTACCCTACTCAATTACCTCGGCTTTATTATAATGTTAAAGTCTCTGCCCCTGGGAGGAACACAAGCTTTATTAACATAACGTAGGATATATGTTTCTAAGTTCATCTGAGAAACCTTAAGGTCACCTTTACACATGATGATAAAGCTCACCTTTCAGAATATCCATCAGAAACCCTAAATAAAAAGAACGCACCCACCTTTGCTTGAGGAAAGGCTATAGAAGTTATTCCCTGTGGGGTGCCTGGGTGGCTTAGTTGGTTAAGGGGTTGGACTCTTGGTTTAGACTCAGGTTATGATCTCAAGGCTTTGTGAGTTCAAGCCCTGCATCAGGCTCGGTGTTGACAGCATGGGGCCTGCTTGGGATTCTCTTTCTCTCTCTCGCTCTCTCTCTCTGCCACTCCCCTGCTCATGATGTCTCTGTCTCTCTCAAAGATAAATAAATAAACCTAAAAAAAATAAAATAAAAGTGGTCATTCCCTGTGATCTTCTTCTGTGTTACAAATAAAGTTTCTTTGGTGTGACAACTCTGCCTGGTGTAGTTTCTGTCTGTAACTAACTCCTGTTAGTTCAGTTATAAGATCAATTGTAATGGCTGGTCGACTAGTAACCATCTTGAACCCTGAAGACAAAGAAGGAGTGAAGGGCGGAGAGCTGAAATGACCTTAGGTCCTTAGGACTGTGTGAATGCAATTTCCATAGCAGTCTCCAGAATTTTATATGAGAAACAAGTGCCTCTCTTGTTTAATAATTTTTATTTGGACTCTCTCTAAGAGCAGACCTAATTCTATCACACTTTCTATTTTCAAATTTACTGTTATATTATTTATGGGAGAATTACCTTGTTTATTTTTTAGTTTCATAGGTGTTTCATCAGTGAAGTGTCTATATCATCAATCTTCTATCCAGATGTAATGGTTAAGAGTATAGGCTCTGGAGCTTGACTAACTTTGATTCACCATTTACTAAATGTGTATTTAACCTCCCCACCCTCAGCTAGTTTAATCACAAATAGTTATGATGATAGTACCTACCACATAACATCATGAAAAATAATTTGATACTGAATGTAAAGGCTTATCTCAGTTGGGAATACATAATAAGTGTCCCAAATTTATGCTACAGACACATTATTATATGTAAAATTAAAGTTATTTATTATTTTGGATTACGAGCTATAGGACAAGTACAGGACCATTAATGTAGGCTGGAGTTTAATACTTGATAATGATGGTGATAATCTTATACATACACATAATTGTACACAAATACACAATAAATTTTAAATTCTAAGATATCTATTGTAAAAGTTAATGTTGTCTTTTCCGTGAGGAAAATTTTACAATGCCTGTAATATAGCAATGGATGTCTATACATAACCAAAATTGAGCTGATTTTAGTAATATAATTTCAAAAGCAAACCTTTCTCTCTATTGAGAAAGAAATATTTTTATGTGTTAGACGAGCTAGATTGAGAATTCGAGATATACCTAAGAATATTTCGTGGGACTATTTTTAACATCACATTTTACTATACTAATAAATATTTATATACAGTTAATAAATCACAAAGTTTTTTAAGTGATACATAAAAATATTTTCATAGTCAGCTTTTATTTTTGGACACTTCTTAACCAACAAGTATCACACAGTAACAATGGCTTAAGAACCATTGTTTGAAAAGTTGAAAGAAAAAGCATCCTCACCCACAACACAGGTTTTTGGGTTTTTTTTTCTGTTTTAAGAATATTACTTGGACATTTTTGGAGGCGTTTGAGTCTGTCCTGATTCAGTAAAAGACAGATTAACTTAAACTAAAAAATATTAAAGATTTATATACTTTCTTATTCTCTCTGAAACACCAAATTATATATTAAAGAATAGAAGTCTGCCTTTGTATTCTAGGGAAAAACTAATTGCCTATGTGACATGTGTTCATTTTCAGCAAATACTATATGGAACACAATTTTCTGCCTGACACAATTCCTTTAATTTTTACCAAGAAAAATGTGTTCAGCTAAAGAGAACAATCAAATCATTTTCTATTTCAAATTGATATCATATTCTCTTTGTCTATTTTCAGCACTTTGTACATCATATAATGATTTTCTACTTGTTTAAATATGGTTTCTTATCACAAACTGATTAGCCAATGTAAAATATATGAGGCTAAAATGGTTTCTAAATGTTCTCAGGACCTAAATCTTTTAAGTATTTCCAGTTTACAAGAATATTTTCCTATCTTCACAAAACTTATGTGGATAATAAAAAGCCAAAATGAACAAACTCTTTTATGCTATTGTTATTGCACTATATGTGAACCGATTTTTGAAAATGGAGGAAAACACATGAGTTAAATTCAAATTTTAAAAAGTTCTATGAAAGACTGTCTTGCTCTTATTGATTAAGTAATTCAGAATTGTATTGAAGATGGGCAGTGAAGGCAATAATAATAGAAAGTATTCATAGTGGATTTTAATGTGCCAGACACTGTTCTACACACTTTTCCTTTACTCATTCATTTAATCAGTGCAATCATCCAAAGAAGTGGACACTGTTATTTGTGGTCCATTTTACAGATGAGAAAGGTGTCAAGGAGAATGGCAACTGGCCCAAGGTCTAACATTAGAGAAGAAATGGAGCCAGGTGTCAAGCTCAGGCTATAAACCAAAATTTATGATTTCACCAACATACTTTATTGTCTCTTAAATATTGCATTTTTTCTAATTTTTAAAGTATTTTTTCATGTTTTTTTTTAAGAAATGAAGATTAGAGGTCATACATAAAAGTTTTAAAAAACCACTTGGTGCAAGGCTATTAAATGCTAGAACAGGAAGTTAACACCACGATTCAATGTCAGAGGACAGACTTTTGCTGCTAGCAGCAATGCTATGTAAATACTCTGAAGAAACAAGTGACAAAGCACAGCTGGACATTCTGAGTCAAAGATACAAATATATGGGGAAACTGGGTGGCTCAGCTGGTTAAGCCTCCAACTTTGGCTCAGGTCATGATCTTACGGTTCGTGAGTCCAAGCCCCATGTGGGGCTCTGTGCTTCCTAGCTCTGAGACTGGAACCTGTCTTTGAATTCTGTACCTCCCTCTCTCTCTCACCATCTCCTGCTCACGTTCTCTCTCTCTCTCTTTCAAAAATAAAGAAAACATTAAAAAAAAAAACAAATATAACCTTATAAACATTGTAGCTGACTGAGCTCACCCTAGAGTAATAAAAATCACATGAGCCCAAAAGAGGAGGGCATTAGAAATGAGAATGGTCAGTTAATACTAAAACTAAAACAACCAGTGTATCGTTGCTGATCTTGTTAAGCAAAAAAGCTTCTTTGCCAGTACTTTCTGTTTTAATAATGGCTGTGTAGACAAGAAACAACACCTTACCGCTAAACAGATTCAAGGAGGTGGGGGTACATCTCAGCACATGCACGCCAGTGCGCACACGCATGCACACACACACACACGCACACACGCACACAGCTTAAGTAGATCTCTGGAAGGCCTACATTCTAAGTAAATTGGTAGACTAAAAACTTTGTTTCTGTTGGCAAAGGCAAAGCTACAAGATAATTTGCCTGTTTTGACCTAGGATCTGGCAGGAAATAAAACCTCTTCCATAAAAATTCAGTCACAGCCCATTCTCAGGAGTTAGAAATTTGACTTCACAATTTCCCAATGGGCCACTGGGAAAAAAATGCCAGTTAATAAGTTCACTTAAAACTTTCCCCAGTTGATAGTAACCTAGAAGGCCTGGCTGAATTTAGCCCCAATACTCTTCTGAGGTACAGACCCTGGACCAACCTTCACAGAAGGTAGACTCACAGACTAAATTTTGAGGAACTTGAGCTCACTGTTTAAAATTACCAGACACATGAAGACACAGCCACAGTGAGTGAGAACCATCAAGAACATGAAGAAAAGAAATCGAACACCAACAGCCTAGGGGAAATGACACTAGAAATAATTGATGAAGAATATACAATGAATATGTTCAAGGATAGAACTGAGGACAGTAGAAAGGCACATAGCATTATCAAAAGAGAGTAGGCAGGTATGAAAACAAATCTACAAGAGAAAAATATAATCCCTTAATTAAAAACAAAACCAAACCTCAAAAGATGTGCTAAATTAAACTAGGAGAGAGAATAAAGTGACAGACGCATATGCAGCAAATAAATAATAAAGGTTTGATGACATGACTTTGTGCAGATCCTCCTTGTCCTTAGACAAAATATCATATGCTAATGGCTGACCTGGGAGCGTAGGCCCAGTGAAGAATAAGTGAATGGAAAAGGGAAGCTAGTCAGAGAAGCAGAGAAAACAAATATAACCAAGTGTGCTGAGCATGTTGCCGAAGTCACGACTTCACCATGAACTGAAAGATGGGTCTTACGTAAACCAGTAGGACAGAGAGGAGCACTGATCTGGACCACTGGATTTCTTGAAATATTTATCAAGGTTTACGACCAAGCAGGTGAACTTCACACACTTTCAAGTCACACAGGTGTGGACATCAAGCAGATGGTAGAGTGTCTCATGTCTTAGAAGCTACTGAAAGCTCTGAGGTAAAGGCAAGAGACATACGGCACAGGCATGAAGCTAGTGCTAATGAGTACTGTGGGTTGGGTTATGTAGTGGCAAAAAGGCCTACATGCATTGGCCCCCAAAGATCTCTCTGCCTCCAGTGATGGTGGTTCACAGTGACCTGGCTCTAAGACAGAGAAGCAGCACAAACCATCTACACAGCCCTTGAACCAGGCGGCAAAGCACATAATGAATTATGGTACTATGCATAAATATGCCAGGATAGAGGGCCAGGGAAGTCTAATCTTCATCTAATTGGTGTCTCTGGGGGATATAATACAGAAAATGGAGGACAAGTGATGGTAAAAAAGATAAGGACTAAATACATTTAGAATTGAGGAATGATGTCAAAGTAGATGACCAGATTTCTCAACAGCAATAACAGACCAGGGCAGTTATGGACTGATGCTTTCAAAATGTTGAACAAAAGGTCCTCAGCTTAGAATTCAAATATGTTCGGGGCGCCTGGGTGGCTTAGTCGGTTAAGCGTCCAACTTTCGCTTAGGTCATGATCTCACATTCCGAGGGTTCGAGCCCCATGTCGGGCTCTGTGCTGACTGCCAGCTCAGAGCCTGGAGCCTGTTTCAGAGTCTGTGTCTCCCTCTCTCTCTGACCCTCCCCTGCTCACGCTGTCTCTCTCTCTCTCCTAGAAATAAATAAAAATTAAAAAAAAAAAAGAAAATACTTTTACATAAAAAGAAAAATTATTATTTTCCCTAAAAAATACATGGAAATCCCAAATAGATCTACAACTTGAGCCTAGATCTAGAATTTGATTCTAAAATGTATCTGGAAGTAAGGGCCACAATTATGTTAAATTTGAAGAAAAACAACTTGGAAGTAGTTACTCTACCAAATATGATTATGGCAATGTGGTAATCATACGTGTGGAATTGATAGGGATAGAAAATTAATCCAAAGGAAGATTGAGAATTCAGAAAAAAAAACCCAGTACATATTTATAGGAAGGAACTTAATATGTAACATAGATGACAAGGAGGGTCACTTGGGACAAAATGGACTATTCAAGTATAATGCCTAGGAAAGGGTATCCCATAGGAAAAAATGAAATTAGATATTACCTCCTATCATACACAAAAATTTATAGCTGTAGCTTAAAGACATAAATGTAAAAATTCAAGTCTTAAAATGGGTAGAAGTAAATACAAGACTATATGAATAAGACCTCTTGGTAAAGAAAACAATATTTTAGCAAGACAAAGAATATAAACCACAAAGTAAAGTATTGATAAAATTTATCATTTCTGTTATAAACTTATGATGCAAAGTTTCTACTAAAAAGTGAAAATACAATTCATTAACTAGGAAATACCAAATGTATAATACATATTACCCACAAAAAGATTAGTTTCTAGACGATGTCAAGACTATTTACAAATCAATAAAATAAAGGCACGTGCATGGGAAAGTGAGCAAAATATGTGAAGTGAAAATTCAAAAAGAAGAAACTGGAAGAGCCAATAAAAAAGAAAAGCTTATTAAAGCCCACTAATAAACAAAGAAGTTAATATTAAGACCCTGAGAGATACCATTCACACCTACCAGGTTGACAATAATATAAAAATATGGTAATGTAAAATGATGGTAAGTAGGTGTGGTGGTAATTTAAATTGAAAACATTTTAAAGAGCAATTTGGAATTATCTAGTAAATGTCAACTCCTGGGTATCATCTAGAGAAACTGTTGTATAAGAAAACATTGATAAGAATATTCATAGTAGCAGTATTATTTGTTACAGAAGAATAATTATATATAAAATACTGTTCCTCTAAAGGAGAATGGAAAAATAAACTGTGAAGCTTTCATAATTGACTATAGTAAGCATTAGACCTATACATGTCAAAATGAGTGATTCACACAAATATATTGTTATGCTAAAAATCTGCAAACTAGGCACACCTGATTGGTTCAGTTGGTTAAGCTTCCGACTTTGGCTCCGGTCGGTCACGATCTCATGGTTTGTGGGTTTGAGCCCCGCGTTGGGATCTGTGCTGACAGCTAGCTCAGAGCCTGGAGCCTCCTTCAGATTCCGTCTCTCCCTCTCTGTGACCCTCCTCTGCTCAGCAGTAGAGACAGTAGTTGGTATTGATTACCTTAATTAACTGAAACCCATGGGCACTTGGTACTAATATTCAAAGCTCTTGAATGTAATGAAATTTATTTAAATTATCTGAACATAATTTTAAATAAATAAATAAAAAGATATTTTCACTGTCATGCATGTATCTTTTATGAATGTAGAATGCAAAAATGTATACACATAGCTTCGAGATTATAACATGGGTATTTTATAAATAACATAAATGTTTTATAAACAGCTGATTAATCCTTTTCTACAAATTATTCTCTTCTTTCCTTAAAGCTACTCATTGATTTTTTTTTTTTTCTCATCCTTTGGTGTACTCTTGGTCCTTTAACTAACATGCAATGAATTTTCTGTCATTTCTGCATCATTTACACATTAACTTCCTTGTCAGCCTCATCACACTCTTTTGACACATTTGCATTAATAATGTTGCCTGTGAGAGAAGGAGTATCCATCACTTTTTCAAGAATTTATGCTAACTTGGGTTAAGAATTTATTTTATTCCATTAAGCAGTTCATCAGTCACAATACCCTGACATGCTTTTCTAAAAACTAAACTTCATGCTCCCAATTGGAACATCTCCCAATCCCTAGCCATTAACACTGCAAAATTTCACTTAATGAGTAGGAAATGCACAGAAGTGGCATGAAGTGTTCTTGGGGCACAAACATTGTTGCATACCTTTAGCTTTGAGACTAGCTTAATACAGGAAATAACAGGGATAGAAGACCAAGTTAAACCTCACCACAAGGAAACACCCAGCCAAATCCAGAATGTGGGACATTCTACAGACACATAGCAGCAATAAATATCATTTAAAAAAGAGCAGAGTTTCTTGAAATTTTTGAGATTTAATATTCAAATGCAATGGGCACCTATGTTACGTTTGGTTTAAAATAAATAAAATGTTAAGGATGCCTGGGTGGCTCAGTCAATTAAGTGTCCAATTCTTGATTTAGGGTCAGGTCATGATGTCACAGTTGGTGAGATTGAGCGCCATTTCCGGTTCTGGGCTGACAATGTGGAGCCTGCTTGGGATTCTCTATTGCACTCTCTCTCTGTGTACTCATGTGTGCATTCTCTCTCTCTCTCTCTCTCTCTCTCTCTCTCAAAATAAATAAATACACTTAAATAAACTTAATAAAATAAAATAAAATGTTGGGGAAAAATCACTGAAGCAATCAGGAAAAGGAAAATATGGACTGGATATTAAATGATAGAGATATTTTTATTTTGTGAAGTGAATAATGTAGTTATTAAAAGTACTGATATTACCAAGAGGCAACACTAAAGTACATGCAAATGTGTGAACTGCTTTAAGCCCTTACTAAATTAGTTCTGAGTCTTTCAGTTAATCCTATCATCCGGACATTTTATTATTTCATTGCAAGTTTAAAATATTATTTGGATTCCCTTAGGATACAGCATAGTGCTATATGCCTAGAAGACATTGAAAAACATTTAAATGAATAAATGTGAGAAACAATTTTGACTATTGGTAAATAAAAGATTTGTCTTTTAAACAACTTATATAATACATATTGAGTAATAATATACATGTAAAATATATGCAAGATAAAATTAAAATATATAGTAATATCTATTTATGACCATTGCTTATAATATACATACTCCTATATTTGCCAATATACGTGTGTATATATATGTATATATGTATGTATTTTTATATGTAAAACTTTAAAAGCATAGGAATAATGACATTCTCAGTACCAGAAGTCCTCATTATATGAAACTTAATTTTATCTAAATGCATATTTTGCACACAAAATGTAGTAGTTAGGCAAGTATCATCAAAATGGAATAACGTTGTTAGCCTAACAATAAAGTTTTTAGATTTTTAAATATATTCTGATAAGCTATATTTCTAAATATGACATATGTACTATGCTCCATGGGCAAAAATCATAGCTAGCCTATTAAAAACTTAAGGTGAAGAGCTAAATATGGTTTGTGCTGGTCATTTACTATTGTTTGGAAGCCCAGAGCCCATTTGTATTTTAGAATGTGATTCTGCAACTGTGATTCTCACATTCCCTCAGTTAGCCTGCACTCTGTTAGACAATGCTAATGGCAGGCAGGAAGGGGTGACTATAGCACAGGCAAAAGCAAAGGGACTTCCTTCTGGCTTTGTTACTTTGCTGTTCCAGCAGCACACAACAAGGTGCTCTAGCCTGCAGTTTCTTTCCGCACTCACCTCCCAGGTCTGCCATGTCTTCTGAGCAAATTAGGGTACCAAGCACACTGCAGGCTCCCTGTTCACTGGCCATGCATTTCCTGTGGGTCCAAGTACCAGTCCTGTTCTTTCCTCAGAGGCCTGAGCACCTCTTAGGCTTTGCTCCATTTTACCACCTCCCCCCACCCAACATCAAAGCACAGTATTAATGGATCTCCATCTTGCTGTCTCTGGGTTTAGTTAATTTCATCCTGTTTTCTTTCTTTCTTTCTTTCCTTTTTTTTTTTTTTTAATGTTTTATTTATTTGTAGGAGAGAGAGAGAGAGAGAGACAGCGTGAGCAGGGGAGGGTCAGAGAGAGAGGGAGTCACAGACTGAAACAGGCTCCAGGCTCTGAGCTGGCAGTCAGCACAGAGCCGGATGCGGGGCCCGAACCCACGAACCGCGAGATCATGACCTAAGCGAAAGTCGGACGCTTAACCAACCGACTAAGCCACGCAGGCGCCCCGAGATTGTGGCTTTCTGAAGGTGGAAATTTCTAGGGTACTTCAGAGTTCTTTTTCTGTTCTTTAAAAATTCCAGTATCAGAGTAAACATATACTCTTTATTTGAAACATTTAATACATTTTCCTAACTAGACCCAAATGAAACCCATTCCAACATGGGGGTCTTAGCACATATTGAAATCTTCTATTTTGTCAGATTATTTTTCAAGTGATCAAAGGAATACAATACGGGCATAGGATGAGTGGCAAATACTGTTTGCTCCAAATCAAGGAAATATTCTGTAAGATTTTTAATGCCTTAAAAAGACTGAAGAAAGGACTAAAAGCAATATGAACTTCTTGGGCTGACTCAGGAGACTCTGAATGTGAAGGAAATGCTTTCCAGTGTAATTCCTATAATATCACATAATAGAGGTCAACAAACTGCGGCTGGTGTGACAAATGTGTCTGCTGTCTGCCTTTGCAAATAAAGCCGCATTGAAACATAGTTGCACTTACTGGTTTAAGTACCCTTAGTGGCTGCTTTTGCACTATAAAGGTTGAGGTAAATGACCTCTACCATATGAATGACGTTACCACATGAAAACCTAAAATATTTGGTATTTAGCCCTTTATAGAAAAAGTCTGCAAATATACCTAATTCCAGATCCAAGGGTAAATATGGTATCATATGTATTAAAAAAAAGTTTAACCCCGACATTAATTCCAAATATTAGACCAGGAATAAGAATTCACACAGATAAGACGTGACATTATTTCATTCACTATGGGTTTCCTTTAAGGCCCAGGGGCAGCAGGCTGAACATCAAAGGCAGAAGTACTTCCATAAGTACCTTCAATGGGAAAGGTCATGATATTTAGAGAAGGAAGGTATCACTAAAATTAAAAAATAAATAAAATAAATAATAAAACTAGGTTACCATAGAAAATAAAAGAAACACTTTAGCCTCTAGAGATACCACAGATACGAGAGAGTGCACAGACAATTGAAGATTTAAATTGGCAAATTGAAACTAAACTTTTTCCATCGTGCCTGTCATGAAAGATTTAAACAACTCAATGCAATCTCTAAGAGAATTTCCAATCATGTGAAAAGTAGCCATCCATCTGTAAGAATAAGAAAACATTAGTTCACTGGGCATATGTATAGAGTTAGCAGTTGAAGAAAGGGGACCAGTCTTTGAACTCTATACTCATACTTCTTAGAAATAGATCTACAGTGTAAAAGGCTAAAACCATATGGTGCTTTTAGTTTACATTCTCAGTGTAATTCAGGAGGGGAATATATACAGAACAACAGAATACACAGTTATGGAAAGGCAATACTCAGCGAGGGAAAATAGATTCACAGGGAATGGTTGCACTGTGTAAAAATCCAGTGGAGGCAGTGACAGCAGATCACAAATTTCAGGAAACTCAATCAATCAATTAGAGGCATTCACCTAGAATTTAGATAGAAAGGATCCAAAGAAGAGAAAGAGGAAGGATAAATCGGAGAGGTCTTTGGCTGTAACTGAACCCGGAATTCCAGGCTCAAACATTCACCTGCTTCTTTGACCATTCCACTTGAATATATGATAGTCACCTCAAAGTTAACAAGATCAAAACAAAACTCTTTATTTCTGTTGTTCTCATACTTTGTCCTCTTATAATCTTCCTCCTCTTAGTTAATATCACCATCCTACAATTGCTCAAGGCCCAAATCTAGAAAGTATTGATTCTGGTCTTCCCTGCAATCCACAAGGAATCAATCCATCATTCTATTTTGTCTAAACTTATTCGTAAAGCATAAGCGCTTTCTGTGCAGTCCCTCTACCTCTGCCTTGCTTTGTCCAGGTCAGCAGTATCTCTCACCTGAACTGATAGGAAAGCTCTTTTCAGGGCTCCCTGCTTCCACTCTTGACAGCCACCAATCCATTCTCCATAGGGCAATTAGTGATGTCTTAAAAATATCAATCAGATAATGACACTTTCCCACCAGATTCCTCAAATTGCTTCCCTTTATAAGAACAAACCAGGCATAGGATGCCTGGGTGGCTCAGTTAAGTGCCTGACTTTGGCTCTGAAGAGCCAAAAATTAGGTCCTCCATTAAAAGAAATCTCGGACTGCACGTAGCCCCAGTCCCAGCTCCAGGAAAAGCCTCAGACTGTTCAAGGCTAAAGCCATCCTCGCACCGCCCTCAGTTCAGCTAATCAAAAAGAGAAAAAGAAACACTCCTATGGTCTGAGTCAAGGCTGGGAACTGCAGATACAAACTAGCCAATTTCTCACCGCTCGCCTGAACCCTGCGTGGGCCCTTTGAACTCACCTTATAACTGGTCGTTTCCAAAGGATTCTCAAAAGTCATGATTGGGTCCCACCAAAAGAAATGAACACCTCACAGATACTGAATGGTCAAANGCGTGGGCCCTTTGAACTCACCTTATAACTGGTCATTTCCAAAGGATTCTCAAAAGTCATGATTGGGTCCCACCAAAAGAAATGAACACCTCACAGATACTGAATGGTCAAAGCTGTTACCATCGGTGCTGTACAATTGTAATTGGTGCTTATGTGATGATGCTATATGTACAACGTGTGCACTGTAACACCCCCGTCCCTTACTCCTTAAAAACCCTGTTCGCTATTGCTCTTGGCTTCACTTTGCTGCCACGACACCGGTAGGCAGGTGAGCCCCTGCTCGAGCTTATAATAAAGACCCTTTTGTATTTGCATCGGTGCCGGCTCCTTGGGGGTCTCTGGGACTCGCGATTTGGGCATAACAGCTCAAGCCATGATCTCTGTGTTCATGGGTTTGAGCCCCACATTGGGCTCCATGCTGACAGCTTGGAGACTGGAGACTGCTTTGGATTCTGTGTCTCCCACCCTCTCTGCCCCTTCCCTGCACATGCTCTGTTGCTCTCTCTCTCTCTCTCTCTCTGTCTCAAAAATAAATAAACATTAAACAAAGACTAAACTGTAGGAGTCTAAAGACAATGATGGGGTAGTTTTTAATTTCCATAGGTACCCCCTTAAAAGAAGATGGGACAANCTGCGTTCATGGGTTTGAGCCCCACATTCGGCTCCATGCTGACAGCTTGGAGACTGGAGACTGCTTTGGATTCTGTGTCTCCCACCCTCTCTGCCCCTTCCCTGCACATGCTCTGTTGCTCTCTCTCTCTCTCTCTCTCTGTCTCAAAAATAAATAAACATTAAACAAAGACTAAACTGTAGGAGTCTAAAGACAATGATGGGGTAGTTTTTAATTTCCATAGGTACCCCCTTAAAAGAAGATGGGACAAGTAGGGGAGCAGAGCCTCACGCCCACATACATATCTACAGAAAATTAAATGATAACACATTCCCACAAACCTCAACATAGGATCAGGTGGTGAGAAACTACTAACAGCTAAAGACCAGGGTTTATCAGCATTTATGCAGAAGGGAGCATGGGATCGAGGCAACATGAAAAGAGAAGAATCCCCTAACAGTCAAGAACTTCTCACTGGATAAGTTGGTGAAGCCAATTTGATGACAGTAGTTGAACTGCAGATGGGTTTCATCCACTCCAATCCAGAGGTGAGTGCCACGGCCCCAGTGTGAAGGTCTCCACCGGCCACTGTTCCCTTGCAATAATCAGAATATCAAATAAAGAATATAATATGCATAACATTGTTAAAAACAAGAAAGGAGGCTTACAACGTGATGGCAGCAAAAAGGCCAGGGGAATTTGAAAAATCAAATAACAAATAATAGAACTTTTGAGTTGAAAAATAAAAACTTTAAGTATTTTAAAGAATTAAAGGCAGCATTAGTAAATGACAAGATAGATGTGAAGACATGACCCACACAGTACAGCACAAAATGGTAAAGAGATAAAAATTACATATATATGGAAAAATAAATATATATCTAATAACAAGTTAAGAAATAAAGGAAAGAGGACATGAAGGAGAGATAAATGCAAAGTGACATGGCTTCACAGTTGTCATAACTGAAAACAGATATAACTAATTAGATGCAGACTTCATGAGAAGACCTAAATAGGATAAAGAAAGTGAGCTCCATATCTAATCACATGGGAGTCAATCTCCAGAACATGAAAACAATGAGTAACATTGATCAGTGAGAAACAACTAAGTACCATGAAAGAAAATAAAACTGGATTGACTATTTAAAATACTGAGAGAAAACAGCTTCAACTTAGAACTTCTACTTGGGGCACCCGGGTGGCTCAGTCAGTTGGGCTTTGGACTCTTGATTTTAGCTCAGGCTCTGATTTCACAGTTGCTAAGATTGAGCTCAGTGTTGGACTCTGTGCTGACAGTGCAGAGCCTGCTTGTGCCTCTCTCTCAATCTCTCTCTCTCTCTCTTTTTGCCCCTCCCCAAAATGCACATGTGTGTATGCATGCATGCACCCATATATACTCTCTCTCTTAAAATACGTGAATAAACTTAAAAAAAAACCCAACTTATTCTCAGCTAAACTATCATGTAAAAACCAATAAACAACCAAATAAATTAAAATGAGTAAAAGTCTTCACACAATTCAAAATCAAAATTTACTGACAAGAGTTTTGCTGATGTATCTTCTATAAGATATTATACATGCAGAATAAAATTGAATCCGGTAAGGATTGTTAATGAAAGTTTAAACTGATACAAACATAAATTGCTATTATACATTTTTAGAAATTGTTCATGATCTTTGTTCCAGGAATTCTTTACTTATAAGCTTTATCCTAATAATTTTGCTATGGGTGTATACAAAGATTTTTCCCACAAGAACATTTCAAATTTTTTCATTATATTGAAATCAGAAACATTTTTCACCCTGAACAAAGAGACTTGTGAAATATATCATGAAATATTGAAATACTATGCTATCATTAATCATGCTTTTATTTAAAAAAATCAGTCTAAAAGCATGATAGGTAACTTAGGTATATTACTTTCAAGAGAAGCCTATATATACCCTTATATAGTTTGATGAAATAGTACTAAAGACATACTCTCCAAAATATTTGGATTAGTTATCTCTGCTAATGGAATTTTGAGTCCTTCCATATTGCTTTTTTTTGTGTCTGACAATATTTTAAAATTATTTCTACAGTAAATGTTTCCTTTTATATTCAGAAAAAAATAATAAAAACAAATGCTACCTATGGGTATGAATGTAGCCTCAGTGTTTGAAAATTTGAGGATGTAGAATTTGAACAAGGCATGGAGGAGCATGAAGCATGAAATATTTGCTCTGACTAGCTTTTGAGTAGAAGGAAGGAGAGTTTTTCTACAGTAACTCACTACCTCTAGTCTCACGTGTTTAATGCAGAAAATGTCTGAGGCAGGAGAAGAAATAATGGAGGTGAAAAGTACCCATGGGAATCCAAGGTCGGTTTCTAAGGCAACCAGGTACATTCTAACTAATCTCAAAATAGGATCACTTTTCTAGGGGTGTGTAATGTAAGCATACAAAAACTGACTTTTAGCAAATGTGGTTAGTGATTGCTTCTGTTTATTTCTATTTGTTTACGTTCTCCTGGCAAATAGAACTTGCAACTGGCTATTTTCTTGAATGGCTAAGAAAGAAATTAAGCTACCAGTTTCCACTGAGATTATAAGTGGATTACAAAGTGGAAAAATATGTTGTATCTTACCATATTTTTAAAGGGCTCTACATATTAATACAACTCTAGGCATGACATCATATGGAAAAGTCATTCTTTAAATTACATGGCTTATATAGTTAATGAACCTGCAACAGTTTTTCAGTGTTATATAAAACACTATTGATGTTTAAGTGCAATGTTCAAGAATCACTGATGAAGGATTTAAACAGATGGAGATTCATGTATATACAAATGGTACATAACAAGGTTTTTCTGAGGTTAATGTCTACTGGACAGAGAGGAAGAAGGGTTGGATCTGGGGACTCTGAAATTATCCCACTAATACTACTAAAGCACATCATGAAAAAGCAAACCACAGGTCCTAAGTAGATCATAGTGAGATTCAGCAACAATATGATTTATTAGGAAGAAGGGAAGATGTCACTTAATTGCATTAAAATGTAATGTAACACAGTCAATATACAACACTGACTTTATCCTCTACTATCTCTAACAACAGAAATGTAAAAATAATTCCTTAAATACTAAAGTAGTCCATGGAAAGAAACATAAAAGAAAAAAGAACCTAAATACTACTAAGTATGTGATTATTGCATATACACTATTACTGCAGTTCAAGTAAGGATAATCACAAAAGCTTGAAGGTTATTTTTAGTAAATTCATATTTTAAATTTAGTGTGATTATCTACTTATGAGGAAAACAGTCAACTATGCTTCACTTCCTTTTATCTATACGTAGCATAGCATATCATGCTAACTTTTTTTAGGGTATCAGGATAATATAGTCCTCTGAAGCCTGACAAGATTCAGCATTCTGTTTGTTATACAGTAAAGATTTTCACCTTTTGTTCATTTTATACAATATATAAGGAGTGTCTTTCTGCCCCCATATGCTCAGCCTCCCTTTCTGTTTTCAAAAGTAACCAAAGTTTTCAAACATCACATCGTTCACCCATTTCAAGTAAAAAGCATAAAATTCAATGATGTTCTAGCAACTTCATCAAGTTGTGTGGCCATCACTATAAACCACTTTTAGCCGACTTTTGTCACTGCAATGTAAACATCTGTTTATATAGACACATGCACACCTGCCCCAGGCCACTGCTTTCTCCATAGATTGCCCTTTCCTGGATGTAGCCTATGTAATCAATAATATATGGTCTCTGTTACTTATGGCTTTTTTCAGAGTATATTGTTTTCAAGCTTTATCCACGTTAAAAAAAATTTTTTTTTTAGATATTTATTCATTTATTTTTGAGAGAGAGAGTTAATGGGGGAGGGTCAGAGAGAAAGAATCCCAAGCAGGCTCCATGCTGTCAGCGTGGAGTCCAACGCGGGTTTGAACTCACAAACTGCAGGTCATGACCTGGGCCAAAATCAACAGTTGGAGGCCTACCCAGCTGAGCCACTTAGGTGCCCCAAGGTTTATCCATGTTTTATCATGCACTCACAGTTTGTGTCTTTTAATTGGTGAATGGTATTCTATTGTATGTATGTGACTCTTTATCTATCCATTCATCAGCTGATGAACACAGAGGGTTTTCTTTTTTTTCCTGTTAAGAATAATGCTGCTTCTATGAACATCTAATATAAGTCTTCGTCTGGACATATGATTTCAAATATCTCTGTAATTTTAAGGAATAAAAAATAAGATGGAACAAACCTTGGAAAATGTACAATGTTAGAATGATTCAATAGATAGCAAAATATGTCACATCTTTTCATTGTAAAACTTGAAAAAGCTGGTTAAATATTATGTCTTACATGTCTTAATAATGCATGTGTCCATTTTTCTTCAGGAGAATTGAGGACATACTTTATAAACTATATCTAATACTTATAAATTCCTGCATCAATTTTTTCTAAAGTGACATTTCCCCCCCCCTTTTTTTTTTTGCCATAAATCACCTGCTCCATATGGGGATGGAAAATAGATGAGAGGTAACTTTTTCTCTATGTCAGCAATGACCAAATAAATAAATAAATAACATTGTAAATCAAAATGTCATTACACAGTTAAGTTGGGAGGAAAATAAAATCAGCTAATTCAGTTTTAAAAAGTTCTAATTCTATGAGAAATCACAGAGTATGCACACACATACACATAAATACATGTTTTTGTTAACATATTTTTAAAAATCTAATAAGTGGTTTAGTTTATTCAAACATACTAATGCTTAGACCTGTTCTAGGTGCTGGGGCTTATTTCTGTGTTCAGAATTCAAGAGTTCATTAGATATAAGTATGTGCTGTTTAAAAAGATGTGACTGCATATTTTTGTTCTTTGCACATAGACCTTAATCTCCATCTGCAGAGCTTCAGCATTGTGAAGTACAAAACTTCTGCACTGTACTCAGAGAATTTATTGCTGTCAAAATATAGAGTTTATTTCACAACTAAATTACTATTTCCTATGTTCACTGGATTTAGAAATTCATATTATAACAAAAATAAATATGTTGTCTTCAGAAAATGCCCCCCCCATCATAGTAACCTCATTTATTTATGTAAGGCCAGAACTTTGATTAAATGATATCACTGCTAGAAATTGGTAAATTTTGTAGCAATACTGCCACTGGGAGTGAATCCCATTTCATGTCACTTTGGTTAGGGAAGAAAAAACCTGATAAATGTTTGTAAAAATAAAGTGATAGTCTTATTTCTAAATATTAGTAATTTATAGCCTGGCTTAGGAACATTGAATGCTAATATTGATGTAATATCTACAAAACAGTGACAATCTCAAACCCAGAGGAGTATCCGCTTTCTTCATGAAGAAAAATTATTTACTCATTAAGAACATGAATATGGCTGATATGTCACTGACTAACTCTATTTTTACTATTTTGCTGAGGTTTATGAGTTGGCAGAGCCACATAATTTCTTTTAATCCTGCTTGTTCATTATTAATGCTCAAAATCTTTCAGTGATGGATACAACATGCCACAATGCTGGGGCATCATTACACACATTTATTTCTGAGACACTTCAGCTTTCAATAAAGTATAATTTTGTAATCTAGTAAAAGTGAATCAGGTGAGGTGAAAGTTCATAACTGTAGGCAATGGGCATGTTCCTAGAAAGCAGTGGTGGTAAGGCTTAATGGTTAAAACATGCATTATGAAGCCATCCTACTCATTATTTATTAATCATTTGAGAACTAGTGACAAGTTACTCATACTTTTAAATATCCATTTTTTCACCTCTAAAATGGGAATAATAATGGCATAGAGATTCTTTGAAGACAAATGGGAAAACCCCCAATGACTACATAGATCATATAAGGTTTGTTCTAATCAGAGCACTTTGAGAAGGAGAGCCATTTTTTTTTTTTGAGAAGAAGAACTATTAATAATATGCTGAATGACACACAGAAAAAAGATTTCCTGAGCAAGCTGTATGAGTATTTTATGTAATGTACACTCAGCACAGTGCTTGGTCCCTAGTAAGTGTTTAATCTAGAAGGCAAAGATTGGTGTTACTTTAATTTTTATCTACTCACCTGATATTGGAAGATCAAATCCTCTTTTAAGATATTTTGATTTAAAAGCAACTAAGATTAATATTCAGTCCAACCACTGTCCTAGGGACTTTCCTGATAGGCATAGCTATCAAGTAACCACTCATGTGACCCATGTTTACTTTGCCTTCTCTACTGGGGCAAAATATATAGACAGACCAATGAAGAGACTGTCCCTGTCTTTTGGAACCTGCTTCCTAAAAATACACTCAAGGGACAACAAATTTTTAAAAAGAGGCAACCAATGCTTTGTAGCAGAGTTTCAAAATGATAGAAGGTTCTTTTGCAAATCAATTTCCACAGAAGAACACTAGAAATGTTATTATACAACCAGGGATTCATAAAGGTCATAAAGATTTCTTCTTTAATTTGAGAGTTTATTTTATCCCAGTTTCCCTGGATAAATATTAACCAGCCACTTATACTGGCTAAGATCTCTAGAATTTTAAATGTCACTGTTCTGGGTAACTTAATCCTCTCTTCTGTGGTGTGTTCTTTTTTTTTTTTTTTTTTTTTTTTAATTCTCTTATTCCTCAGATAAAGCCTGGAACTCAGATCTGAGGATATTCTGGGATAGCTAGTCTAGAACCTACTAGGATTCACTTATATTAGTAAGGATAATCTACATTTATGCATAACTCCTCAAATTTTAATGCTTTAACAAATAAACGTCAACATTTTACTCATGGAAATTTTGCTACTGGCTGAATATATCTCCCAAACAGCTTCCAAATGGTGACTCAGTAATGCAAGATATTTCTATCTTAAGAATATACCACCTCTACACTGGCCTCTACAGTCATTTCAAAAAAGGAGAGGAGATGCTAGAAGGCTGAAAAATGGTATTATTCCATATTGGCTTTGTATCATTTATGTTCATATTCCATGGGCCCTGGGTAGTTATGAGAGGGCTGGAATATTTGTGTGTCTGGTGGGGGGAGGTCTGGTGCACAGAAATATTCCACTAGCATTAAATATATCGTCCACATGATTCTACAAGTTTCTAAAATTACTTCATATGAGAATTAAGAAATTACCTTGTGGAGTGTAGGCTGACAGGTGACACACTATAGTTAAATTCAGTCTAGGATTTGAGCAGAAATTGAGGTGAAGGGTGATAGTGACAATTTCAAAACATGTGCTTTATTAATGAGTGAAGAAATGTTTCAGAAAGGGGCGCCTGGGTGGCTTAGTCGGTTAAGCGTCTGACTTTCGCTTAGGTCATGATCTCATGGTTCGTAGATTCGAGCCCCGCGTCGGGCTCTGTGCTGACTGCCAGCTCAGAGCCTGGAGCCTATTTCGGAGTCTGTTTCTCCCTCTCTCTCTCTGACCCTCCCCTGCTCACGCTGTCTCTCTCTCTCCTAGAAATAAATAAAAAATATTTTTAAAAAAATTTAAAAGAAAAGAAATGTTTCAGAAAGAAAGTTCTGAAAACTACTTAAAGCAGAGCTCTTCCCCAATATTAGTTCAATAATATAAAATGGAATATTAAAATGGGCCATTTTTAAAGGATTCAGAAACTTGAGGTACATAAGGTTTTCAAATACTTCACTAATTTTCTAGGTCAATAATGTAATTTCATGCTTCTGATGCTTCATTTTCAAAACTAGATTCAAGCATCTCTCTTTTTTCAAAAGCTCACTTTCTTAGACTCAAGTAAATTGAAAAATGCCTTGACAGTGCTGGGAAAAATATATATGTTTTTGTATAAAGGACAATATTTATCTTGGTAGGAAAACAAAATCTGTACAAAGAATGTCTTTGGCATCTCTGATAGCTCCAGACGTTGCATTCACTTCACTGATGCATGGTATTTGTGTCAATGGCAGAAAACTTTTTTTTTCTATCAACCCCTCTTGTTCTTTGACAATCTGAGAACATATAATTTAATTCAGCTTTCTAACAGCAGTCTACAGCTTTTCTGTGCAGAAACTCAAGTGTTCAGAATCATTCTGAAACAAATCTGGAAAAAGAAACACAGGGGATTGTGTGTGTGTGTGTGTGTGTGTGTGTGTATGTGAGAGAGAGAGTTTGTGTTGGGGTTATGTGTGTGTAGGTGTGCTGTTTGGAAGATAATGACAAGAGAGATCAACAAGACAAGAAACAGAGTTTTAGGGTCAAACCTCCATGTCTAGGTGAAAGAATTAGTTTCTCTGGAAATAAGAGAAAAAAGAATGTGAAAAGACAAATTAGGACCTCACCATTTCATTTTATGCTTCCAACGGCTGTATCACGCTATATTTTGTTTTACATGAGAGTAAATATCTAAATTTTAAAGACCAAACTATGTGTAATGATTGTATTATCAGTTCCTCATATTAATATCAATACGAACATCTTTTTAAATTAAACGGAACTGCACTTAAACAAGAACACAGCAAAATAAATTACCTCTCCCAGGCAAAGGTTAAATGGTATTTTGCTTCCTCAATTTAAGGCAAAAACAAAGTGTTAAGAAAACATATATTAATTTTTTATGCTTCACATTGATAAAAAAACACATATCTAAAACTATAAAACCAAGATGCCTGCTTCGGAAAATTCTGCAAAGTTTGAATTACAAGGTGGACAAGAATTATTTTAAAATAAAGAAGACTTTTATGCCATAGAAATTAAAAAAAAAAACATAATAATAAAGTAGTTCAGAAAATGACAGAAGGTTCTGGTACAAATAAATTTCCACAGAAAAGCACCAGAAATGTTATTATACAACCAGAGATTCCTAAAGATTATAAAGATTTCTTCTATAATTTGAGAGTTTATTTTATTCCAGTTTCCCCAAGTAAATATTAACCAACTACTTTTCTACCACTGCTATAACTGAGATGACGGTTAAGGTTACTATTTTTTGCAAGCGTGACAAGAGGGTAGCAATGATTGAGGCTACCCTGTGTTGAGCTTCCACTACAATAGAGAGTCCTCAAAGGCAAGAGAACCATAAATCTGATTAACATTTATATTTGGAATAATACAGAAGACTGATGATTATTGTGCACGTTAGAGAAAATATGCCATATAACTATCAGTAATAACTTAATATGTTAACAGTGATTATTTTTTTAGAAGATACAGACACACAATAGCCACATGTTGATTCATGAATATATATCCATATACTATATATTATTTTATAAATGATTAAACATAAAATGCATTTGTTTTAACAAGTTTCATGTAAAAATTAGAGATCTTAAGGATTTCTATTTCACAAAAAGCACCTGTATGAACATCCCCTAAGTGAAATGAGTTCAAGAAAAACTGGTCACATCTGGTCATATACATGGGCCAAATTAGGAACCTTAGTGCAATGTCAATACATTAAAAACATTTTTGCAGTATAAAAATAAGTGTAATAAGTGCTAATAGTACATTTTTGTCTTCAGTTTCCTTTTTAATATCTTACTTCCCAGAAAGCTTTCATGATGCAAGTTTCTTTCTCTCTGTTTTGGACAGGCCTACATCTTGCAATTTGCATATGCATAGCTCACAAAGTCTGATATTGGGCAACTGGATGTTAATATTCTATTCTAAAGCTCTGCCATCCACCATCCATAATTGTACTTTTCCCCATGAGAGTCTGCTCACCGACTTAACTGAATAAATGATAGAAAATCATCCAAGTAAAAAGCTTCTGTCAAGTAATAGGGGACAATAAGCTCAAGAAGAGACAAATCTCAGAAAATCCAGCAATCTGTAATGAGTGAGAAATAATTAATTTTGAAAATATTATTTGCATGATTTTATCACTCCAAATGATTCAGCAGTTCCTCCAATTTTCTAAAGGTTTTTATTTATTTAGGGTATGTCAAATTTTATATGTATCCACTCTTTGAATCAGAGAACACTGAGACTCTATAATAAAAATCATTGGCATGGCTCAATGTGTTAAGAGCAACAAACAAAATGGATTAGAATCAATTCAAATATGTTAAAAATGCGTTCTTTTTTCTAAGAGTGAATATCCAAAATGATTTGCATATTGAGAACCAGTCATAGAAGCAAACAGATCAACCAAGGAGAAAAACAACATAAAAAAAACAACCGCACACACTTCCCCCCTATATACAACTTCAGTCCCATGTGGAGAAAGAAAGAGACAGAGAGAGGAAGTGAACGGTGGAGGGGGAAATGTAATTCATAATTCGGTCTGTCTACTTGCTGTTCTGGCATACTTTCCATATTCCCACACTAAAGTAAATTAACTTTCCTGTTGAACTCCATTTAATTAAATAGTGTGTGTATGCTTTTTTTTTTCTTCCTATTTTCTGGCTTACAGCTTTAAGTAAATAAAAAGAGAAAGAAACCCCAATTGAACCATGTAGAAACATAAGTGGTAATGGTGCAATATTTCTCCCAAGTTCATTAGTTTCTATGCATTTTGTGTGGGACTGGACCTTTGCAACAAATAGCGATATTAAGAAACTGATGTGGGCAGAAAGTATGCATAATGGCATAAGGTCATGAATCCAATATGAAATCTTTGACCTTAAATATCGTATTCAATATGGAGATACTTGAAAAAAATCATCTTGGAGTGAAATTTGGATGAGAAAAAGTTTTTTTTTTTCTGCTTTAGAAATTCCTAATTTTATCTCATTTTATTTCTTTGCCTTCTGAAGAAACTCATGAAAACCTTTCCCTACTGGCAGGTAAAGTAGTGATGTACTCAGTTCTCTAGATGTAATCTCAGGGAAGCCTGACATCAAGGAAGACGAAGCCACAGAAGGGAGAGCCAAGGCACAGAACTTTAATCACAAGAGAAGTGGAGAAGTTTGAATCATAGTCCTCTATCTGGAGGAACTGGGGTCAAAGATAAAGAGAAACCAAACATGAGGACAAGGAAGAAGAAAGGTGCAAAAAGTGATGGAATGTGGAAGGGACCTGGGGTCTGTTCAGAGCAAAAAGAGCAGGAAATAAGTTAAAGACTTTGAGGACAATCTCAAAGCAGAATCAGAACGACATAATTTGCCGTATGCTATGGCATTAAAGACAGAAAAAGTAACGTTTTAAATCCTCTGACTTTAAGACAGATTGGCCATAAATTTTAGTATAGAACAGCACTAGTTTAAGGTACCTGGGTGGTTCAGTCAGTTCAGCATCTGACTTCAGCTCAGGTCATGATCCTGCAATCGGTGGGTTTGAGCCCTGCATCGGGCTCTGAGTTGACAGTTGAGAGCCTGCCTCCTTCTCCCTCTGCCCCTCCCCTCCTCATGCTTTGTCTCTGTCTCTCAAAAATAAATATAAGAAAGAATAAAAAAGAATAGCACCAGTTTAGAGGATTAAACCAAAAATTGAGTGTCAGTGAGCAAATTTTTGTGTTTGAAGAAAGCTTTCAATAAGATTAAGATGGAGATCTCTTTCCCATATAAGTCACAGAGCTCACTAGATGATTGATCCACGCTATTTCTGTAATTCCTTCTCAACCTTTGATAAACTTGGCAACATTGGAGTCACTCCTCGTGTTTCCAGTTCCCTGAATGGATTGCTAATATTTTTTATTCAGTTTTGTGCTCCTATAGCCATCAGTACAGATTTGTGTAGCATGATTTCCAGATAATGGAACATGGCAGGAAGATATTCTGCTGACTAAATTATTTTTTCTGTGATGTGGTTCATGGCATCCATCTTCTTCATGTCAATATATAACCTGTGATGACTTTTCAAAAACATTTCTATTGTCAGGCATGTCTTGCCGATGTGTCTTCAGGGAATAGGAATTAGCAAGCAGAACCATGTAGCTTTCACAGCATTTTGGGCCTGGTTGAGCAGGATATGTTTTAAACAAACAGCAAGTGTGTCAGTTGGCCCTCTCATTCTCCTAATCCAAGCTACTTAAAATCCACAAGTAACTGTTCCAGTTGAAACGGGAATCTGATTGAACAGGACCCATAATGGCTGCCAACGCCATCATGGATAGTTCTTAGTAGAATTTCCTTAAAAAACTTTTGGCCATACATATATGAAATCTGCGATAGTCCTGACTGTTTTATTGTAAGTTTATGCCCCTACAATAGAAGTTATATTTCAGATATCATATGTGAAACAGTTTCCTTGGTCCTAAGGTGATATTTAAAAATTCTCTAAAATTTTTTCTATACTTTTATATGACATCTGGTATGCATATGAATAAGATATTCTATAAAGGTTTTCATCAGAGATAGAGGATTATGTGAAGGCAGTCTCCACCAAAGCCAGCTCCTCTCCTTTATCATTGGAGCATGTGAAAACTGGCACAAATTTGATAGACCAGGCTTTGCTTTAAGTTTTCTACTTTCTTCCTAAAAGCCCTACTCAAGTCAAACTTCCTTCATTATTAAGTTTGAGGTTATTGATACAATTGAGACAACAGAAGTAAACTAAGACTATCTTGCACTAATGAGTTTATCATATTTAGGATGATTCCCTCGATGTTCTTTCTTTGACACTTAATAGTATTTATTATCTACATACCAGTAAAATGAAAGTATACGCATTCTTGCATGTGTTTAGTGTGTGTGTGTGTGTGTGTGTGTGTGTGTGTGTGTGTAATTGAGAAGATACAAAGATATGGGCATTTTAAGTAAAGGATTGTAAACACACACACGTTTATATGTATATTTATAAATATAAATGTGTGTATAGGTATGTAGATGTGTGTATACACACACACACTGAATCATATGTATATATGATTCACACACATATGTTTTGGATTATATACATATATGTGTGTGTATATACTGGGGGAAAATAAAACTAATCATCTGCAATAGGGAACTAAAATAAGTAAGTTATAGTCTCAGTAGACACAAAGAAATTATATTTATGAAATCCTCAGCTGTTTATGCCCATTGGATTGCTTTTTGTTTTGTAAACACTCTATACAACCATATTGTAAAGCTAACTTGGCTTCTTATTGTTTACTTCAAAGTGACATAACCTAAAAAAGCTTGTATTAATAAATAATTTTCCTAGAGATCAGCTGAGAATAGGAGAGTCAAAAGTTTATATTTAAGCACCATTAGTAATAACAAGTTAGTGACAGAATAAATCTAGGAATTTCCTTTTGGGGGCCATAGGACATACAGTGGAGAGAAGCACAGAAATGGTTTGGATGGTGGAGGTGAATTAAGGAAGTTCTAAGTTTCTGTATCATTTATTGTGTCTTCTCTTTGCCTCTAGTGTGGTATATTTCTCCTTGTGCAATGAAAGGAAAAATTTTTGCATCCAGTATCCCAAAGGTAAGTAAAATGGTGATTTCATTACAAGAGAGGCTACTTAAGTAAGAAAGATAGATTCCCTTCATGGGAAATCAATTCTCTCAACTTGCTTTATATGGATTTCTTGCATCCTACAAGTAAAATGTGGGATGTAGAGAGAAATGTGAAATGACATAGGGGTCTTGTCAGGTCATTCCTAGAAAGGGATCCTCTGGGGGTTGACTTAGTAACACCTAAAAATGGAAGAACAAAGTAGATGAAGGTTATCAGGATGATTTAAAAAAATGAAGGTATTTAATCCTTGCAAGGTGTTTGCATTGCTCTCCTCGACCCCTACCCTGCAGGAGAGGGCTGCATTCCTTTGAGTTCAAGGATATTTACCCACCATTTTTTTTTCGACTTCTAAGACAGTACTTCAGAACTATAACATGCAATGCCAAGGGTTAGTAAGAGGTCTCAGAATTTACTTTTGGTCCTGTCATTGGATAACTGAAGGATTTTATATTCCTTATATGTACACGTCCATCCTTCTCCCCTTCTCACCCTTCATCTTTTATTATCTTCTATATATGTTGATACACTGACATGCTATGCCATTGTTTCTTACCTCCTCAACATTGTTATTTTGATCCTCTCCTCCTCAGCTTAAATATCCCTTACTCACATGTCAATCTTCAGTGACCATCCCAGCATCACGCTCTGAAAGAATTCGGAGCCCAGCCCAGATCTAGCTTTTCTCATCTGCTTCTTAAAACCTCCTGTTACATAAACTGTCTTGTAAATTCCTTGTGGCTCATCATATGCACTTCGCAAATATTCAATGATTAAATTAATCAAAGTTACCTATTTAAATTTAACTGCACAAATCACAAGAATCAATAAGCTAATAAATTTTATTGTAGCTAATCCCCGGGATGGCCAACAATGATCTGTGGCTTTTGATATTTACCTTGTGTGTACTTCCCTTCCACATTATTCAAGAATTGGTCTGCAGGACCAATAGAATATTAGAAAAATGATGACAGGTCATGTTTGAGATTAGGTTGTAACTGAAGACAGTTTTCACTGATCATTCTCTCTCCATTTCTCCTTTTGTTATCACTTGTTCTGGTGAAGTAATGTTAAAGGCAATCTTATAGGAAAGCCCATGTGCAAGAACTGAAATCTTTTGCAAAAAAAGCACGAGTGATCTTGGAGCCAATCCTGTAACTCCAGTTAAGTCCTCAGAGATGACAGTAGCCCTGATGGAGTGTTTGACTATAGACTCAGCAAAGACCCTCACCCAGAACCACACAGTTAAGAGGCCCCCAGATTTCTAAGCTTCAGAAACTATGTGAGACAATTTAAATGTGTTTTTCAAGCTGTCAAGCTTTGGCTTAATACAAATACATTATGAGGGAAGTGAAACAGAAATAAAAAATGTTCATGCATGTAATAGATGTCATTTCTAAGCTATTAGCAAGATTTGGAAGTTTCCTGCACAAGAAGTTTGACCTCTGTGTTTAGAGATATAAGACTACCAGAAAATAGACAAAAATATGAAATTCTCAAAGTACAAAAACATGTTAAGAAGTTTGTCTTCAAATTTAAGACTAAATCTTTTCCCACTGATTTACTTGGCCCTATGTGTCTGTGACAGTCTCAGACTTAATAGGCAATAGTATCTCAGCAGATTAAGAACCCCAAAAAGTCCCATCCAGTAACACCATATAAAACCTATCAACCCTATGCATCTCTCTTAAAGTCAAAAGTAAGATTCAGCCATGCATCATAATAAGAAAGGAGAATTGTGCTGACAGTTTCATACTTGAAAACTGTACTAAAAATTATGTCTTTCATATTTTTATTCACATCATGTGATTTTCTCCTTTGTCCTTGCAAACAGGTGCTCTCAATCAAAGAAAACATATTTTTGTCTCTGAAACTCCTTTGTTCTTGGGCTTCTTCTTATTAAGTCATGTTTTCAGGTATCCAGCTCCATAGCCATGGTCTGAAAACATTGATATAATCTAAGGGATAAAGCAGGTAGTGAAAAAAAGAACAGTTCACTCTCCTGCACATAGCATAGGACTAATTGATCCCTTGATTCTCCAGTGGTCTCACATAATGAGCAAATAAGACTTTCACTGAATGCTGATGCCAAGCACTCTTATGGGTAAGGGTGAGTGAAGGGCAACATTCTCTTTCCTTCAGTACAAACCAATGTTTTTAATGCAAAGGTGGGCATCTTCAATGGTTAGACAACTCCTGTGAAGAAGAAACTACTTAATTAAATCTGGAATGGTGCAAATTTAGAATTATATGGAGCACAAACACAAAAGGCTCCTCTGAATGAGTGGACCCAAGCTCCTGTTGCTTTACTTAACAGGAACTTCCTTTGTTTTTCAAGCTGGTTCTCTCACACTTTTACTATGTTTTATAAAAGCTGACTGATCCAAAATGTGCTTGGCCGAACTTGGATTTCTGGCTTCAGTGACGAGCCTCAAGAAAATGCTGCAGTTACTCGTCTGTGGTGAGAATCAAGCCTTCTCAAACATGAACTTAAGTAAAGGAAGGATAAAGTGTCCTCCACAGCTAAGCTGGATCCTAGTTACATAAAGCTTCCAGGGAATCTCTGTATAAAGCTGGTTGGCAGCATCGCAGAGCCTTGTTCATGTCAAGTAAGTGACTGCCTACAAGGTGTGTCCACAGGCCTTGCACAGAATTGGCATCCTCTGGATAATTCATTCTCCAGCAGTATACAAACCAGCAAAGCCACACTCAGGACAGCTGGTTAACTGATATACCCTGAGGTTTTTGAAAACAAAGCAGCTGAACATTTCCTTTGTGGAAAATGAAAAGAAGTAGAGATTGGCTAGGGTGCTGTGTTCTATTAAGAAACTCATTTAGAGGGAGGCAAGATGGCAGAGAAGTAGGGAGTTCCATACATTTCGCTCACCCCGTCTCTCAAACAGAGAAGGCCTGAAGCCATAGGACACTGAACTGCAGGAGTCTGGGGGGAAAAGAGACAGAGTCCACTAAGAAGACAATCCACTAAGAAGACAACCTCATAGGTGCGTGAGTGCGAACTGGGGAAGATATAAACGGGCCGGGACCCAGAGACAGGGAAGGAGGGAAGGGAGTCCCCTTGACGGGGAGCCATGGAGAGTCAAGGGGGAGAGAAAGAGCGGCTGAAACTGTTCATAGAACTGTCCCGGGAGAAGAGAAAAAACTCGGCTCAGGACGGGAGTAATCAGATTTCTAGCTGTGGTGCTGACCTTCGGCTGCCCCGGTCCCAGGCGGTGCCAGGAGAAACTGCTCGGCTGCTGTCCCAGCTTGAACCCCAGCTGGGAAGCGTCTTGGCCTGAAACTGCTCTGCTGCTCTCCTGGCTCGATCCCCAGCAGGGAAGTGGCCTGGCCTGCAGGTTTACATTTCAGGCGGGATTAATAAAGAGCAGGGACTATGAACGGGAAATGAGGCGGGCTTGGGACATAGAGCATGGCCCATGGCACGGTGAGATCAGACCCAAAAGAGTGATTTGCAACTCTTGGATCAAGAAGGGACTGGGGCGCCGCCATTTTTCTCCCCACAGCCACCAAGGCAGGACCTCAGGGAGCTGCCCAACAGACCACAGTGGAGGCTAAGATCTGCTGACACTAAACCATGCCCATCCCTGCTAGAGAGTTGCTTTTTTTTTTACCCAAGCCCAGGGCAAGACCAACATGGATGTGCACTGCTGTGATTAATTCTAGATCAATTCTTTCTATTCAGATATTTTTTCCCTTGTCTCATTCGAATACCTCCCCTCTGCTGGACTGAGCACTCTGGTCATTGGTTTGCTTAAACAGTCACATTTAATCCATTCGCTAGATGTATATTCTACATCTCCACCGCTACCTTAATATCTCTCTCTCTCTCTCTCTCTGGAGTAATCAGACTATATAGTTTCTCTGAGTAACATTATCTTCATTTCTATCTCCTCACCTCCTACAATATCCTCGTCTTTCTCTCTCTAAATTAAGCTTCTTAGTCTCTCTGCCTGGTCATTGCCCAATTTCACTTTCTCCCCGCCTCTGTCATTTCTCTCTTTGTATATGCTCTTCCATCAGCACTGCATGCACTCTGCTCTTTATTTGTAGCTGGGAATTCTGGTTTTATGCTTTTAGACTGTCCTTTGCCTTTTGGCAAGCACATTTTGGATATGTATGGCCAACTCATCTTTGACAGAGCGGGAAAGAGTATCCAATGGAAAAAAGAAAACCTCTTTAAAAGATGGTGCTGGGAAAACTGGACAGCAACATGCAGATGAATGAAACTAGATCACTTCTTCACACCTTACACAAAAATAAACTCAAAATGGATGAAGGACCTGAACGTGAGACAGGAAACCATCAAAACCCTAGAGGAGAAAGCAGGGAACAACCTCCTTGACTCCAACTGCAGCAATTTCTTACTTGACACATCCCCAAAGGCAAGGGAATCAAGAGCAAAAATGAACTATTGGGACCTCATCAAGATAAAAAGCTTCTTCACGACAAAGGAAACAATCAATAAAACTAATAGGCAACTGACAGAATGGGAAAAGACAGTTACAAATGTCATATCAGATAAACGGCTAGTATCCAAAATCTATAAGGAACTCACCAAACTCCACACTTCAAAAATAAATCCAGTGAAGAAATGGGCAGAAGATATGAACAGACACTTCTCCAAAGAGGACATCCAGATGGCCAACAGACACATGAAATGATTCTCAGTGTCCCTCATTATCAGGGAAATACAAATCAAAACCACACTGAGATACCACCTCACGCTGGTCAGAGTGGCTAAAATGAGGAAATCAGGAGACTCTAGATGCTGGCAAGGATGTGGAGAAATGGGCACCCTCCTATACTGTTAGTGGGAATGTAAACTGGTGCAGCCCCTCTGGAAAACAGTGTGGAGGTTCCTCAAAAAATTAACAATAGAACTCCCCTATGGCCCAGCAATAGCACTGCTAAGAATTTACCCAAGGGAGGGGAGCCTGGGTGGCTTAGTCGGTTAAGCGTCCAACTTTCGCTTAGGTCATGAGCTCGCGGTTTGTGGGTTCGAGCCCCGCGTTGGGCTCTGTGCTGACTGCCAGCTCAGAGCCTGGAGCCTGTTTCAGTCTGTGNATAAATAAAACATTAAAAAAAAACAACAATAGCCAAAACATAGAAAGAGCCTAAGTGTCCATCAACGGACAAATGGATCAAGAAGATGTGGTTTATCTATACAATGGAATACTACATGGCAATGAGAAAGAATGAAATCTGGCCATTTGTAGCAACATGGATGGAATTTGAGGGTGTTATGCTGAGCGAAATAAGTCAGGCAGAGAAAGACATATACCGTATGTTTTCACTTATAGGTGGAATTGGAGAAACTCAATGGAGGACCACGGGAGAGAAGAAGGCGAAAAATAGTTTGGGAGAGAGAGGGAGGCAAACCATTAGAGACTCCCGAATACTGAGAACACACTGAGGGCTGATGGGGGTGGGGGAGAGGGGAAAAGAGGTGATGGGCATGAAGGAGAGCAGTTGGAATGAGCACTGGGTGTTATATGGAAACCAACTTGACAAGAAATTATGAAAGAAAAAAAAAGAATTGGCATCCTCTGTTATTAACTGAAACGCGGTGGTATCTCCTGTGAGGTAAGACATTGCTTAAGGCAACTCATTGGCACTTGTGATGAGTGATAGGTGTTATATGCAGGGGATGAATCACTAAATATTACACCTGAAACCAATTTTACCATATATGTTAACTCTTCAGAATTTAAATAAAAACTTGAAATATAAACAAGTAAACAAATAAATAGACTTATTAAAACATTTGTTGATGGTTAACAAATGTTATTTAGTATGAATATTCATATAAATGAATCAAGAATGAATAACAGGAGAAAGAAAAAAAAAAGGAAAGCAACAAGTAGCAACACAGTGTGGTCATCAATGATTTTAAACTCCCTGAAATGCTAAGGTTAGAATTCAAAATTGCAATTGTATGAGTAGTCACAGAGACATACCTATCACCGAGTTTTCCTCCAAAACATTCGAACAGCGCATTTTAGAGGCTCTTAATTTTTAGGCTACGTCTTGCTTTATCATCTCTCTGTAGGTTCTTTGAAGCTACTAATCACCTTGCCTTCAGAAAAGACAGTTGCTGGAATCTCTATAATATGCCTCATTTTATCCTCATCAGTGGTTTTAAGTGCCACATACTGTATATGTGAGAAAATGCATGGTATTTTCCAGTTTAATTAAGATACTCGCCTTTAGGTAACACATGAAAATAAGGATAGTGAGAAACAAAACTCCAGTGCTTTGACACAGAAGGCTTCCATTTGTGTTTGTTCAGGAAACAAGTTGAGAAGCTTTTCCACGTACCCTATGTTTCAAACCCACATGGTGTATTCACAATTAAATTCTCTTTAAAACACTCTCTGGCTTCTCTGTACGTGCATCACGTTATTCTTTCATCTGATTCTCTACCGTGAAATGCATAACTTTAGGAGTATCATAAATAACTGGATGTCTAGAAAAGGTAGGAAAGAGGGACCTTTGATTCTTCATACTCAGGAGTGTGTATGTATATGCACATAAGAATGAGGAGGGAGAGGCCTAAAACTACAAATAAAAGCAAATTTCTTATTTTTTTGGTCTTTAGTAAGTTAAAATCCTGTTTCTGAAAATATTGCTCAATGCAGCTTTCTGTTTGTGAGACACTAGAGTTGATCTATGTTTGCTATCCAAAGACTATGGAAAGGAACACAGAAGTCCGAGGGGAGTTTAGGGCCAAGAACATGAGTTATTTGTCAGAGCTGTTTTTAATGTGTGCTCTGTAATGGATTTATTACTAGGAAAATTAGTTAGAAGGAAAGACTTATTAAATTTCACAAAAACATGAGTATAATTGAATGTATTATTCACTTGGTGTAAATCCAACTTTATTAACAAGTGGGCATTATTCAAGTGTTCAGGTTTTTCAGAGGTCAATATACTTTCTTCAAGACTGGTAAAAAGTTATTTGTCTTCCATGTCATTATTTGGATTATTTAAGACTGTGACAGACTGAGAGCTTTGTTTTTGTTTTGATTATTATGTATAAAATATGGAAAGTGTTGAGATTTCTACAGTAAAAAACAATAAAAATTATCATTTTGAGTGTCCAGCATAAAATATAATTATTTATGTTTAATTTTTCGTTATTTTATTTCCCTATGTATCACACAAAGGAGGGAAGGCAGATAGGTGAATGTATGCTAAGCAAAGCTGCAAGTAAATGTTTTATAAGTATTTGATCATCACAGTAAGCTATGAGGTAATTATTAGTGTTATTCTCATTTTACTAACAAAGAAATTAAGATTCAGAAAAGTTGGACTAAATAGGGTCACTTCCCTTATTAGTGCCAAAGCTGGAGAAAAACATCAGCTCCTCTGAAATTCCAATTCTATTAGCACCAGCGTTTCTATCACTAACTGGCCATGATAATCTGGTAGTTAAAATATATAAAACTGAACTGACAGGGTTAGCTTATCTTTTGCTTAGTAATATAACTACCTGGCTTGGGATCTTAACTGAACCAAAGTTGTGGTTCATAATATATCGTATAGGAAAGTAGAGAAAGGCCAAACACAAATCTCTCTATTAGTTCATTTTGTCAAAGATCTGCCTAAGTGGGGCTGTATTTTATAGACAGAATGTCGATGGTGTGGACACCAGGGAGAAATTTAGAACAATGCTCTCAAAGGTAGGATCTAATCCCTTATCCCCCTCAATAAACTTTCTGGGAATATACCTAACTCATAATTACTTAGGAGGAAACATCCCAGAAAGATGCTGAAGCAGAATTTTAAGAAAAAGGAGGAGATGGGGAAGAGAAAAGGGAAAGAAGAAGGAGGAGGTGAAGAAAAAGAAGAAAGTGGAGAAGAGGGAAATAAAATGCATAGGAGCATAGACATTAAGTCACTATTACCTGGCATTCATTTGGCTGGAGCAAATCTAGCAACTTCACAGAGAATCTACCTCAAGTTATTGAGCGTAGCCAATGGCCATAATAAACATTTTGAGTATAAATTATGCCTTTGTTGGCTTTGATTTGTTTAGAAATGGAGCTAAGCTAGTGTTGGCAGCTTTGCAAATATCCAAGACAGAGGCTGGCCAGCTCAGCAGTAACTGAGATAAATATCGAGAACACTTACTGTGATATGACACAGCTTAAGCATCTCTTTCTTCATCATATTTTTCTCAGTTTACTCTATTTTCTTTCCTTCTTTTTTTTCCTGGAAAAATATTTAATGTCTTTGCTGCCTATGCTTAAATCTACTAGGAACATCTTCAGATCTTGGCTTACACTTGCCAAAACAAGACAAGATACAATTTTGTCCAGTTGAATTAAGAAAACAGAAATGAGCTACTTTAAGGGTCAGTTCCATATCAAGGTGAATTAACTTTTAGTAAGGGAAAATTGGGGAAGATGTCCTTCAGATTTCATCAACTAATAGGCTAATGACCCAAGAATTTTTTGTTCCTAATGTCACAGACCTTAGTTCTGTCATATAGTGAAGGCATATTAATATATATTTAGATATCAATGACATAAACTGTATCTTTGCATGGATGTGCACATAACCTGGTCCTGTGAATGACATGAAAAAAATAGCACAATGTTAACTGCAGCCTCACTATATTACCGCTTGGCATTAAATGTCACCCTGACTCCTAAGGCATGGGTCATCATAGTCAATTGGGATAAAAGCAAGTGGTTGCACTTTGTTTCATTTTTTTTCCATATGCATATTTGAGGAATTATAAACCACTCATTGTGTGAAACAGTGAGAAGAGATTTAAAGAATGAGTTATATTTGCCAAGTCAAAAAATCAATGTTGGTGTACTCTGTCTTGGTAGCTAACATAGAAAACAGCAAAGACTTAGAAGCACTAGAAAAAAAAATTCTAATCAACATAAATGTAAAATGCATATCTATTGACTTATCATATATGTATATATTTATAAATATATGTATAGCTTTTGAGTAAAAATTTATAAGTATCTAGGAACAAGAGATAATAGAGATAATAAAGATGGGAATTAGCATATTTTTGTTTAAAAAGTTTTTAATGTTTACTTATTTTGAAAGCAGAGGATTTTGAAGGCAGAGAGAGGAGACACAGAATCTGAAGCAGGCTCCAGGCTCTGAGCTGTTAGCACAGAGCATGACGTAGGGCTTGAACCCATGAACCATGAGACCATTATCTGAGCTGAAGTGGGACGTTTAACTGACTGAGCCACCCAGGCGAACCAACATATTTGTGTTTTAAATTAAGGTGCTGGCACTTCAGAGTTGACCAAATTTATATGAAAATTAGATCTTATAATATCATGACTTGTTCATGATAAAGTTATGTTAAGCAGGTGGCTTATAGACTAGGGCACATTGCCCAGCCTGAGGTGATTGTTTTCAGTTTGATGACTCTGCCCAGTATTTTCACACATATTTTTTTCCATTAGGAAAATAACTTTCATTAGCCTCATCTTAAACACAAGAAGTTCAAGGTTCAGGAAACACTCTTATTTTAAAATATGTTAAATATATTCACATTATTTATGGACTTTTTCCTCCTACTAAGGGACACCAAAAATTGGACTTAATCTTCAATTTTCATATGACTAAGGATACCAAGTTTCTTATGGTTTAAAGTATAGTGATTTTTTCCTTTCATTTTCAATGTTTTTTCTTTTCATGGTTTTAGTTCTTATATCTCTATCAATTGTCTTTGTAGACTTGAAAATATATTCTTAGAGGAAAAAATCTACTGAAATCTTACTGTAGCCAAGTTTTGATAGCATGTCAAATGCTCTAGGTCTTTTAGTTGAAGAAAACTTTTGAGAATTTCTTTTTAATCATGTAAGCAATCAATCACAAAGTGAATTAAATGGACATAAGTTCTTTGCCACATCTATGCTCAGGTTACATGTAAAGAAGGTATATGTCCATTTATTTGAAGACAAGACAGTAAATAACAAGTTCAGTTCTATAGACAAGAAATGAGACCCTTTAAGGGCATTCAAAACTTCCAGAGGCACCAGTAACAAT
Organism: Crocuta crocuta; assembly: GCF_008692635.1. Lineage (NCBI taxonomy): Eukaryota > Metazoa > Chordata > Mammalia > Carnivora > Hyaenidae > Crocuta > Crocuta crocuta. The sequence goes on from NW_027529541.1 coordinate 1,002,597, forward strand.
TATTTGAAAGGAACTACAAATAGAAATCCTGAAATTACTCTGACTGAGAATTATAGCCTTAATAACAACAACAACAATAATGAATAAAAATGGTCTGGTAATAACCTTCAATACTAATTTTGAAGACTCTGCATAAGTAGTCCCCCAACTCTTACAGAATCCTGAGAGACATTGGCCAACATGTGGGGCTTATATTGCTGACTTAAAAAAAAAAAGTTTATTTATTTTGAAAGAGCGAGTGAGCTTGGGAGGGGCAGAGAGAGAGAGAGAGGGAGAGAATCCCAAGTAGAGCCAGATGCAGGGCTTGAACTAATAACTTGAGATCATGACCTGAGCGAAAATTAAGAGTTGGATGCTCAACCCACTGAGCCACCCAGGCATTCCCACTGGCCAGAGTCTTGATACTGTTAAAGGACTCCAGAGCTTTCTATACATGTGTCCCTTTTCAGAGACATAGAGTATTCTGTTCTTCCTTCGAGGAATATTCATTATGTGCAGTGGTACATGAGTGTTAACTTCTATCTTCATCATAGCTAGGGTACACAGTCATCTGTGAGGAGTTCTCCAACATACTGAGAACAAATCCTTTCTAGAGTTGCCTAGGGTCTTTCTGGGATTACAAAACCCCTGCAATGTATGGAATTGACATTTATATAGTCAGGGACAAAACCACATATAAACAATAAAAGAGGTTATAGGAGAACTTGATCTAGAAAATAAATACTGTATTTCCTTATTACAACAACACATTCTGATTTCTCTGCATCATCTCATTTTATAAACATCTTATAAACCTGCCACAAAGGAGAAAGTTATTGATAGCCTTTGAAAATTCTCAATAAATAATTTGCTATGGGGAAGTCTACTGTGGTGAATATACTGATTTTTTTCAATAGCACTACTTTTGAAAGCCATATATATATATGAAAGCTATATATATATATACATATATATATATAATGAAATACAGCAACTAAATGAAAAAAATTAAAATGGAAATAAGCTAAAATAAAATGTAAATAAAATTTTATTTTCTAAAGTAGGTTGCCAAACTCACTTGGCATTTGTTAGTGGCTTCTAATGTTGTTATTATTATAAGCTTTTTTGACTATTATATGCTTATCTAATGGTTTATATTATGACACAACAGCCCTAAGGATGTAAGTAGCTCCAATCAACAGTAGCGGAAACTTGTGGAAATTACATTGCAAAGAGGTAACAGGGAAAGGATACAAGCCCAGGGCTTCAACTCCAAAGCCTCTTATCTTAATCACAATTCTGTTCTTTGCTTATTACATTCGTCTCTAGAATTCATTTTTGCTCTCTGTGCTAGAGCCAAAGCTGAAATAAACTGAAAAATATGCAGTTAGCAAAACACTGAATTATACACAGAGCACAAGAAATAAGTGTACGTGACACTAAAGATTATAGGTTTTATAGTTTGGTCATTGGCTTGACAGTTCTAGAAAATGATTTCTAGAAGTCTTCCTCAATGATTTCAACATTTAGAATTAATACCCTTGAAAATGTTTGAGGACATTTACAACATCCAATTGTTTTGCACTTTATTCATCACAAACTTTTGAAAAGATTTTTTAACAGCCTGGAAATCCTCTATTGTACCCTGTGACTGAGTTCTTGTTCTTGTTTCCATGGTTTCCTGGGGTGTTTAGTCCAAGGGCTAGACTAGATCGAAAACAGAATGAGACATTTTCCCTTTTGTTGCTGCTTGTCACCATCTATACACACACACACACACACACACACACACACAAACCCACACACGTTCACATACACTCTCTCAAAGCACTAATTAAAGAAGAAGTTGGTAGCTTTATTGATAAGTATATAGGTGATATTTATTTTAAATTTACTACGGCAGGTGGATTAACAGTGAATCTTAAATTCAAAGGTTACTATCATATTCTAAATGTTTATCTAGATAAATGAGTTAGGCAAATCAGTTTTGGCATAGTAATAGACCATCCTTGATCTTTGAACGTCATGGTGAGAATCTTCTATAATACAAACTTAGTAAAGGCTACCGATAAAGATTCATTGAAGAAGAGAATCATGGTGATGAAGTCTTTCATGTTTCTACTAAAATGTTTTCAAGACGATTTTATATCTATCTTCTAATCTGATTCTCCTGGCACAGTAATATACCAGTTTTATTTTAATTTGCACTTACAAGTAAGAAAACTGAGTGATAGCAATGTTAACAAAATTTTACAAGGTCCCACTTGTTTGGTGATAAAGTCATCGTGTGGATCTAAATTTCCAGTTCATGGATATGTCACATGAACTAAGTAAATTCCTTGTATGTGAGTTCTCTGTCCCCACACCCAAATAAGATTAACGCCAACACCAATACTACCAACAATAAAGATCCAGGATTCGAATGCAGATTGGATGAGTTTTACATCTATGATCCTAATTCCAGCTATAACCTCAATAGGAAAATTTTGGCTATTCTTCTCTTATATGAACCAAAAGAGCTTAATAATCAAAGTGATTTTTAAGATAATAATTATATCTTAATTTGATCTTCAAATATTATTAGCGCGATATGTGTTCACTTTTGTTTTAATGAATTTCAGTGGTCTGTTTCACTTTCTTTCCTTATGGCGGTAAATGAAATGTTAATTTTGGTATCAAGAATATGTTAAGGACATTTGCCTTGAGATGGTGATCTGAGCTCATGCTTATAGATTTCTCCTTCTCCTCAAAACATAAGTGAAAATAATCAATGATGTATAGAAACAGAAAAAGCAAACAATAAATGTGTGAGAATCTGGGACAACTGTATTTTTCACATGTCAGAATCTTCTCAGAATTTCTGCAAGACATAAACAAGGAGAGGCTGGATTGAGGAAAGGGCCAATTATTCATTGTTTACAAAACGCAAAGTATGAGCCCAGGGAGGAAAATGAGGGGGGAAAAGCCACTAAAGGATTTTCAATGCCAACTGCTAGCTTAAGGTCAAGGGGTGGAGTTAAAAGGGATAGCTGGGACTCGATCTAGACATTGCTTGTGCCTTTTTAAAATTCACTAAGTTAATGAATTTATACATAACTATAATACATCCACTATCCATATAACTTACTGTCACAGGGTGGGTTCCCTTGGAAGCACAGTCAGGGACAGAGGTTAATATTGAGGACATATTTATTGTTTATTAGAAAATGCTTTGGAGAGAACATGTATGAAAGGGAAAAGAATGACAACAGAGAGAACAGGTAGAAGCTGCACTTTAATAAAGTTTCAGTTACAAAGTTTGGCTGACCCATTGGAAACCCTGGAGTAAGAATGGTCCAGAGCTGTCTTGAGATGAGCCAAGATGGCCAGGTCACCACTTGTGGGTCTTCCTGGGAAGGGTTGTGGCCTTGGACAAAGTAGTTTTCTATAATTAAGGCAATTCCTAAAGAAGCGGATACCTGAAAGCTGATCGTGGACAAGATTCCAAGTAGGATATAGGTTCTTCCTTGAAGGGATACTCGGGAGCACATCAAAGTGTTCACCACACTCACTCAGGAAATGACAAGATTACTACTACATGGGAACAAAAACAACACCATTTCCTGATGACAACAGTCCTACCGAGTACTGGTCTGCAGTGAAGGCTCTCTGCCACAGGTGCTTCCCAGGTGCCCCTACGTGACTCTGCTGATGGAAGCAACAGGACTTCCGTTCTAGAAAAATAAAACTTCAGAAGAACTAAGTTTTCCCCTTCTATTTTTATGTGACTATAAAATTGGAATAGAGAGTTAAAATATGATAGAATTCTCCTTAGCTTCCAAACTGGATGATAGTCTACCGACTCATATGGAAAGATGATCAAGACAAAAAAATAGCACAAGTCATAGAAACAGATGTGCCAATTCTAAAGAAGAGATAATATCTGAAGGACAAGACCAAATACATTGTGATGCAAGAGAGTTGCTGGGAAAACCACCAGAAAATTGTTATTCTCATGGAGATTTGAGAGGACTTTCAATTTATGAACTGAGGGAAGACTGAGATTGCAAATGTATGCTCTAATATGAAAGCATGATTAGAGAAATTTAAACAAAATAATTCAAATAATGTGCAGCAAATAAAACACGTAGGAAAAGAATTTATAGACTTGAAAGTCCAAACTTATTCATTTTAGCAAGAAAGAACAGCGACACAAATAGGAAGAGATAATAATAATAGGCATAGAGTATAAAGCTAGGGAAGATACCACATTCATGGAGTAAAAATACTCAAAGAGCAGAGTAATCAACAAAGAAACATTAATTGAAAAAATAGTAAAACAAAACAAACCCCAAAGTTGTATTATTTTTTCCTTTTTCTTTTTTATCTATATATTGTAATTTGGTACAGTACACCTGTGTTAATTTCATGACAAAAGCAGTGAATGATATAAACAAGAGTATTTCAGAGAACTGAAGCCTTAGTTGTCATCAGAGTTCTCATAAAATTTGTATATGTGCTTGGAAAGAGAAGGCAATAGCCTGAGAACATTGCTTTTACTGTCTTAGTATTGTGTTTCAAAGATTATCCTACTGCCAAGAAAATTTAAGATCAAAGATTTTCAAATTCCAACACTATTGCAGCCCATTCAATATGTCACCTTTAATCTACAGTCAGCCATCTGCTTGGAGTTGTTTAAACAATATTAAAAATGCAGTCTTTAAAAATCTATATTCAGACTTTCTCAGCTGATGGCATATATTTAACCTCTTCTTTCAGTGTCTATTAATTTTTCTCCTAAACCCTATTTCTAGAATTAACCTTCAAACACTATGTCCTTAGAAACTTCTCCTCTAGAGATATAAGATCCTATTGTCCATCGTAATCTGTGATGATTAAGTACCTAAAGACTGGGAATAGCATTAGAATAGTGAAGGATTTCATGTCTAATTTTGATGAGTATATTTATGAAAACTCTTTTAATACTTTGTATTTTCAACAAGCTTCATTTCTACTTAAAGCTTAAAAATGTTTTTGGATCAAGATTACTCTGTTCACCTTTGGTAATATGGGAAGCATACCAGAGATGCTACAGACATAGCACTAGGTGCATTCATCCTCTTTTAACTTTTAGAGTTGAAAGGGCAAACCAAGCCAAGACCCTGAAGTAGAAGGAATCCTGTGAAACAGAGGGCCCCGTTCCAATTGAGGGCCTTTGAAAATTAGGAATGGAAGGTTCTGAAGTTTTAGGCTTGAGTAGTTAGAATTACAACTCCCTCTTTCCATAGCTACCACATTTCCCATTTAGTTTCTTTAAAAGTCAGAGATTTCTATATGGTAGAACCCAGAGATTTCAGTAACTAAAGCCAGTGTTTCACCAATATTTCATTATTTCACCCTAATAAAGACATTCTATTTTAGAGTGGTAGAACCAATTCAAATCTCTATGCAGTTCAATCAGCCTTTAAAAAGTTCTGGTGCCCACTTAAGTAACTTTGACTCCAACAGCATAAAGAATTCAAACTCTTCTGTCTTTCCTTCATTCTGCTTTCTTGCCAATGACTTCCTCAAGCAATACCTTACTCTATACAGTAAAAAGAATTTAGAGGTAGCCAGTTTCTTTGATAATATCTGATTTATTATAATTAATAAAATTTTCTCCTTTTTAAAAAACTATAAATCTTTCCCAGAGAAAAATAAGAATGCTGCATCGATGTAAGGAGAGTTGGACTTAAGCTATTTTTCCCCCTCACATCTAATTCATTTTCCATGAGATCTACAAGCATACAAAGTTCAAAGGAATGGTTTCAACATTTTTGGTTCTCGTATTTACACCTGCTGTTTGTTGCCAGTACGATATGATACTCAAATACCCTCTGCTCAGGGAAGACATGGATACAGATAAAGCTTCCAAGAGGGATTTCCCATCCCAGATGACAAGACTCACAAGTATATCAAATCTAATGGCACAGCTCAGACAATAAAACATATGTTCCAGGAGAACATTTAATTAGGACAGGAACTGTTAGTGTGCAAGAGAGCAGAGCAGAATTAATGGCACAGTGTTTCTCTATGGACTCTGAGGGGTTTGTTTTCATGTGATTAGAAAAGATCTGCCATGTACATTATGCCATCGCCTCTCTATCCTGTTACCCAGACTCTATTAATTTGGGTCTGCGTTCTCACTCAGACGAGTTTTTCTCCCCCCGGCTTCAGTACTTTCCCACCTACTCCTGGATTCTTTTTTATTTTATTTCTCACCCAAATCCCATCTAGTTACTCCATTTTACTGCTGCAAATGTTAATTGGAGCAAAAATGATTTGCAAGTATTGAAAGATTCGGTTAAAGCTCTCCCTTGGACTCAATTGAGAAATTTCAAAAATATAAATATACATTTTAAAAAGAGCACTGCTATGAATTCAGGTGATTTGTAAGGATCATACACTGGAAACAGTGCCAAATGTGTGAAGAAAATGGAAAGATTAATCTACATATGAATAGAATAGGTTTTTGACTTTTTCAATTTTTACTTTTTTTTAATATTGAGGATTTCTAAATATTTAATCAAATAGAGTTCATATCATGAAGTTTTAGTGCTGTGAAAAACTGTTAAATTTATTATTTTTTATTTAAAATTTTTTATTGTTTATTTATTTTTGAGAGAGAGAAAGAGAGAGAGCACAGGGGAGGAGCAGAGAGAGAGGGAGACATAGAATCTGAAGCAGCTCCACGCTCTGAGCTGTCAGAGGGTCTCAGACTTAAAAACACTGAGATCATGACTGGAACTGAAGTCGAACAGTTAACCCACCGAGCCACCTAGGCACACTCAAATTTATTATTAATAGGGGCTCTTGGGTGGCTCAGTCGGTTAAGCGTCTGACTTCAGCGCAGGTCATGATCCCACAGTTCTGTGGGTTCGAGCCCTGCATCGGGCTCTGTGCTGACAGCTAGCTCAGAGCCTGGAGCCTGTTTCAGATTCTGTGTCTCCCTCTCTCTCTGATCCTCCCCTGTTCATGCTGTCTCTCTCTCAGAAATAAATAAAACATTTTAAATTTAAAAAAAAATTATTATTAATAGCAGAAAAGAGTTGCTATTTTTCTTGTGATGGAAGATTTCCCCTTAACTTACATAATCTGAACATCCTTTGCACTCAATACAGGTGATTTTTGTTAGCCATTGGTACAACTTGGCACTCAAGTCCATGGCTTCATGGTATGTGACCACTTAACTTTATACAATCTTTCTAACTTGTAGTTCAGGAACATGTGTAATTAGCCATTCCTTGGATTGCTATTGAGTTTTAGCCTGGCAAATGCATTCTGAGAAGGGCTTGGACATCTCGCAAAATAAAAATTTTCAGGCATGCCTTGAAATAATGGTAGAAAATGAATAAGGAAATATATGAGGACTATTCTTGTAAATGGTTATTGTGTTGTGTTTGAATAATGGAAACGACGCAAAGCATCAAAATAGCTGTACCTGCTGTAACACAGGAATCAGGCAGACAGTGAAAGACAAACGTAACAGGAGAAGAGGGAAGGACTGGTGTGGAATTAGAAAAAAGGAGATAACAAAACATCTGCAATTAATGGTTTAGGAAACAGCTATGTTTGGGTTGATAGTTGTGACAACCACAAGCTGTGCGTGAACTCTCAAGGATTTTCTATAGTCTTACTACAATGAAGGAACAAAATGTAGGAAGCAAAGGGTAGCAGTCTAATAGCAGGAATCCTTAATACTGTCTGCCTTCAGTTTTTATATGGCTGTGTATACTTGGAAAGAATTTTACTGTGCCTTCTTAAAGATATTTCTTTAATTCCCGACAGAAATATCTTTTAAAAAGAACAAGCAGTTATTCAAACAGGAAATCTTAATTTGAGGTCCAAGGGCCATGTGAAACTTCATGCAAAGTTGAATTTGTATTTATTCACACCATGTTTCTCTGAGCCTGGAAACAAGAGGAGTTGGTAAGTACTGCATACTGCAGCCGCTGGGCACATAAGGCTCGTGAGCCCTTGAAACATGTACAGTCTGAATTGAAATGTGCTGTAAGTGAAAAAAATATATGTTAAAGTTCAAAAATGTAATATGAAGGGCACCTGGGTGGCTCAGTCGGTTAAAGGTCTGACTCCTGATTTCAGCTCAGGTCATGATCTCACAGTGCATGGGATGGAGCCCTCGGTGGGCTCCGCGCTGATAGCACTGAGTGTGCTTGGGATTCTCTCTCTCCCTCTCTCTCTGTCCCTCCCCCTTCACATGTGTGCACTCTCTCTCTGAAATTAAATAAACATTTTAAAAATGTGATAAGAAAAAATGTAAAAGAACTCAATGATCCTTTTACTGATTACATACTGAAACATAATATTTTAGGTATATTGGGTTAAGCAAAATATATTTGTGATTTTTATCTTTTTAAATGTTTTTTTTATTCATTTCTAGGAGAGAGAGAGAGAGAGAGAGAGAGAGAGACAGNCCCGACGCGGGGCTCGAACCCACGAACCGCGAGATCATGACCTAAGCGAAAGTCGGACGCTTAACCGACTAAGCCACCCAGGCGCCCCTTTATCTTTTTAAAAAACTTGTTCAGTGTGGCCATTAGAAAATTTTAAATTCTATATGCGGCTCACATATATGCCTGCCATTATATTTCTAGTGGACAGCATTAATCTAGAGCCTTTACGAATTTCACAGATTGCTTGGTCTATTAAAGAAGAACCCAAAACTCTCAGGGTCTTTTTATGTGAAGAATGTGTCAGATACTGAATAAATACTTGCTACATGTATCTAATCTGTAAAACACATGGAAATCACTTTGTCAGGGAGCATTAAAACTGGTTTGAGTTTTCACTAAGGAAACTGGTTTCTGACATATTACGCTGTTCTTTAAACTACTGAGGGAAAATGCTCTGTGTGAAGGGAGAATCATGTGAGAACCTCTGAATGTGACTGGGTGCAGACTCACACTCATTAGGGGCTGCATGGCTCATTGGTGAGCACTGAGTGTCTACCTGCCAATGTGTCACACCTCACCAAATGTGGACTCCCAGGCAGCCACCTCAATCATTTGCTGCCTCACTCCCCCTCCTGCCTTGACAGAGCTCTCCTTGAGCTTGCCTAAGAGTCTCTGTAGCCTCACTTACATACATTATTGACAAGATGAAGACAATCAATGTGGTTCCTTGGGGGCTATTATTTTCTCTAAGTAAGGCTGAAAATTTGTATTTATTCCTGGTTAATTTGTACATTCATGCTTCTCCTAGCTGCTTCTTGGATGCCATCTATTTAGTAGAGAAAAAAAAGAGCAACTACTTTGTCAAGAATTTGAAACTTACATAATGGAGCTGGGGTCCGTTGTTAGGTAAGCCTCTGTAAAACTGGAAAGAAAAATTCTCCTGATAGTTTATTAAGCTAGGCAACAGGGATAATAGGATACCTGAATTCTCTTTTCTTTTTGCATTTTTCTCTTTGCTTCAAAATAGAGGATAAAAGGCCCTGGCTACCATGATGTTACCAGGCAAACTTGGATACAGCTCCACTATTTTATTCTTTCTCTCTTTCGTTATGCATTTATTTTTCTTTTTTAAAATAAGAACTGTTTCCTAACAAAATGAACATTTCAACCTACTCCTAATAAAATTCTGCACTGGAAATCTTACAAGTCTGCTACATAGAGGAAGCTCAATCATGAAGAGACAGAGTGATTGACTGACTATATCATAAGAATGATCCAGAAGCCTCTACTATTTTATTTTATTTTATTTAGTTTTAAAGTATATTTATTTATTTTGAGAGAGACAGAGAGAACATGAGCAGCAGAGGGGCAGAGAGATAGAGAGGGAGAGAGGGAGAATCCCAAGCAGGCTCCATGAGGTCAGGGCACAGAGCGCCCCATGTGGGTTCAAACCTACAAACTGTAAGATCATGGTCTGAGCTAAAAGCAAGTCAGACACTTAACCAACAGAGCCACCCAGGTACCCTAGCCTCCACTCATTTTAAATTCTCCTTTTTAGTGAATTATGCTTGTTTTCTAGTGGCATTTAGATAATCACACACATATATAGACACATTATATGCAATTGTACATTGTATATAGATATTTACATATATATAGATAGATGCATAGATTTACATATATCTTTATACATACATACATATATATATACACATATAATTTGTTTAATATACAAAGGATATATATATCCTTTTAGAGGTAATCATTTTCCTATATAATTGAAGAAGAAAATGCAAAAAACTATATGCTAGTTGTCTGTTAAAATAACAGCCTGAGTCAAGAACAGAGGTGACTGGATATAAGTTTCACCTGTTAAAATGCGTA
>NW_027529541.1:1012949-1020420 GCF_008692635.1 Crocuta crocuta
GTACTGTGTGCTTATATTATTAAAGATAAATAATGCTATATCCTCTTCCATTGCCCTAATCCTCCATTATTGGAGTCTTTTTCCATCATTGTCTTAAAATTCATTTTCTCCTTGTCTTACCTTCTATTTATTCAACAATTTGAAAACATCTACAAGCTTCTAAAAACTTCATATAAGTGAAAGCAGGTTAGAATTCACTTAGGTATTATATGTAAGTTTAGGAGAAGAAACTTTTTATTTTCCTTTTTTATGTTTAATGTTTATTATTTATTTTTGAGAGAGACTGACAGAGTGTGAATGAGGGAGGGGCAGAGAGAGAGAGGAAGACACAGAATACAAAGTGGGCTGGAGGCTCTGAGCTGTCAGCACAGAGCCCAATGCGGGGCCTGAAACCCATGAACTGTGAGATCATGACCTGAGCCAAAGTCAGACACTTAACTGACTGAGCCACCCAGGTGCCCCTGTTTTCTTTTTAACTATAACCCAGATCAAATAATTTTTTATAAAAGCTTTCTATCCCACTCATTACTTTTTTATGCTGAGGTGCATGAGTTTTAAATTTTTTTTTTAAATAGGAAGATGTTTACTGCAGTAATGCTTTTCATAAAATTTTACCCAATTGGGTCTCTTAAAGGGATCAACATGTAGACAAAGATGGATGGGAAATTTATCCATTTGGAACATGGAAAGATGAAAATCAGAAATTAGATGTAACGGGTTTTTATGCTTAAATTATTTAATTGATGGCCTGCCTTCAAGCCACCTCATTCACCTAGGAATTTTTTGGGAATTCACAAAGGGTGTCTAATCCGGGCCTATAAAGAAACTTAACTGGTGTTTTCATGAACATCACGTGGGACTGTCATTTGATTCCAGCAGAGACCAGGCAGCATTAACACTAGGAGTGCTTACTCTGGGACCTCATGGCCAAGTGTCACCACACAGGTGATGTGGAAACTTGGACATACGTCTTCACTCTTAGGTCTTAGCTTAATCATTTGCAGAATAGAGATGGCAATTACACTTCAAGGACTTGCTGCGTAAACTACATGAGCTAAAATATGAGACGCACAAATAATAATGAGTGAGTAATCACTCACTGGGCACCAATTATTCATCATCTTTTTCCTAGTCAACCTCCATCCTTTGTTTTGGTGTTTACTGTAAGATTTCCTGTCTTCAGATTCACACCGAGGAGACTTGTTACTACCATGAATGCTCACAGAGGACCTCCTCTCCATTAGAAGCAATATTGAGCCTCCTGGAGAAAGAGCTGCAGAGGATTCTGAGATTACTGGGGTGCTCTTCACAGTCTTTAATGCGCTGTGACAGTGTTGTCTGAAGATGTGGCGAGAACACTTCCCTCCTCACCTTTTCTGTAATAGTTTGTCACATACTTGAAAAGGGGGCTGCCTTGTCTTCTAAGTGCATAGTCTTCAGTGAAGTTAACTCGCTGACAATTTTGCATAGCTCCAAAGTTTAAAAATCTAAGAAATAGTAACTCATGTAAATTTAAATGCAAAGAATAGTGACTCACTTTCTCCCTCTGTATAAGTCAAGATAAATAGTTTTTACCATGAAAAAGGACATTGATTTCATTTATTTCATTATGTCTGAAATTAAAGTCATCTGTCTCATTTGAAAAGCTAAATTTTCATTTCATAATGAGAAGTATTTTTGTATTAGTTTTCCAGGTAGAATATTTCTTTAAGCAAAGGGCACTTTTAGGGTTAATGGGGTCTGTTCTCATTAATACTAAAACTTAGGAATGATTTTATATTTCACCTAAGGGAAAACACAGCAAATGTAAACTGTCAACTCATATAGATGCATCCTAAAATCTCAATCAAGCACAGTGATGTCTTGTCAGGGAAAATAATTATCCTCTTGATTTAAAGAGTGCATTTTTCTCTCCCTTGTGACAAAGGAAGCATTTAATTACTAAAAGCTTATAGTGGTCCAAGTTGACAGCTAATTTTATTTCATCATGCCAAATATGTTGTAAGACACTAAGTTTAAGATATATCTTAGAACTTTCAGAATTGTTTCACAGGAGGTTAGGATAAATTACTATTGTTCTCAGTATGTTTCAATTACAAACTTTTCAATTACAAAAATGTGGTCAACATCAATCAACACCAAATGCAAAGGAGTTGTAGGATAGTGGGAAATGTCCTGAATTGGCTTTGTGATCATTTGGGTTTCATTTCTGGCACTTTGATGAAAGTGGTAACATTGAAGCTATTTAGCTTTTTCCCTTTTTTTAGTCTGCGTGTCTAACAACTATAGACTTTGGCTAAACATGCTTTATTGTCCATCCTAAAGGCAAACTATTTCGAGTGTTGGTTTTCTCCCCAGACAAACTTCCATGCTCTTGATCCATTAATAAAAAGTTTACAAATTGCAACTGAGAAATTGAAGTAATGGTCAACCTAATCAATAATGAAAAAAAAAAAACTTTTAATAAAAGGTGCATTTCACAGTTTCTGGGTTTTGACAATGTAATTGGTGAATGGCAAAGAAAAACAGTCTGCTCATAAGTCTTATTGGCATGAACATAGGAAAACAGGCACTTTTTTAAACTGCTGAAGTAAGAGTTCATATTAGTAAAAGTTTTATGGATGGTAATATGCCAAAGTACATTAAAAGCAGTAAAAATAGCCATTGAATCCAACACTTCACTTATAAGAATTTATACTGAGACAAAGAACATATTTACAAAGGTAGTTTACATTTATACTTAGTAACCGTTAACATATAATTACCTGCAATAGAAAAAATAAAACAAGAAATATGAAAACTTAAATATTAAAGAATAGGAGATTAGTTACATGAATGTTGATCAGACTCTGCACAGGGTAATATCAGCAATAAGGGTTTTGGAATCAGAGAGTCACCTTGGGACTCTGAAATTTCATAGTACTATTTTCTTGTGAAAGTTCTCCATCACTGTAAAACTTGGTCTCTGCCCCTTTTAACATGGGACTAATCATGGCATCATTATCAGAGGGGTGAAAACTAAATTAGATATGATTTGTATTGGGCTTTATACTAATGTGCTCATAATATTAGTATAAATCTATATGATGGGCACTCCTAGCTATGTGGATGAAAAGCTATGTCAACTGACATGGGACGTAATTTTTAATTATGTGTTGACTTTAAAAAAATAAGAAGTTACACGACAGCAGAATAGTATTAAGCTGAAATCCTATTTTTAGTATAAATAAGTGAAGAAAATGAAAAAGCCTGCATATAAATTCTTTGTTTATTTATATATTCTGGATTTTATACTATTCATACATTATTGTTTAATTTTTATGGAAAAATATTTTTTGCTAAGTTGTAGGTAAGTCAAAGTCAAAAATAAAACATTGTCACTAAGATTTAAAGAAAAATAGATATTTTAATCATACTTAAAATAAAAAACAAAAAGATAAAGTATGTATTTGCTAAACTGAATTGCATTTATACAGTTTGGGAAATCAGCAGAAAAGGAATAAAACAAATGATAAAATATTTTTTAAAATTTTAGACAATAAAATTGTAATAAGTTACAATTATTCCAAATTGCCTATAAAATTCATAAAACTTTTATGTACTATTAATATATCTTTTAATATATAGCTGATCAGTGGAGGGGTGGGTGCCAGAAATAGAGAAAGACAGCAAAGAAAGCACAAAAGTGGGATCTGAAACCAAGATGCTGTATTTGCATATAGGCCCCATCAGCTATATTGATGAGTTCCACATGGAAAGTATCTCCTTGTTTGCCAGATACTGGAGCTGCAATGGAGCCTCTTGTGTAAAGCACAAAGTTTTGAAGGGCTGATGCATTTTTAAAGAAAAGGACTAGAAAAATAATTCTATTAGCCACAGACAACTTGGCTTTTAAAGATACAGAACACCAGGGTCCCTCTGTAGTGGATAAAGGGCTCCAATAAGTGTGTGTGTGTGTGTGTGTGTGTGTGCAAGTGCACACACACACACACACACACATACAAGAGGAAAGGGCTGCAGATAAAATGAATTAGAATTTATAAACACCACAAACTGACGTTCCATGAGAGAGCAGGTTTAGCAAACAGGAAACACAACTAGGACATAGCAAAACCCTATTCTATTTACTTATCCAATCTTAAAATAATATAGGAAATACAGACAGGGATAACAAGCTACAAAGAAAGGGCACTGAAGAGAAAAAGACAAAGAAGCAGGAAGATTTAAAAGAGAATTCCTATAAGCAAAACAAAAAAATAAAGTCTTTGAAATTATCGTCCATTCATAGGAGAATGAGTTAATAAACTATAGTATATTCAATGAAAATTTAGACAGAGGGAAAAATAAATCAATTCAAGCTTTATACATTAAAAGGAAAACTGGGTTTAAAAAATGATACCAAGGATTATCCAGTATGGTATCAGTAGTGTACAATTTAAAACATCCAACACAATACCATAATTATTAGAAATACATGTTTAGTATCAAGGCCAACAAATGCATAGAAACAATGAAATTCAGGCTGATATAGGGGTATGGAAACTGGAAAGGGACACAGTAAGGCCTTAAACTGCTTACTAATTGTTTTTCTCTCCAGGTCATTAGTGAGCATATTACTCTTTGCACATTTTGTATATCTGAAATATTTCATAATAATCTTTGTTAAGTTATTGTACAGAGTTCAAAAAAATCAAACATAACTCATGAACTAAAAGGTATATCCAAGATAGGGTTGCTTAACATTAGAAAATCTATATACTGTATTGTTCACTGCTGTAATAAAATTTAAGCTACAGTATGGTCTCTATACATGTTATATAAAGAAGCCAGGAAAAATGATGCGGGGTCAGAATGGATTTATTAATCAGATGTCAATAATAACTGTTTGAAGGGTCATATTAGTTAATATAACCTCTATAAAATATGTATTTACCAAAAGGCCAAGTAGATAAAATATTGAAACTAAAAACTCAAACAGATGTAGATTTGATGTTATAAAAATTAGGATAATGAGTTTGTCTTGTTCTTGACTTTAAATTTAATATTTCTATTTGGTCATTGCATGTAACACTTGACACATTTAAAAAAGGTAGTATTTTCTGAAATGTAAAAGTACATTTTTTTTGATACTGATATTTAGTCTGATATATCTGTGATCAGAGTGGAACAGCATTCTACATCTAGAGAGAAGACTGTGATGTGAAATTCCTGTCATCTTGCTGAATTTTTATCTGCTTCGTCTATTTATTAGTAAGAGATTAATGATTGGATCTCACATTAGGATAGTGAAGTTTTCAATTTCTCCTTACAGATGTATAAAATTTTGTACTATGTATTTTAAAATTATGTTTTTAGGTATATAGTAGTTTGAAAGGTTCCAGAAAGTCACAGCTGTAAATGAGTGATTCTCATAGGTGCTCATGCAGTAGCCACAATGAGACTTGAGAGTGTCACATAGTGCAACTGATACTAACCTCAATCGGACATTTTCAAAAACTTGATGCCTTTGTAGGTATCTGCCTGCAACTGTTAGTAGAATATAAATGCTTTCCCTTCTCTCACACTTTTGAAATTTTACAGGGATACTCTTCACTGATAAACTCTCAACTAGATCCATAAATATAAGGGAGTCCTGGAAAATGTAGTTCTAGGCTTCCATAAAAGACTGCATGTTGGGGTAACACTGGTGCACTGTTTACAGTAGATAATTCAATACAATATACTCTTGTTTACTCAGAATCCATAGCTATCATTCTATCTTAAATTTCTAGACTGTAATATACAAACAATAGCATTCTTTCACCAAACTTGATGTAACTACCCATCACACAATCACACAACAGAAATTTGCTTACCACCTACCAAAAGAACATATAGTCAAAATGTTTCAGAAGTTATCTCTGTGTGATATTTCTTCTTATTCTAGGTCAGTCATGATCTCCCTGTATATATCAGTGAGGATAGGTAAGGTTATGGTTCAGTAAAAAATAAACCCCAAATAAAAGTAACTTAAAACAGAGTTTATTTCTAAGTCATGGTACGTTTCCACGTATATCAGTAGGGCTTTCTCCTCCATGTCTTCCTCACTTTGGGAGTCAGGTTAACAGAAGTTATCTCATGTAGAATATTGATAGTCACGACAGCCAGGGGAAAAGAAACTGGGGAACTGTGCACCAATCACAAATGGTCAATTCAACAAGTTACTTAGGTCCATATTTTATTAGTCAGATTAAGTCCCATGGCCATGCCCAAGTTTAATGGAGGAGGAGTCTGGTCTTTTATATTCCTAATTATAAATGGTAATAATGTTAAACACAGTAACCTGTGAAAGAAAATAGAATTTTTTAAGCAATAATAATCAGAGAGGTAAAAGAGAAAATACCTTAGATACCTCCCTCCAAAACATTTTATTATCCTATATGGTTTCATAATACTTAGCATCATAAAATTTTTATTTCCAGCTATTATTTATCTTCTTCTTCAGTCAAAATTAGACATTTTGTTATGAGAGAATGTTACAACATGGTTAGCTTCTTTAACTCCACTTTTCTTACTCAATGTTTGATTTTCTTTTCATTTCTGTCCATTCAACATTATTAAGTAGAACTAGAGATATTGCTACTCCAGCTATGGCATCAAGCTATTGTGAAGGTACAGTTTTGTCTTAAGGTGTTTTCTATTTACTAAGTCAAGATATAAGACCAATTAAGCATTTTCAATTTCATATTGTCCTCTTATAAGACTTTAGCTGAGATCTGTGATGTAACAAATATCCCATTTTATGAAAGAATTTGGTAAGAACATTATAAAACTCTGAGAATACACTTGAACATTTAAATAAAGTTAATAATTTAAGCCAAAAAGAATAAAATAATTACAGATTAGTAAAACAATGTGTTTAAAACAACAAAAGTTGTGGCCTGGAGGTAAGAACTAGTATAGGTATATTCAACACATATTCCACAATTTTTTTTGTGCAGCATGTAAGGATTTGAGGAGCTATGAGAATATTCTTGAAGAAAAATAATGCTATCGTAGTGTTTGTTTTTAAGCAACATAACAAGGTTCTTCAGAAAATGAAAGTGTCTTTTTTGCTGCCTTAATTCAAGGTTCATGTTTTCTATTAACTATTTCAATTTCTTTGACCTTCCCACTTTACTTTCCTACTTTTTTTAAATTATACAACATATATCTCCAACTATTTAAGAAAAGGAGGAAAAACATCTTTTATATATTTGGACAAGAACCATAATGGGGATTCTTGGAGGCTCAGTCTGTTAAGGGTCCAACTCCTGATTTTAGCTCAGATCATGGTCTTATGGTCATACTGAGCCCCTCATGGGGCTGTGTGATGAGCGTGGAGCCTGCTTAAGAGTCTCTCTCTCCCTCTGCCCCTTTCTTCCTGACTCCTCTCCCCTGCTCAGGCTCTTTCTCTCTCTCTCTCTCTCTCAAAAAAAAAAAAAAAAAAAAA
>NW_027529541.1:1020513-1233669 GCF_008692635.1 Crocuta crocuta
AAAAAAAAAAAAAAAGAACCTTAAATGGAATTTATCTATGAATGTATCATATATCTTGCTTACCAAGAGAACTGTAGAAACAGACATTATAGACTTGAAGGGAAAGAAGAATCAAAATATACAACAATCTTATCTTTTTTGACTTTGCATTTCTTAAAGTGCAAACTTCACATTCAATTTGCTTTTTTAGTGAAAGGAGTAGAAAGAAATATCATAGGTAGATATGACAGTGGGATCAAATAGAACACTTTTTATTCTATGTGAAAAGACTTTAACATATTGAAGGCAGGGTGAAATATTCTTTAGGCAGAGATATTTCAGATAGAAGAAAATTAGTGTAAATTTTGGTCAAGTTTCTTTCTTTTTTTTTTTTTTTTAGGTACTTGGTTAGGGGTGAAAAGAAGAAATGCCAGCTTGAAAAGGGCAGTCACTTTCTCTTCTAAAATGGAAAGAAGTGCCAAGAAGATAAAGAGGTAAGTATGTTGAAATAAAAAGAGCAGTATATATGGGAATTCTTGTTAGATCCTAAAAGTTTCTGTAAAACAATACATGATATGATCATTTGGGAATGCTGGCAACTTGTTCAATAAAGAACAGCACTTGAAAAAGGAGGATATGATACTAATTAGCTAGAGAGAATAGTTCACCATGGAAATAACATAAATAAACCCAGGGACCAAGAGGCAACAGCATAGTCTCAATTGAATTTATAGGATCTAAAACTGAATTTGGTCACAATTTCATTTCCTTTTGCCTGATCATAAAGAATTAAAATAAATGAAAAATAAGTAAAGTATCATCCCAAGAAGTGAGATCTAAGTCTCAATTCTGATATCTTCTACACAACTTCCCTGGCACGTATTTGCTCTGTGCCTAGGAATTTCACCTTCATTATAGGAAGCTGTCTAGCTGAGCTCTGAAGCTAGTAGATGGTAGGCAGATTGGGGGTTCCAAATAGTCTTTGTTATTTTAAGCCAAAAATCTACCTCACTGTCCTTTCACTGAGTTCTCTGTTACAGTGACAGATTGGTTTCTTTCTCTTTGATATGAAATTTCTTCAGATGTTTAAAGCCAGTCATCAGGTTAATGTTTCTAGACTTGTGAGACCTTCCAGTTTGTCAAAGCCTCTTCACATTTATCACCCATCACTCCAGATATAATTCTCTGTGTGAAAAGTATTTATATAGAGCATACCATAAGGATGATCAAAAGTCCCATTTTGTCTGAGACTAAGAGAGGGGTCCCACAATTCCTGACTTTTCTTGAGACTCAGGGGGCTTAACTAGGTGGTGTCTATAAAATTTGGAATGATTTGTTCACCCCTCAAGGTACACAATGCTTTCATCATCCATAAGAAAACAAATACCTCTATGTCTGGTTTAAATCTCTTTCTCTTTTCCTGATAATTCCTCTGGAAAAGATGCTGACTATCAAATCAATAGGCAGCAGGAGGAGGATGACACAGGGAATAAACAATTTAAATCATTTACAGTTGGATTGTCATGATGAAGGTGCTACAAAATAATAGACTCCTTTATATACTGTGCTATGAATTGAGGTGATTAGGAGACTCATTTCATATATTGGTTTGATGATATGTCAGGCATTCTACTGTTCTAGCCATCTCCAAGCCATAGCCATGTGCATTACATTCATGATGCATGTTACACTGACAGTAGCAAATTATTTAACTCATGTCTCTTGGAATTATCTCTTAGGAAACTTAAAAAGCAAAAGTATTCTCTTTATCCAAAATGAAATACTTTACAACTGCTTTATCTTCCTATTATGTCCTAAAGTGCTTTCTACCTTCAAGTACTTCAAAGTTTTGACCAATCTCTTAAAATGTCTTAGGGAACAGAAATCTATCCCTTTTAACAAAAGCATTCTTACTCTAATGTCTGCCCATTCCAATGAAGTATGGATTCTTAAAGATAAACCTGCCAAGTCAAATGTTTTCTTATAGCTTCCACTGTCTAAAGAACTTCCATGATTGAGATCCACATTTTCAAATAAGCAGAAGCAGCCCATGCCACAGGTGACACTGGAACTGGACTATTTCTTAAGGACTTTATTCTTGCTAGCTAAAACTTTACTGCAACCTGCATGAATTCACGCTCTCCCCCACACAGGAAGTCAGCTAACTCATCGAACACTGTTGACCTCTCTGGCAAAATTCATTCCATTCCTGTCCAGTCAGATGTCTCCAAAACTCATGAGAAGATTAAGAGTCCGTTATAAGTAAAAAAAATTTCTTTTAGGAAACTTTTACTACTGTAAGAAACTCAAAGGAGAAAGATTCTTACATATGCTTAGCACTATCAACAAATCTATTCATACCAAATGAGTTACTACATGTAAAGCACTTAGAAGAGAGTCTGGTACATAGCAAGTGCTCAGAAAATGTCAGCTTTTTTTTTTTTTTTTTTTAGGTTTATTTATTTATTTTGAGAGAGACAGAGACAATGCAAGTGGGGAGAGAGGCAGGGAGTTCCAAGCAGGCTCTCTGCTGCCAGCACAACGCCTGATGTGGGACTTGAATTCATGAAACTGCAGGATCATGGCCTGAACCAAAACCAAGAGTGGGTCTCTTAACTGACTGAGTCACTCAGGGGCCCCAAAATGTCTGCTATAATTAACTTCTATATCTTAATAACATTATATTACAATGAATGAGTATTTTACTAATATATAAATGGTTCAAGCACATTAAAAGTATGGAAACTGCATGCAGGACAATACAGAAATTATCTAGAATTACTCTGCTCAGAGGTAATATTTGTATATTTGAAATTATACTGTGCATAAATCTTAAACCTTTTTTTTTGCTGTTTCACTTTTTATATATTCATTTAATGATCACGAAGTGTTCTATCATGTAACAATAAAACTATATTTAATAAATTCCTTAATATTTAACATCAATTTTTCCTACAGTTTTATTATTCTGAACAAATTTGAGTATTGAATCTTTTCACCTAAAACTTCCAGCAAATTATTAATTATTTCCTTAAGATCACATTCTAGAGAAGAATCCTTACGCCAAAGAGTACAATTTTAAAACATGTGATTTGTATTATAAATCTTGCCTCAAAGGAAGTGTGGCTAATTTTTATTTATACTAGTGGTTCCAAATTTCCCACATCCCCTCAATTTCTTATAAATTGAATGCATGTATGCATGTATATATATGTAAATATATGTATAACTATACACACATATATGCACACATACATATGTAGATTTATATTAATTTTAGCTTTCAAAATCAGTATTTTAAAAATTGTTTTTAAGAACATTCTGTATACTTCAAAATATCTTTATAATACTGTGATAAAGATAAGACATGAATAATTAAGTCACAGAAGTGCTATGGCAATTTTATGGCTAGATGACCCAGTCAGTAAGTAGTAAAGAAGCAAAACCTAGGCCTTTGAATGTTAAGTCTATAATTCTTTCCATTTTAGCAAGCAGAATTAACATGTCAGTAAGCAAATTTCTTGAAATATGGTGTTAGCCACTAGGATCATTCACTCTATTTTAGGAAATCTAATTTGGCATTGTACCTAAAGTAAGTCAAAGAAGTCAATGAACAAAGCAGAATAAATGTACTTACAGATGTCCTGAGTCAGTGGTCTTTGAAATATTTAACTTTCCCCCTGTGGGATGCTTGGGGTTTTGCTGAATAATATGGTGTGAGGCTTAGTAATTGTTTGTTCAGTTGATTGACAAGCATTACATTGAGTAAGTAATTACTTGTCATTCATCAGTATATCAAGAAGACTGTGTGGTTAAATTGAGAGTAAGTGACTTAAGGTTTAGGGGTTTAAAGTTCGATTTTCCATTGATTTATGTCAGGTTTTACTCTATTAAAAAGTTAGACCATAAAACTGTCCTAATAAGGATGATTCGGGCTTCAGCAGGAGGAAAAAAAAAAAGAGAGACTAAGAGCCAACTCATTTTATTACTAAGACAAGACTGATTTCTTATCAGCATAATCTCCTTATGCCCAGGATGTAGGTCTCAATGTAGTCAAAACTGAAAAGTGTCTTGGCTGTAGATATAGAAAACCAATTCTCTTAAATCACTAGCTTCTCTGTTATTTTGGAAAACAAAAGCAAAACATAATCAGTCAACAGAACTGTGGACCAGAAGTATCTGAATGTGCTATATAAAGTTAACAAAATTCTTTTTTAAATAACTGAAAGCTTATATTCAAGAGCTTAATTGAAATTATCATGACAATGTATGAGAAATTATTATAAGAAATTATTATGAGGGAGTAAAAGACATGACAATTTATTAGATTGCTTATAAAATTAAGTATAGTCTTAGATATCAAAGTATAAGAAGTTAGCATCTGAAAACTCATCACAAGTAATATAAGAATACAGAAGAATTTGCTGATACAACAAAATTACCACTTTAACAGCACCAGGCAGAAATGACAGTACCTTAATTTTGATTCTGCCTCAGTACATTGTTCTGGTAAGATAGTCTATCTCTCAAAAATAAAGAAAAGTAGTTAATGGCAAAATGAGACCCTAAATTATGCCTACTGGCTGCCTAATCTCTCTCTTTCTCTGTCTCTCTCCTATTTTTATTTTGAACATACAGAAGCAATTATCACATTATTAATATGTTAAAGAACATAGTTAAGGAATCTAATGGTGTAGATTTAAATCCTGGCTCTTCCACTAATTAGTTGTGTGACCTGTATTAGTTAGTGGTTAAAACTCTCTTTGCTTCAATTACCTCCTAAATAAAATAGAGATTTAATTCTTCCTATCTCACATACTTGTAGAAAAATTCATGTAAAATACTCATTCCAATAAAATACAACTTTATTATTTTTTTCTCCAGAAAGTTTGTGAAATACCATGAAAATTATTTTTCAATGTTATGATGTTGAACACATGACAATTTCATTTCCATTTGCATTTGGAAGAAAATTCTGATTGTGTCATTTATGCTACTATACTATAAATCGATGATATCCATTTGTCATAAAAGCTATATCAAAAGGATATCACAAAAACCAGTCACAAAAGAACAACAGCGAATCCAGAAGGTTATAGAACACTCTGTTCCAATCCCATCAGACAGACATATTGTACATACTCTGAGAATCAGGCATGAATAATAAATACTGAATTATGCAAAGTTTCAGTACACTTACATTTACTATATAAAGTCTACTCTCTATGGCTTTGTGTTTGACTCTGCTAAAGATCTCTAATCTTTTCTTTTTAAAAGGTTTATAAAAATAAACAGATATAAGGAATGGAGACTATGGTTTGAGCCTATGGATTAATCTGTGCATTCTAATCCCAAATGATTTTACCAAAGAAATATAAAATTGAGAAGAAACTGAGTCTAGCACAGGATGGCAAAGGTTAGGTAGATGTTTTGAGAAATGTCTATAAGCTACACTGTAGGTTAAACTGAGCTGAGGGCAGGACCCGTGATTTTACTGTTTGAAGGAAAACCCCACATGCGTATAATGGGAAGTGTGTCCAAAAAAACCCATTGACAAACCTTGCTTGAACCAGCAATATGATATCTGATGCTGGACCAGATGAGAAAAGAGGAATGGAGGAGAAGTGGACAAATCACTAAGGACTTAGGGAAGTGACCCAGATACCAGAAGCAGCACAGAACATTTTGATCCCATGGCCAAGGATTTGCCTTTGACTGAATGGCTGGTGGTGAAAAAATGACGATGGTTAAAAATGGATTCAAGAGAAAGGTCCCTGACAGCAAAGAATTAACTACCATTTTGCTGACACACACACTCACAGGAACACAAACTTTTAGGTACAAAAGTAAAACTTCCTATAAAAATAGCAAACAACAACAAAAAAGACAAATTACCCAGGTAACCTATTTTTCAAAAAAAAAATGAGCCTGAGTATGAATGCTCATTTAAATACTACCAAATAACACAGAATAAGATGAGCAGTCAGCTAATAATGTTAGATGTTAATTCTAATTATATTAACTAATCAATGTAATGTGCCAATAAAAAAAATATATCCGGATTTTTTGTATGGGGAGTAACAATTTATTAAGATTATTTTAACATTCACATAGAAAAAGTAATTAAAGGATATCTAGCAAAATTCAGAAAAATAACAATATGAGACACCAGCCTTATTCTATGATACAATGAAAAATCTCATTAATTAGAGTGCAGTGCCAGTACAGAAATAGACAAAAATACCTATCAATAAATATTAGCAAATAAGGAAAAATCACAAAGTTTTTAAGAGAAAATTTATCAGTTTGATGTTGAATTATAAAAAGTGTGATATAAAAGAGATTATGGGGGCACCTAGGTAGCTTAAAAGTTAAGCATCCAATTCTTGGTTTCAGCTCAAGTCACAATCTCATGGTTTGTGGGTTCGAGCCCTACATGGGACTCCTTACTGACAGTGCAGAGCCTACTTGGGATTCTCTCTCTCTCCCCCCCTTTCTCTGCCCCTCCTGTGTGCTCTCTCTTTCTCTCTCATAATAAATAAATAAACTTTAAAAAAAAGATTGTGAACAATAAAACCAGTCATATCTATATTTAATATCTAAATAATTGCTGGTGACATGGCTATAAAGTATAATCAGTGAAAACACAATGAAGTAAGTTATCTTTTGTATAAAACAACATTATCATCTAGGGGCGCCTGGGTGACTCAGTCAGTTAAGTGTCCGACTTCAGCTCCGGTCATGATCTCATCTTTCATGAGTTTGAGCCCCTTGTTGGTCTCTGTGCTGACAGCCTGAAGCCTGCTTCAGATTTTGTTTCCGTCTCTCTCTGCCCCTCCCCTGCTCACATTCTGTCTCTGTCTCTCTCTCAAAAGTTGAATAAACATTAAAAAAAAAAAAAACATTATCATCTAGAGCTAAAATTCATGGTGTCTCACCAAATTAACTGTGTGATATTTAAATAGGGGGAAAATATCATGGGCAAGGAAGCAAAAATATGCTAAAGGTTTTTACATAGGAAGAACAAATGATTCAGTGTTATCTATGATTTCAATAGAAATAATTAGGTTTGGCATTTTGTTTTTTACTGAAACATAACAAGTATTCTAATGATTTTAGTATATATATATCTTCCAAATCCCTAGAAGAAACAAGAGAGGCAGAACAAAAATCTGTGTTTAACTCCAAAATTCCTAACACTGTTAGAAAATGTGATAATAAAAATTCATCACATTATGAGGTTAAAGTGAATACACATATAATCTGGAACAATGGCCCCCAAAAGAATTTGATACACTGTAACCTACATAGATGGCTTTTAAGAAAACACACACTTTTACTAAATAGAAACTGAAGAAGTTAATAACATGATAAAGAATGATTATCTATCACAAAGAATGGATAAAATCCTACATAATGGAGGCCTTCTCATTAAAGTTAACAAAAGACAAAGACATCTGACTTCTCCATTTTTATGAAAGGACTAGCCAAGGTAATTGAATAAAAAAAAGTTTCTAAAAGGGAGTAAAAAAATTGGAATAAAAAGTTAAAGTAATAATGATAGATTGCTTGAAATCACAGAAGAAACAGTTGCAAAAAGATTTGAATTATTATGAGTTACAAAAAATATATACAGCTACACAAACAAAGATTGAAGAATTAATGTTATTTTCCTTTTCTCTATTCTGTGCATCTACTTTTTAATTTTTCTCCTTAAAATATTTTATTAAAAATTTCAATGAGTTATTATGAAGATATAATAAATAAACTATATATATAACTATATATCTAGATATCTAGTCACTACCATAACATGCAGACTAATGAACCACTAAAATTATATTAATGCCCACTGCTTTCAAAATTTTCCTTGAATGTTTACAAATACTATTAATATGCTGTACTGCATTCCACATAACTTACTTATATGAAAATCGTAGTCTGCTTTTCCTTGAGGTTAGAAAATCATGATCTGGAAGTCTTCAATGTGAGGGAGCTGATTAGAAATGAAACCTTATTCAAATTTATATTATTCGTATCTTTCCTCTCTCTTTCCTCCTTCCTTCACATAAACACACACATGTGAATTTTATATGCATTACTTCACTTAATGTCACAATGTTTTTCCAAAATATGAATTATCATCTTCTTTTTAAAAAAAAATTTTAACGTTTTATTTATTTTTAAGAGAGAGATAGAGACAGTGTGAGCAGGGGAGGGTCAGAGAGAGAGGGAGACACAGAATCCGAAGCAGGCTCCAGGCTCTGAGCTAGCTGTCAGCACAGAGCCCAATGCAGGGCTCGAACCCACGAACCGTGAGATCATGATCTGAGCCGAAGTCGGACGCTTAGCCAACTGAGCCACTCAGGCGCCCCTATCATCTTCTTTTTTTAAAATAGCAACACAGAGCCACAAAAAGGATAATCCTGACTTGCCATGAGATTCACTGGGAAAGAAATGGCTATCACTGTCTTCTCAGAAAGTCTCCACAAAGAGAATTGAAAACAAATGTGTTATTCCTTATAAAAATTATATTCTGGTAAGAATATCTTTGAGGAATTGATTTATATATTAAAGAAAAACACAATGCAAAGGAAGTTGAATTATTGTTCCCGCACTGCCCCCAGATATTACTGCTAAACTTAGGAAATAGCAACAATAATGTTCAGACTATTAGAATTATATATAAAACCTTTCCCAAAGAAGTTCCATTTAAAAGCTTGTACACAGAATGGTCTGGGTTATCTTCCCCTACACTCCAGTTCCCTCTTATCCTAGCAATAAATAAAATAGGCAGAATTGGAGATACTTATTTCCACATAGCATGTTAAATTTGTACCACCTTGTACAAGTGGAAATTATTATTCTTATTGTAACATTCCAATATGTGCTTTAATTTACTAATGAAATTAAAAACCAGAAACATACTATGCAAGTTTTACATCCTCTAGGTAATGCATTTGGGGAATAAGACAGCACTTATTTGGGGGTAATTTACCCCCATGATCCTTATTTTTCATGTGGTGGAATTGCTGGTGGCTGAGCCTCACACCAGATTAAGTAAAGATACTCTTTTTGGTCAGTTCTACATCACGTATAATACAGCCAGGGATGAAAACCACTGACTTAAAGTAAACTTCTTGCTTTTATCTCCCTACCTTCCCACTTGTCACTCATTCTCTCCTGTGGGAAGAGAAATTACAGCTTCAGTAATCTCTGGGAAAGGAACTGAGCATGCTTGACTCAGCTGTGGCATCCTTAGAAGCCAACCTGTCCTCAGATCCCCATGTTCTGGTCTGGTCCCTGTCTTGTAGTAAGGGGGCCACTGCTGGTGGGGAAAATCTATAGCTGTCCGGTGTTTATAGGATGAATTATTAGCATGCCCCTTTGTCCACAGATCTAAAGTAATTTTCTAAACAGCTGTATCAGTAATAAAAGTTGTATTTTGATCTAGGAGTTTCATGTATTTATTACACTATGGATTTGAAAATGGATGAGTGGAAGGGCTGTTATTTACATACCACCTGCCTCCAACTAAACTTCCAGAGTATGGTTTCCATTTTACTTTACCTTTACAGTTGAGAAATAAGAAAGCAAAATGAATGAAGTCACATAGCAAGTGTGGTAAGTGTGCACGTATGGCATGATCATGGGTGTCAGGGTTGATTGTAGGGGTAGAAAAATCAAACTAAAATACAAACAAGAAACAAACTTTAAATTACACACCAAGATTGTTTCTCATTCAAGATTAGGTAGGTATCCACAAGCCACATGTATCTTTTAAAACTCTGAGGGTTAGACAGGATAGGTGGTTGGAGTGTAATGTCATAAATAGGACCTTGGAAACTGATGTCAAACAGGTCTAGTTTTAAATTCCACTCAGCCATTTACAAGTGCTCTGACTTTAAGCAAGTTACTGAACCTTTCCAAGCTATAGCTGGCTAAAATGAAAGTCCGCCTTATGAACTTTGCATGAGGATTATATGAGATAATGTGTAATACCTTTAACACAGTATTTGGCATATAGTAATCAATGGATATTAGCTATTATCATTACTTTGTAAATAAAGACCTGACATCCAGAGAAAAATAGGTAATGTGTCTAATATCACCAGGCTACAAAGTTACAGAATTTAGCTAGTATCTACTGTTTTTAACATTCTTCAACATCATACCCAACTTCATTCCCATGAACTAGTTCCTAGGAACTTAAATTGAGATTTAGTGCCTTGCTTCCTTAACATGTTTTTTCTGTACTGGAGATAAACACATCCATTCTTTCCGTTTTGCAGTGCTATTTATCAGTTCTAATGTTATGTTACCTCTTCCATGAAGCTTTCCAAGATCATCAGGAGGCACTTTCTCTTTTATTAAAAAACACGGCCTGAGCCACTCATGTGGTATTAATCTGAAAATTTCTTTGGGTTAGTTATCTTGCTAGAATTTACATTCTTGGGTAGCAGAAATTGTCTTATTTCCTTGTTTGGTTTATTACTTGTATAGAATAAGCACTTAATAAGCATTTGCCAAATAAAAGATAAATGAGAGAACCTGCCAATATTCATTTAGTACTGAATTTATAAAAAAAAAAATAGAAATAATGAGATTGTGGAAACAATGACAAAGTTAAATCCAATTAAAATGCCATAGGTTTCATATAAGAGAGAAATAATTCTCTAGGATGAAAATTAATTGGCATGAAATAACTTCACACCCAAGTGGTGCTTCTATTATATTTGGGTATCAATTATATGATACTTCCAACTGTTTTATAGAGAAATTTACATTGGACAATTAATAATTGACATCCAACTATGAGTCAAGGGAAGCTTGGTTTTTCCATATTATTGCTAACTCCCACAACAAAATTCCCAAGGGCTACTAATAAGTTTTGTAGTAATCAGAGGAGCTACTTTCAAAAGGTAATACATTGTGATAAAGACAGAAAATAATATAATATGCAGATCTACTGGCAACAGGGTTGATAGATTTGCCTTTAAAAATATTACAGGGGCTCCTGGGTGGCTTAGTTGGTTAAGCATCTGATTCTTGATTTCAGCTCAGGTCATGAACCCACGGTTGTGGGATCGATTCCTGCGTCAGACTCTTCGCTGAGCATGGAGCCTGCTTAAGATCCTTTCTTATGAGATTCTTTCCCTCTGCCCCTTTCCCCCACTCATGCTCTCTCTCTCTCTCTCTGAATAATAATAATCATGAATACAATGCTATTACATTCCTTACTCCCTATACTGTTTCCTAAATAATATCACATCAGTACTGATACTGATTTAATATAACTTTTTGTCTAAGTCTTTTTTTGATCCAACTTATAGTTAGATTCATGGCACATAAATTTAACTCACACTGAGAAGGGCATCGCTATAAATAGTAAGATACTAAATTCATTAAATGAATAAATGAATGAAACACTGCTATAGTTAGCTCTCCATCATGTTTTAGAATGTTTAAAGAAGATACTTGATTCACACTTCTCTGCAAGAATGACTTCATCTCAGTATTTACACAATATTTTAATCTTTTTAAACATTTTCTAGACTAAGGTCTAAATTTGATGCTCTCATTCTGCATGAAGGACAGCTAATTATTAACAGTCATTTTCACAGAGGATATCCTATTCTCCAGAGATAAGACTAATGTAAGATGAGTAAGACACTCATGTTAAATACACATTTTCAGGAGTGATAAAATACACAGCAATCAAGATAAATGCTAAGTTAATGCAATATTTAAAAAAAATCAAATCAGCAAACTATGGCCCATATATTGGCTACCAGTTTTGTTAGTGAAATTTTATTAGAAGTAGCAACACAAGGTAATGTGGGTTCCATGTCACTGGGATTTAGAAAAAAAAAATCCTTGCTGATATTGATTAAATCACATCCTAATAGAAGTCAACACTTAATTCTGTCTGTTAATCTGATTAAGTGGTATCTGAGGAATACATAATATCAAAGTTTTTAAAATCGTAGAAAAAGAATCATGAGTATTACAAAGATCTTAGTCTTTGAACACTTTTCTCTTCCTCCAAAAACAAAACATGTCAGTCACTACACTCTTACTTGGACAAACTCTTCCAATTTTATTTAGGCTATTATAACACTTTTAATTATATGGGCCTCTATAGACCTATGTTGAACGATTCAAGAAGACAAGAGATGTAAACCCTTCTAATTTGATGAAACACTAAAAATGGTCTTAGCAACGTACATATGTTCAAAGCATACTAATAGTTTTAAATGGTGAGATTTTTTTCCTTGAACCACAGAGACAAAAGGTATATAATAAGATAACATATATATTATTTATATTCATATCATTATTTACTGATGACAACTATACCAAGAACATTATTAGATAAATAAATAAAAGACACATAATACAATTTAGGAATTATCATTCATACTTTATAGATTCAGAGACCTGATGTAAGCTAACTGCTGGTGGACAACCATTTCAACAGATTTCTCACCCAAAAGTCCATGGTCTTTCTACTAAAACACGTTACTGAAAATAAACTTAGAAATTATTTAACCCAACTTCCCTTATCACTACGAAGAAAATTATTCTTGTCCCGATTGAAAACAGAATCGGTCTATGTATCAATTCTTCTGACAGTCCAGGACAGGGCTTTTTCTGTTACCCATGATAGTATAAGTACAGTTGCCTCACATGGACCCATTTACTGGAGATGCACCCATCCATGGCTGTTAAGATGCTCAGAGCTGTAATTTTTTTCTACATCAGCAGCCATCATACTCAGAAATGCTGAGGGAGGGAACTGAAGCCTATAGCCAATGATTGATGGGGGGTGCTAAGTACCCAGCCCCCTCACTTTAAAGTGAGACAGCTGAGGTGCCATTGAGGCTCCAGATTCTCTGTGAAATCATATTGAACCTTAACTTAATCCAAACCATACTTTTCTTTGGCTTTTTCCCATCTATCCTGTGGCCTCACTGCCTCACAGGTTTTCCTCTTGAGATCACTCCTGCAAATCACGTCTGCAACAACCATCCTCTCAGAACCTGCCTATATAAAATTCACACTAAAATATCCATGTTGACTATCTCTTTTAGATATTTCTTTATTTTTATTTTATTTTTTTAAATACCCCATCCTTTAATAAGCAAAAGCCTTTATTTACTCTTTTTAGCTTCATCACTGAACTGGGTAAAAACAAAGATGAAAAATATGACCTCCAGATAAGCATGCAAATTAAAAGCTTTTGAAGAAAATCAACAGGGGGAAAAATACANAAAACTTTCTTTTCAGATTAAATAATAGTCCAAACCTCGCATGAAAATATATGACTACATAAAATTATTTTAAAAGTACGAATCTTCTCTTTTCTTAAATATCATACATTTTCCTTGTCTTTTTGTACCTTTTATTTGATTTAAACTGTACCACATATCAAATATTATATTCAGGTATTTTCTTAAAAATGTTGTCCTGATGACTTTAACTAAATTGACAGTTACTCCCTGAAATGCGAAAAATACTGTATCAGCACTTTCCATGTTTCCTTTCTGTGACAAAGGAGGAAGGGTACCCTCTCCTATCAAAGGCAGTAAATGTTTCTACACGGGCTCTGATCCTCATTTCTTTTTTTCTTTATAGAGGCTACATATGTCTATTTTTTTTCTGCTGCATCTTCAGGCCATAATGACTATTTCCATTGTATTTTCCATATATATATGTGATTATATATATTATATATGTATATACGTTTTATATATATATAAAAGATTCCAAAAACATTCCCTGGTCCTAAGCTTCCCCTAGTTACTTCTGTGTCTCTCTACTTACCTCATTTGATCCAGTCAGTTTCAGCTTTAAAAACTTGCTTTCTGCTCTTAGTCTAGTGGACATAACATGTTCTAGATTTTTCCACTACATATTTGTTCACTTTTTTTTTTTTAAATATTTTATTTATTTCTAGGAGAGAGAGAGAGAGAGAGACAGCGTGAACAGGGGAGGGTCAGAGAGAGAGGGAGTCACAGACTGAAACAGGCTCCAGGCTCCGAGCTGGCAGTCAGCACAGAGCCCACGCGGGGCTCGAACCCACAAACCGCGAGATCATGACCTAAGCGAAAGTCGGACGCTTAACCGACTAAGCCACCCAGGCGCCCCATATTTGTTCACTTTTTAAATGGTTCCTCTTCCTGTTTCCACCTAAATAAATATATTTCTAGCACAATGTGCTTTCTAGGCAGTGGATTCCAAAATTCAGTCCCTTAATGGCATCTTTAGATTTTTCACCTTTCTTTTAAATATGATCTATCTACACCGAAATCTCTGCCTGTCTTCACCAACTCAGGGACATACGCCAGACCCTGTTCTAAGTGCTATGAATATGTATGATATCATACATATGCATATAATATATAATCAACATACAAAACTTACACATACATCAATATAAATAAGGCCTTTGGCCTCACTGAGATTATAACTTACTAAGACAATATAATACTATATATAGTTACCATTCAGTCCAGAAGAGCACTTTGTAGAGGAATTAGGAGGAATTAGAAGATAGTATGATAGTGTGCAGCAGGCATACCTAAACGAGTATGGGGTCAAATACTGTTTATGGAATGTTTTCCAGAGGAAGTTCTATTTAAGCATATTTGTACTTGAATTTAATGAATAAGATTAACTTAATAGAGGTATATCAAACTTTGTACCCAGAAAATGGAAACTATAGCATTTATAGTATTAAGGACTTTTAAACGTGATTATTTAAGAGGCAACAAATAAAATCTCAGTAAGTTTCCATATAGGACATATTTTTTCCACATAGGACACATAGAACATATTTTATTAACACCTTGAACTCATACAACTTTAAATCCATGATAAAAAGAAAAAAATCAAACTCCTGGAGTGCCTGGGTGGCTCAGTCAGTGAAGCATTTGACTTCAGCTTAGGTGATGATCTCACAGTTTGTGAGTTCAAGCACCATGTTGGGCTCTGTGCTGAGGGCTTAGGGCCTGCAGCCTGCTTTGGATTCTGTGTTTCCCTCTCTCTCTGCCCTCCCCTGCTCCCATTCTGTCTCTCTCTCTCAAAAATAAACTTTAAAAAAGTTTAAAAAATAATCAAACTACTCAAATCATTTTATTTCAGAAAATATTTCTAGCTAACTCCTCAATCAAGGAGGCAATAAATGTAAAACAAAACTAATAAGAATAACAAAATCATGACATATAGAAATTTACAAAATATCATCAATGTTCTATTCTGATATGTATATGTAAATGAATTTATTACATCAAGAAAAATATAAGTCTGAATACTCATCTTATAAACATTAAATAAACAATCTATATAAAGTAGAAAGCAAAATAAAGATATCTGCAATTCATCAAGTGCCAGAAAAACAAAGATATAAATAAAAAATATATTCAGTGAATCAATGAAATATACAAACTTTTTTTTTACAAACTTCACTTAAAAAGAACCACCAATATCAAAGAAAATTTATTATTAAAACTCTCATAATAAATATTAAGGAGATTAAATTATAAAAAAAAACCTATGTTTTAGAAATTTGAAAAATATGTATAAAATGGGCAACTTTTCTTGGTAAAATGCAATTTGACTTAACTAACTCAAGAAGTAGAGAACTTGGATAAATAAATTACCATGTGGACCATCTGTTGAAAAAATTCTGAGAAAGGTTAATTTATTTTTTTTACACTAGTTAAAAAAATTTTCCTACATTTCTACCACCTGCAACTATAATCATAATTTTGAGAATATTAGGGGCAGGCTCACCTATAATTTTTACAGGACAGGGACAATAAATATAAACCAAGTCCTACCTACTAATCGTATGTTTGAATATTTAAAAGGTAAAAATAAGATATACAGCTAGAAATTATAAGATATGGCATCCCTCCTATTCACAACAGATAAAATTTTCAAGTATATGTACATGAAACTAAAATTTCATATAACTGCAAACTGGTAAAATAGTAAAAAAAAATAATTATTTTATTTAATTGTTTAATAGATATTATACATGTTGGT
Organism: Crocuta crocuta; assembly: GCF_008692635.1. Taxonomy (NCBI): domain Eukaryota; kingdom Metazoa; phylum Chordata; class Mammalia; order Carnivora; family Hyaenidae; genus Crocuta; species Crocuta crocuta. The sequence goes on from NW_027529541.1 coordinate 1,036,546, forward strand.
AGCTAATGGGTGGGAAGTTTATATGAATAATAAAACAAAAGTATTTTTTTTAAAGACCTGCATGGGTTTATTCTATACATTTATGATTCTTCCATTTCAGCCAAATCACTAGTTAGGTTAAGTCAAGATTTTGACACAGCTCTTTTGAAGTTCTCCATTATTTTTTAAATTTCCATTATAAATTGTTATTATATTGCTCAAATTTCACTTTCTCACACATTGCAACTATGAGATTTAATTTCTCTTTTTTTCAAAATTTTCAATGAGGCATAGTACCAAAAAAATAAAAAATTACAAAGAATAGCAGCATGTTTTTCGGCTGCCTAAAATCACTCTTCTTTTGAAATTTAGAAAACTCATTTTTTCTAAAAAGATTTAAAATAACTTAAATCTTTTCCAAAGTAAAATAACTAAATTTAAATCTGATTTTTTTGTAAGCCATGCCAAATAACTGTTGATAGCACAAGCTGGAAATTAATTTGATTTTCTGCCAAAGATCCACAATTTGCTTTTAGTGTATCTCATGTCTTATGTTTATTAAATAAAATTGTTTTTACAGGATTTAGATGGCATTATCATTGTGTTTTAAGGAGTTTTAAGGTCAAATTTTATGTGTGCTTCACATGATGTTTCATCTTTGGATAGACGCAGGAAGCATCTTATGTAATACTTAAATTTTTCAAAGAATATCATTGCTATCAGCTTAATAACATGAAGTATAGACTGTATGTGGAAAAAATAAAGCTTTTGATTTTAAGTCAAAATTCTAGCTTGTGCATTTTCTTCTTGTTCTTGACAATATGTACATTATTCAAGTGAAACTAAAGTTTTAATTTTTGAGACTAAATTAAATGTTAAATATTTTATAAAATAAAAAAAATCATAATTCTTGTATTTAAGAACACATGTTGCCAGTATAAAAACTGGCAGCATGCCTTACTCATGTTACTTGTAGAACTACTTCTACACAAATCTGAGAGAAATATGTGTTTTTAATACCACAGAATATTTTTCAGGACTGCATGCAACTATTGCACACTGTCAGGACATGCCTGTATGAGGAACAGATAGAGAAGCAAGAAAATGGAAACCCATCTTTCAGGGGAAGTGAGTACACCAGAATCTATGAGATTCATGCTAAGAGAAAGGACTTAGCAACTTGATTTATTTTCTGTTGCTTAAATTTCACTGTTCTGAAATAGATAGTGGCACAACTCACACACTTTGCAGGCATGTGGCTATAGTTCCCTCTTGTTCTGAGGCTTAAGGTGAGAGATGTAGAGAAATGTTCCTCTCATGCAGCGATGGGTGCTTGCAGGAGCTCTTCTGCCCAGGTCTTGCAATGCTAATGAGAGGAGGATCCAATATAAGGCAACATGCCGATTATCTTGAGGACGGCATTGAAAGAAATAGGGAGAGGGGCGCCTGGGTGGCTTAGTCGGTTAAGCGTCCAACTTTCGCTTAGGTCATGATCTTGCGGTTCCTGGGTTCGAGCCCCACGTCGGGCTCTGTGCTGACTGCCAGCTCAGAGCCTGGAGCCTGTTTCAGTCTGTGACTCCCTCTCTCTCTGACCCTCCCCTGCTCACGCTGTCTCTCTCTCTCCTAGAAATAAATAAAACATTAAAAAAAAATGAAAGAAATAGGGAGAACTGGGTCTCTGACAATGTCATTGAGCCCCTGAAATAATCAACCCTAGAACAGACCTCCCTCTAGAATTCTTATAGTAGAAAAGAAAAGTTCATTAATTTAGGTCATTTTTCGTTGGCATTATCAGTCAGGATTCGAAGAGCAAAGTAGAACCTATTTTATGTATTTCTGCTATGTAGAATTTGACGTAGAATTTAAGAAAACATTTGAATATGTGGGGTAATGGAAGACAAGGAAGCCATCACTGAACATCTCAACCTGAAAAGCTAAATAAAGTGTGAGGTTCTCAGCATTCATGTGTAATGCTAAAGAATTTGTAAAACTTTCCACCAGGTACCCAAATAACATCAACTAATTAGGATGTTCTGAAGAGCTTATTGGTAAATTGCTATAAATGTCTGGCAACTCTGCCATCAGAGAAATGCCTTCCAAATCTTTCATGGTAGCCTCTCATTAGAAGAATATGATCCTTAAACTATGGGTTAAGAGACCCTAGGTAACATGTACTGAATCCTGCTCCTTGGCACCCATAAAGACAGCATGGATAGGACCTATTATGATGCCAAGTTTACAGACAATTCAACATGTTTGGATTTTCTTTCATTTACAGTAAAAAAAAAAAAAAATCAGAGCACTATATGCATTCAAATTAAGTAAAAAAAATGAAACTATGTGTTAAAACTATCATAAGTTATAAAAGTTAAATTTTGTAGTGCTTTCTTTATATACTATATGCTGAAACAATCAAAATGTTTGACAATCGATGATTAATCATTAATTAATTTCAGTAATATTCCACTTTGTTCTTATATATTTACTATATATTCATCTGTATTTTTAAAATCATTTAAAATAGGTAGGTGCTTGGGTACCTGGGTGGCTCAGTTGGTTAAGCACCCAACTCTTCATTTTGGTTCCGGTCATGATCTTGTGGTTCATGAGATCTAGCCCCAGAAGCCCCACAACAGGTTCCTCACTGACAGCACAGAGTGTGCTTGGGATTCTCTCTCTCCCTCTGTCCCTCTTCCTCTCTTTCTCTCAAAAAAAAAAAATAAATAAATAAAAAAAAAATAGGCATGTGCTGTATTTTAAGAAGTTTAATGGGTGAGCCGAAGTAATTTTTTTGAGAGAGAGAGAGAAAGTGAGAGAGAGCATGTGTACACATGACAGCAGAGGAGGGATAGAGGCAGAGGGAGAGAGAATTTTAAGCAGGCTCCACACCCAGCATGGAGCCCAACTGATGGCTCAGTCTCACAACTGTGAGATCATGACCTAAACTGAAATAGAGTTGGATCCTTAACTGACTGAGCCACCCAGGTGCCCCAAAGAATTAATTTTTTTATCCTACCTGTCTTTGTTATAATGACATGCTTCTGAAACTATATTAGGATTGATTTATAGCATTAAAATGTTTTAAAAATTATTAACATTATTAATATTTATAAATATTTCCCGTGTCAGTGTTCTATAAAAATATATAACAGGTTAATACTGAAAAGATAAGTTATTTGAAAAATTTTAAAAGCTAGGCTTTTTTAGCTTAAATAAACAAGACAATTATAAACATATTTAATAACTTTTAATAACAACAAATAGAAACACTTAGCATTTACTATAAAGAATTATATCTAAAGTTTAGATCATTCATTTATTCAAACTTCATCAAATAGATGTTTTCAATATATTGTATGCACACCGTGAATACAGATAATGTCAAATCTGTCTTTAAACTAATATGATAAAGATTATACATAATGAGTACATATAATACATTATACATATTTTACATTTGTAATCAAAGTGTGACAAACCAAACTCCAAAGTTAATAAATTCCCAAATATAAGCATTAATAATATGGTAAACTCATAATGATTCATTTCAATTCTAATTTTCTAACATATAGGATAGGTGGGCAACCATACAATTTACCATCCAAACAGGACATGAAAACTCTGTTATGAGAGCATTAGAGAGCATGACTGCTGTTAATTATGGTGAATCCTCAGGTTCAAACAAGAACATGTGGCCACTGTATGGGTAGGAAAAAGCTTCGCAGAAGAGGTTCTATCTTAAATGAATCTTAAAGAATGAATCTCATAGAAAAATTTCATATATATGTAGGGAAGTTATTAACCTTGCAGAACAGGAGGAAATAAATACTTCTTATTATGGCCACTGACTATGCATACTAAAACCTAATGTACTACCTCAGAGATTGAAAATATTTAACATGTATTAATACATAAGTAATAATGGGGTATTCATTTAGCTACTGTCATTTTCCAAATGTTAGTGGCACTGAAGAGAGGTTTTATTTGTAATAAAGGGATAACATTGGCTGGAATTAATCAGTGATCATAGTTCAGTGGCAACATGAAAAGCCTGTAACACACAGGGCATCAAAACAGGACAGGGGAAGACATAAATGACATTGCTATTTAACAACTTTAACTTCAGTTTTAATTTAACTTAAGTTGAATCTAAGATTTATGGGTTTAAAGGTAAAAGAAAATATATATGATTACTTAATACAAAAATAATAAAAAATGTGAGAAATAAACCCTTTTAAAAAGAATTGGTTGAAATTTTAGAATAATTTCAGAAATAACTGCAGGATAAAACAGTCCTTTATTCCAGTTTTGAGTGTATACTGACCATTTTTCATTCTGTAATTTTCTTGGTCTCTTCTCATTGGCTTTATGATATCCAGTTCCTAAATTTGTTGGTCACTTTGGCAATATTTTTCTCTGTTGCTATCAATATGCCTACATCTTTAAAATTAAGGCATCCTAAATTTCTATCTCTAGTACAATGTTGAATAGGAGTGGGAAAATACTTATTCTTGCCTTCCTCATAATATTATTGGAAATTTCTTTACAGTTTTCTCATTTAAGTACTGGGAATATGTGAAGACATCCCAAAATAAGTGTGTTCCAAAAAAATTCCTTTCGAGAATACTGAGATTATGTAAGAAATTAGGCAAATAAACCTGAGGCCATTGTTTACTCATTATAATCAATACATACCATAAAGTAGAGCAAAATAGTAAAACTGTCATTAGTTTTTCCATGTATCTATATTACGTGAAATGAGAAACATTATCAGTTACTATTCTCTCAGACTGCTAATATCGAAAATATTAGACTTAATAACTTAAGGACAACTGAAATAGGATAAATTTCTAGTCAAACACATTAATATAACTAATATGATCTTATAATCTGTAATAATTGAGGTCAATTTGTTATGCCTCCAACATACTTTTCTGTTCATCTTCATACAATAAATCACACATTGGAACTGTAAATGAGTTGGGAAGTAGCACCCTAGAATGGGGCCTAAGTGAAGCTTTTTTTTTTTAATCCATTTTTTATAAGACCTTGGGAAATTAACTCATTTTAGCTGAATTTCAATTATTCTGTCTGTACAGTATCTCTTATGTCATGATCAATTCTTCCCATCCATTTTCTTAATATGTCATTATATTAGGTTAATTATTTTATTTTCATTTATTGAAAACCTACTATCTCCAAAGGCGTAGAAAGTCCTAGTTCTTTTTCTTTTCATATTCTATATTAGCAAGGGGAAATATTGCATTCAATTCTATTTTCAAATATTTTTTCCTTTTCTTCTTAAGGGGAAAAAGGAAATCCACACACAAATAAACATGATTTTATGTTGATAGATAAGAATTTTAGATGGGTTACACTAGATCATGTAGAACAGTAAGACAATCAAAACCTCAATAGTATACACAATAAACTTTCATTTCTTCCTCATGTAAATTACACATTAAGGGTTACTCTGTTCATTGCACATTCTCTAGGACCAAGGACAGCCTCCAATTCACTGCCTCAGTGGGACAGTACTTACTTACCGAGAGCTAAATCAGTAAATGTTATTAAATATTCCCTATAGGGACACTACATAAATTGTCTCCTGAAGACACTTGGCTAGAAATTAAAGACTTGAATATTTAATAATAATAATAACAATAATAATCTTAGCAAGTACTTATCCAGCACTTTCTGTGTACCAGATAACAAAGCTACACATATTTTAGCTCACTTGGCCCCAAACAATCACCTTTTGAGGCAGGTACTGTTGGTATGCTCATTTTCCACATGAAGCAATTACAAACACAACAGGTGAGCAATTGGTCCAAGATCAAATGTCTAAAGTCAGGATTTGACCTTAGATGATCTAGCTCCAGAGCCTATGCTGTCACACTAAGCTACAATGGACACCTTAATGGAGGATTCTACCGTCACTAGTTTCTAACTTTGAAGTTTATGTATTTGACAGAGAGACAGAAAGAGAAAAAGAGAGAGAGAGAGATTGAGAGAGAGAGAAGAATGAGAGTGGGGGAAAGGCAGAGAGAGGGGGGTCAGAGAGAATCCCAAGCAGGCTCCTTGTTATCAGCACAGAGCCTGATGTGGAGCTCCATCTCACAAACTGGGAGATCATGACCTGAGCCAAAATCAAGAGTCAGACACTTAACCAACTGAGCCACCCAGGCACCCCTAAAGCTTCCACCTTTGGAGTAGTCATTTTCCTTGTTTTGTTTTGCTTTGTTTTTCCGTTCTGAAAAGGAAGGGGGAAAAAAAAGATTGAGACCAAATGATCCCCAGATCTCACTTTCCATTTCATGAATCTACAAGTAAGGTAAGGGAAATTTTTTTTAAATGTTTTATTTATTTCTGAGAGAGGGAGAGAGACAGAGAGAGAGAGAGAGACAGTGTGAGCAGGGGAGGGTCAGAGAGAGAGAGGGAGACACAGGATCTGAAGCAGGCTCCAGGCTCTGAGCTAGCTGTCAGCAGACAGCCTGACGCAGGTCTCGAACCTACGAACCGTGATATCGTGACCTGAGCTGAAGTTGGATGCTCAACTGACTGAGCCACCCAGGCGCCCCAAGGGAAATGTTTTTAAATAGCAAACCTCTAGGTACAAGAATCTTCACAGTTTCTACACAGATATAACTGACAGAAGTGACATAAATCTCACTTGTAACATCTGATGCTGTCATGTTGTTGTACTTCATAGACAAGGAACAATTATATCTGTTCAATAAAGAAGGTTTATTCATTATAATTAATTAATAGCAAACATAAATCAGTTTTAAGAATGCCATGCCTAACATAAGTAGAAGTATCATGTTATAACCAAGGGAAAGTTAAGAGTCAAAGGCATTTGAAACAACCACTGGTTAAATACATCACAAATTTCTCTAAAAAGTTCAAAACTTCGAACTTTTTTTAGCACTTCAATGTCTCCAAGAAGCAGTTATAGAATCTTAATTTCATAGTCAAACATATGTGAGAATGCTAGATTAGGCAAAATTAAGCAAATTTCTTAGAACCTTTACTATGATGATAGAATCACATACTTAGAACAGCCTTTCCCAATTTACTTAGCTGTGAAACTCCTATTTCTCTCATGAAGCATCTTGTGTGAATAATGGTCCCTGAAATACTCTTTATGAAATACTGATTTCAGAGTTCAGAGAACATGAAATAGAAAATAATGATTTTATTTTAAATCCCCAGGAACTTGAAGATAAAATAAAATTTTAGCTCCTTTAATAATGTAACTTTCTGATCAAAAGTTCAATTGCTCTGTGGCTAGAAATATGCATATATATACACACACATGAATTATTAAAGCTGTATGTGTGTCTATACATATATTATTTTCTCTCTATATATGTACGTGAATAATTATTATTACGTGTATATATGCTCATATATGCATAACATATGTGTGTAAATATTTTCATATACACATTATATATATACACACATATATATGTGTGTATATATATTCAAATACAAGCCCTTGTCAGTTGAGTTCTGGACAAAGTAATCAACTTTCTAAAATGGTTATTAACAACATGGATATCCATACTAGAAAACTCCCTATTATATGTATCCATGTTCTCAGAAGAACATTTTATAGGGTGGGAGTTGGTAAGAATCACTTTAGCTAGGGTAAAAATGTCCAGTGAAATATAATCTTCCCTCATTTTTTTTTCCCAAGCTACAACTCAACTGCTACAAAGGTCAGCAGTTATAGTCCTCAGCGGATTCTTAGAATGTAGAATGAGGGAGTTTGAAATGATTTGTTCTGTCACCTGTTCCCAGAAAAACTGACATAATTTAATATGATGACTGTTCTCCTTCACCTCATTAAACTGGTAAAGGAGAGCTGGATAGAATCCTAAGTAATTTATGACTTACTACTTATAAAATATGAGTTTGGGATTTTAAGCTCTACTTGGCCACAAGTGCCTTGCTCTTCCCACCCCCTAGCCAAAACATCTGTAAGCATATAATAGCAAACCTGGAGTAAAATCCCTTCAAGTCAGTGAAGGCAGTGTAAATAAGCATATCACCATATAAATATACACTACCACTTATGGCTTTTAACAAAACACTAATTGGAGAAGGGCTGTCCTTTATATTTTCATGGCTTAGAATCAGTGGGTCACAAAAGAAAAAAAAAAGAGGAAACATTCAAAGTATGAATAACAAATAAAGAAAAAGAGAGAAATTAAAAACCCTTCAAACAGTACTCCAGTATAGCGGCTGACAGCATGGTTAGAGGTTAACTACACAGGTATTAAGAGGGGTTTGCAAAGTATGTTTTCAAAAGTAAGGTTTCTGAAGCCAAAATGAGAGTCATCTATCACAGGAGTGTCCAAGAGCAAACTGGTATCTCAGGTATTGCTACTGCCTAGAATTAGCCTAAACCCACATGCTAACTTTTGTTTTACAATTCTGATCCGTAGACATGGAAAGTTATAGATATATGTTTAATTGAATTTTTGGAAAAATAAATAATTATCACTTAAAAACAATAGTTTGGTTGACCAAAATTTTTCAGAACCTGTGGCAAATGGAGATATTAACATACATTATTAGTATATATAGGGTAGTATAATTCAACTCCAGAAACAGAACACTGAGAAAGAATTTTTTTCTTTCAATTTAGCAGTTTCTTTAGCAATTTTTCAGGCAGATAGACTGCATTCAAAACAAAACAAAAGGTTAGTATCCTTCCAAGCTCCCTAGTGGAATAAATTAAATGAGCATAAAAGCAAAAATCTAATATATGTCATAAAGGAGCAACATTCCACAGCATTTCTGATAAAGCTCCCTGTAATATTCAAAAATCACAGCTTGCTAGGACTTTTAATATAGGCAAATGGAATAGATTATAAATAGTTGGCCATAAACCTAACCTTCTTTGATTTGTAGAGTACTTACCAAATTTCTAAATAGGATTTTTCATTATGCTCCTTTTCAGAGGTACTACTAGGGAAGAATGTCATGAATGCTATTTCAGATCTGTCATATATAATCTTCTAATCTGCCAACTTTTTGCAACTAAAGATGAGCTCATGTACAAGCTGACAAGAGGTGGGGATGAGTCTAGGCTTTCTTGAAGGTTGTTAAAAGTTTAAGTCCCCCCTCATTGTGCAGATACTCTGAATTGGCTTGGTAATTTTTATAATGACAGCTGCTGTCAGGTGAGAGGGTAAATTATTCAGTTCAACTGGGAATGTTGTCAGGAACACTAAAAAGTTGCTAGAAATAGAAGTGGTCCCAGAGAGTGGAGACAGTGACTTGTGTAAACTTATCAAATCTCTCTGGGAATCCTGGATGTTTCATTTTCCCTTAGGTATACTTTAAAATCATTGCTTCTGCTGAGGATTACACTTTCTTTCCATAGAAAGTGAAGTGGAAAACTTAATCAGATTAGCTGAAATAGGAAAAAACTCAGACATGTCATAAAATCTGGAGATTTTGGCCCTGACATCTTCAAGTCTGATAACTCTTTACAAATGATATTACTACCAATTACTGTTATTAGCAATGGTAGCATCACTACTACTACAAGTGTACTACACACTTTAACGTATATATCCATAAATGTCTATACCTTTCAATTATCTCTCTAGAAGTGGTCAACCAAAATAGGTTACCATTTTATATTGAAATCTGGATAATTATTTTCTCTAGGTAAGACAGGGTCTAAGACATAATAAGGTAGGTTCCTAAAGATCTTACAGGACTATGGTGCCTTAAGTGAACAGGACTGGAATATCTCTTGGTATAAACTGAGCTATTAGGGCAATTTCAGAGAGTTAGTATAGATGTTATTCTATTTTATTTATTTCAGTTTATTTTTTGTCTTCTCAGGATTTTTTAAATTTATGAATTAGTTTCCAAATTTATAAAATTAGAGATTTAAAATAAATATATAAATGTATATCTTCTGAGGAAAAGCAGAATATATGGTACAATAAGGATCATGTTCAAATCTGGTAAGAGTGAGCTCTAATGGTATAGCTCCAGTTCCCTGGAAACTGCAGTTTCCAGAGGTCACCACAGCACCCACCTGGCTGGCTTCATGCATTTGCATTACCTATCTGATCTCTATAAACATCTGAGACTGAGAATTTTTCAGTAGACCATAAAAAAATTCTAAGTAGCAATAGGTTCATACAGGTGAGTAGAAAAAAAATAGGCAATCTCTAACTGATATAGCAAATTATCTGAACATTATTTAAGATCAGAGTTCTGGCAATTGGAAGCCAGACCTTCCGGCTATGATTTTTACCTGGTTGCCTTTGAGGTCTCTGGATAGTGGCTGACAAGACCAAATGAGGTCTCCCACTATCAGGAGAGAAAGGAATAGGTTACTCTATAGCAACAGTGACAAAGGCCCAGGCAAATGCTATGTTATACAATTTGGGAGTCCTGGAGATGGTCAAGGAGTGGTAAATCATAAGTGGAAATGATTTCAAGAACTAGGTCACACTGTTATTGTTGGAAGAGCAACATGTATAACTTGAAACTGAGTCCCAGTAGACATGGCTTATTTGCTATCTATTGACTTAGGTCAATATTGGTGTTGAAATCTGGCAACAGTTTACAGGTAGAGTCCAGCAAACCACTACTGCTATGAAGATGAAAATGGTGCAGAGACTCAAGTTTGAGTTATAATAGTTGTGTGTTTCTAGAATGAAGCTCTAGTGTATTGGCTTAGCAAACACAAGTGATAACCTTATGCTGATGGCAAGGTTTTTCAAGCTGTGGGGAGACAGAAGAAGGAATCAAATATAGAAGTTTCATTTAGAGGTAGTGGAAACTCTTCACAGAAGATGCATACTTTTTGTGTAGCCAGTGTGTAGTAACTCCCCTCTTATGCTCAAAAGGTTCCACTATAAGGTAAAATTAAAGAAATATGTTGTTCCATCAAGATATCTTGAGACATAAAATTAAAGCCAATACAGGTCTTTTGGTTAGTAATGTGAAGAAGAGGATATTTGCCCTCTCTTTAGGCTACAGAGTAAGTCACTATGGCAACTCTGGACTTGAACTGGAGCTATATGGTAAGTGGCTGGTACCAGTATCTGAAATGCCCTAAAAATCACAAAATCAGTGTCATTAACTGAGTCCCAGTAGACATGGCTTATTTGCTATCTATTGACTTAGGTCAATATTGGTGTTGAATTAAACAATGCCCTTTGTTTACACTAACATATAACTCATGTTATCAACCAAGAAGTGTACCTTTCTAGCCAACTGAGTCCAGTTGCAGACATCATCACAGTGTGTAGCAGAAAACAGAACCACAGTACTGACTAGCTGGATGAGCTGGGATCAAATATTGGGAACTTCACTTCTTCACATGTAAAATAAATATATTAGTACCTTGCCAGGGTTGTTATAAAGATTACTTAAATTGGGGTGCCTGGGTGGCTCAGTCGGTTGGGTGTCCAACTTCAGCTCAGGTCATGATACCATGGTACGTGGGTTTGAGCCCCGTGTTGGGCTCTGTGCTGATGGCTTGGAGCTTGGAGCCTGCTTCAAATTCTGTGTCTCTCTCTCTTCCTGCCCTTCCCCTGCTCACACTCTGTCTCTTTCTCTCAAAAATAAATAAATGTTAAAAAAATTTAAACAAATATAAAAAATAATGATTACTTAAATAAAACATAGAGTGTTTAGAAGTAACTCTTCCCTGAATAAAGATTGATGATGATGATTTTGTAATAGGAACAAGGTAGACTACATTTAAAAGAAAACCAAATTTAATACTGCCTGAAAGAGAATGAAACATTTTGAGGAATGGATTCTAGCAATTACTGCATTTGGTGCATAAAGTCAGGTGGCACATGGCTTCTACTGACTAACTCCTGTTTATTCTTCTAGTCTTAGTTTTGATGCAACTTCTCCTGGGAAACTTTCTTGTATAGGCTAGCTTAAGTCAAGTGCTTCAGCTTTGTGTGCTCATGACATTCTGTCATTCTCTTATTATAGCGCTTTTTGTGATTCATTGTGAGGAACTGTGTAATTGTCTGGTTTCTCTCAGTAAGCCATAAAGTCCATGGGGTCATTCATTCCAATTTATGCTGTATACCAAGCACAGTACTAGGCAGATAGGAGGTATTCAATAAATAGTTGCTAAATAAATGGATACATTAATCTATCAATTGCCATAGTGCACCTACCCACTCATTCCCCAACTTGGGTAAGAGTGCTGTAAGTAAACCCATCAGATATAAAATCAGTAGCATCCAAAATTGGTGTGATAATTCCCAAATTAGGTCTAATGTGAAATTATTATGACACTAAAATATAAGATTGTTGGTATTACATAAGTCCAGAACTAATTGTAAGATTTATAATTCTCCATGCTTATAATTATCCATTACAAGTTTATGAACATTTTCCAGTCCTGGAATAAGGAAATGTTTAAATGCTGTACATTACAACAGTCAATTATTCATTCACACAGCAACTATTTGAGTACCTCTTATCCCAGATTTGAGGGATGCAAAAGTGAACAAGATAAATATGGTCTTTTGTTTTCATGAAGATTATATTCAAGAGAGAGCTAGAGAAAACAAAGAAACAAGAAACCAGGCAAATGAGATAATATCCAATATTGAAAGGTGTCATGAAGGAAAGTAATATTGGATAATGGGAATCAGATGATTGGGAGGCCATGAATAGGAGCTGTTTTAGATTAGACTGTCATGACTTTTTTTATTTTAGAGATGAACAATGAGAAGTTACTAGTACTGAAAAGATCCCGGGGATCCAGGGATACCATTCCAAACAAAAGAAACAACACAGAAAAGGGCTCTCAAGGTGTATGTGACATGAGCAAAGTAAGACAGTGCATAAAGAGGAAGAGGGAGAATGAAATGAAATGAGATAAAAGGGTTGTAGGGGAGGGTAAGATCCTTTAGGCTTTGTTAATCATCCAGTTTGGATGTTAGTTCGATTGCCATGGATATCCATGGGTTTTTGTTTTTCAGCGTGATTTAGATTATCAAAAACAACCATGGCTATAATAAGGAAAATGTACACATTCTATTAAGAGTGCTGAATGAACACAATATATACAAACTTCAGACATCATTAATAATGATGTTTCTAGAGATTTTGCCTCTTTTTCAGCGCTGCATAATGAATTCAAAATCCTTCTGGCTGAATGCAGCAGTCCAATTGTTCCCAGTTTTCCAACATGCCCTAAATGATTTTGTTGACAGATCAATAAAAATAGCCTTAATTAAGGTAGTGGAGGTCACATTTCACATCAAATATAGCTAATATTAATTGGAACCCAAGATTACCAAACTACAGAAAAGTCTCTCTACAGTCTACGTAGCACCACCATGCAACTCAAGTCGTCCTACACAAGTAGCAAGGTTATTCATAATTTCCCAGACTCTCCTCAGAATCTGAACCTTTCCACACAAAATGGGACATGCCATTTTCTCTTTTGTTTGCAACCAACTGAAATTCAAATTGAAGAAACTTAGAAAATTTTGTATTTTTTCCCCCTGATTTCATTTAGTTTTCTCACCAGAAAACGTTTGGGACACACTTGGATGTTACTTTCTGTTCTCCTTGCAGCGTGTCATCAGGGTGAGGTTATAATTGATGCTGACTCTCAAGCTGGCTGTGACTTATTGTCCACAGCACAGCTGAGCTCACAGCACTTGGCCATTTGTTATAAATTCATACAAAGTTTCACAAGTAGGTCTCCTTGATTTCTCACACTATTACCTTTAAATGCCTATAACAATCACCAACAATCCTGGTTGGTGTGTAGATTTTAGCAGGCCTGTAGGTTCCTCTTACTATTTTTGGTTCATAAATAACTATGTATTGTATGTTCCTTCAGTTATTTTAAAACAAATCACATTATTTTTTTTATTCCCCTCTGGATAGAAGTGTTCCTGCATACTCTGTTCCATGCTAGGTACTTGCTGGTGAAAGTTGAAGACATGATTGCTCTTTTTAAGGGGTATAGAGCATAGTTGTTTAACCAATAATTACATGTTATATCTGAGAACTAGGTCCTCTAAGGGTCTTTAGCCTCTTCCAGCCTGCCCTCCTCCATGCAGCAGTAGAATCTAAATCAGTGGAAACCTCTCTCCTGAGGTGAAGTTTCAATAAAACTTTGAGGGACAAATGGAATTAATTCTGTGAAGAAGGAATTTTTTGCATACTTAAGGGGCAGACAGGACTGGGGATCCAGAGCAAATGTGAAGACTGTAGGCGGAAGGCTGCTTCCTCTCACTGAGTCAGAAGGGAAGAGGTAGAGATACTGGTCAACTTTTGGAGAAGGGATTGAGATGGCCATAAATTACCTCAGAAAGAATGAGGTTCGATTATCTACGGAGGGAGAGAGAATGGAGCTGTGGGTTTTACAGAGAAGGCAGACTGCATGTGACTGACAGTGTGGAAAATAGAAAGACAGAGGTTAAGACTTGCAAATGCAGCCATGTGCAAGTTAGTAGTCTTTCAGAAATGTCAAGGTCAGGAGCCTGAAAAATTGTGATGGAAAAGTAGTTGCACTTCTATTATATATTAAAATAATGTTTGGGGGACAAATTAAAACAGTTGGCTGTTTGCTGTATACAAATAAAGGAGTGTACACAAATAAAATATTTGTACTATGCAAATAAAATAGAATTATTTAAAAACTGACTTGTTTTAGGGATGCAGCAATTCTATGATTCAAACCTACAATATGCAATTTCATTTAAAACCATGAGATTTCCTCTAATTAGACCTCACTCCTTATCTGACCTCCACTCTGATTTTCTCCTCAAGTCAGCCTTCCCCACCCTACCTCAATCTAAGATACCCAAACTGCTAGATCAACAGCTCTTTGTCTTCACATGGCTCCCTCCATCCCAATTTCCTATCAAACTTAAGATGTTGATCATCAAAGTGTCATGGTTATAAAATCATTATCGAAGAAAAATCATTACGTTTTTTCCCTTATTGTTTCCTCTACAGGAGGAACCTACAGAACAGTAAACCAAGCTGCAACATACTATTGTTGGGGCGCCTGGGTGGCTTAGTCGGTTGAGCTTCCGACTTCGGTTCAGGTCATGATCTCGCGATTCGTGGGTTCAAACCCCATGTCAGGCTCTGTGCTGGCAGCTCAGAGCCTGGAGCCTGTCGGATTCCGTGCCTCCCTCTCTCTCTGCCCCTCCCCTGCCCATGCTCTGTCTCTGTCTCAAAAATAAATAAACTATTAAAAAAACAACAACATACTATTGTTTCATTTTCATACCTAAACACTAAATTAGAATTCTCTGGAAGTAAGGACTAGACATGGGTGTTTGTAGAAAGTTCTTCAGGTGATTTTAATGTGCAGCTTTATCAACCATAGTGTTAGTTACCTAGTTGGCAACTCAGAGGAAGGTAACGTTTGAAAGGTTTTTATACATAAGAAGAAAACTAGCCAGTTGAATACCAGTCAAACTGCAAAAGCACAAACATTACAACTGTTACTCCTCTTGTTTTGGCAGGGTCATGTTCTTTAATCACAAATGATGTTTCAGAGCTAGGTATTATCAACAACAGTGGAATTTAAGTAAAGTTCACTTGTGGGAATACTCAAACATGCTGTCAATCTGACCATTTACCTACAACTAATTTACTTAGGAAAAAAAAAAAAGGCAAGGGTTCTAGTGAACTGTAATCTTCTTAAGCCATTTTCTAAGAGGAATAAAAGGCAACAAAAAACAATTACATTGAAACAATGCTCTGACCTCAATAATCACACATTGAAAATACTTTTATCTGGAAAAAGCCATTAAGAGAAACTATGAACAAGGTGAAAATAGCTTTTGTGTGTTTCGGATAATAGTAACTCAGCAGGATCACAAAAGTAAAGCCTTATTAAATCTACTTCACATTCTACAATTCTCGCTTCTTCCCAGAAGTAACTCTTTGACTCCAGGTTTCAAAAGTTTCTGTTCTCCACTAAGAATACAGTAATATAGTCATCTACTTGGCTTTTATGAGTATTACATTTTTCACTAGGATGTGTTAGGCATGATATGAATAGATCCGAAATATACATTAAGATGTATTTTATTTACAGAAATAATAACAATTTTGTTGCTGATTATTTGTAACACGGCAAGGGACTGACTAAGCATTTGAAGGAGAGGCCAAGAACAAGATTACTTTAGCTGTTCCTTGTCACTTCTGAGCCACATGGTACTCTCCCCACCTCTACTGCCCCATTACTAACAGCATCTCTACTTGTCCATGATAACACAAAATTTAGCAAGTCTTGCCTTTTCTGGAAACCTGTGGTTCTGGAAGTCTCCTTTTTTCCTGTATTCCCTTACCCCTCCCCTTATAAAGCTTCCCTTTAGCTGGATACCACCTGGAAAGAATAGAATCTTTTAAAATAAAGTAAAATTCTTAGAAACAGTTACAAAATAACATTAAAAATAATTTAAGAAATGAAGAGGCAATTTTTATATAAATTTACTACTCTGCTAAAGGATAAATCATCATTTTGTTTTGTGTCTTTGTGTCATATTCATGAATAATTTTACATGTTCTTTCATCTGAGTCTCTTCTCCCGGAAATCTTTCATTATCTGCCTCTCTTCCTATAACTGTAGGTCACACAGCTGGTTAACGTTGAAAATAAAACTCCAATAAAGTTCAATTTGACTCCTAATCTGCCATTTCCTCCCTGCATTTGCAGTGTCTTGTTATGTGTTTGATGTTACAACAGAAACAGAAAGGACTTGTTTGGAGGTTTGACCTGAAGACATTCAGCAATAATTTCCCTGTATTGAAGAATTATCTCTCCTATGAGGCAAGTTCATCCTATTCCTCAAATCTATAGCTTCAAGAGGGGGACACATATGGAGCATGAAGAGAAGTCAATGGCAGTGTCTGTACTGTCTGGTAAGTACAGGAAACTGCCGAGTAATGGAGTAACAGATGTAGTAGCTCACTCATTGCCTGGGAAATACAATGGATGCAAAAGTGTAGTCACTCTCCACTAATGACTATCAGAAAATAGATAAACAAAGATGAAAATACAGCATAAAGGACTTACTGGGTGCACAAAAGCAGCTCTAAGAGGGAAGTTCATAGCAATGAACACCTACATTAAAAAGCAAGAGAGATCCTAAATTAAGTCTTAAAGAACTAGCAAAAGAAGAACAAATTGAGCAAAAAGTGAACAGAAGACAGGAAATAATAAAGATTAATAAATATAAATAAAATAGAGAACAGAAAACCAATAGAAAAGATTAACCAAACGAATAGTTGATTCTTTCAAAAGGGAAATAAAAATTGACAAACCCTTAGCTATACTGACCAAGGAAAAAATAAAAAGGACTCCAACCAACAAAATTACAAATGAAAAAAGAGACATTACATGTTATACTACTGAAATTGAAAGGATTGTAGGATCATAGGAGGATTCTAAGAACAACTATATGCCAACACACTGGACAACCTAGAAGAAATGGAACAATTGTTAGAAACATACAACTTAGCAAGACTGAATCACAAAGAAATTTAAAAAAAAATCTACATAGACAATTACTAACTAGCAATGAGATTGAATCGATAATAAAAAATCTCCCACCAAAGAGAAGAAAAGCCCCAGGCCAAATGGCTTCATTGGTGACTTTTACCAAACATTTAAAAAAGCTTCACATCAATCTTTCTAAAACTCTTCTGAAAAATCAAAGAGGAAGAAACATTCCCAAGCTAATTTTACAAGACCAAAATTATTCTCTAACCAAAATCTGAAAATGACGCTACTAGAAAACTACTGATGAATACAGATGCAAGAATTCCCTATTGAATACTAGCAAACAGGGGCGCCTGGGTGGCTCAGTTGGTTAAATGTCCAACTTCAGCTCAGGTCATGATCTCACAGTTTGTGGGTTCGAGCCCTGCATTGGGCTCTGTGCTGACAGCTAGCTCAGAGCCTGGAGCCTGTTTCAGATTCTGTGCCTCCCTCTCTCTCTGACCCTCCCCTGCTCACACTATCTCTCTCTCTCTCTCTCTCTGTCAGAAATAAATAAAACATTTAAAAAATGAATAGTAACAAACAGAATACAACAGCACATTAAAAAGAAAAAATCATGTTCAGTGGGATTTATCCTTGGGATGCCAGGAGGGCTTAACATTGCAAATTGATCAATGTAATATATGACTTTAATAGAATAAAAGAATAAAAAGAATCATGATTGTCTCAATAGATATAGAAAAAACCATTTGACAAAATTTAACATCCATTCATAAAATCTCTTAGCATATTAGGCATAGAAGAAACAGATATAAACATTTATGACAAGCCACCAGCTAACGTCATATTCAATGGTGAAAGTTTGAAAGCTTTTCTTCTAAGGTCAGGAATAAGACAGGGGGGTACCCACTCTCACTATTCCTACCTGGTAATGTACTAGAAGTCCTAGTAGTGCAATAAGGCAAGAAAAAGAAAGAAAAGGTATTTAAACTGGAAAGGAAAAAGTAAAATTGTCTCTACAGATGACATGACTTAATATACATAAAATCCTAAAGACTCAGCAAAAACACTGCTAGATCTAATCGATAAATTAAGTAAAGTTGCAGGATATAAAATTAACATACAAAATCTGGTTTTTATACTCTTAACAATGAATTTTCTGAAAAAGAAATAAAATAGACTTTTAGAAAACATTACTCTAGGTTGATTATTTAACAAAATATAAATAGTTAATATAAAGATAATAATATACAGAAGAGTATCTGTGAAAATGTAAAGCCATGTTAGAATTTATGGAACTATTACCAAATTAACTAAGAGGTTGATATTACCTTTATTTAATTATGATAATTAAGTTATGTAATAAGTATGTGTATTCCTATTTTACACATGAGGAAAAAAAAAAAACCCAACCTCCTTCTATCAAATAACTGATAAATTATAGCACTACAGATGGTCCCTAAGTTATGATGTTTCACCTTACAGTTTTTAAGATGCATGATGATGTGAAAGCAGTATGCTTTCAGCTGAACCAGTACTTTCAATTTTGATCTTTTCCTGGACTACCAGTAAGGTNTAAAAATTATAGTTTGTGTTTGATGACTTTTCCCTCCTACTGGCTACTGTAAGTGTTCTGAGCATGTTTCAGATAGGTTACACTAAATAATGATGTTTGGTAGCTTAAATGTTCTAAACTCATTTTTGACTTATGACATTTTCAACTCACCATGTATGTATCAGTAGGCAACTCCAACCACAAGTAAAAGAAGATCTGTACTTTGAGGACCCCAATCTGTTACTTTATTTGAGAGTATCTGCTCCTTACTATACCATGCTGTTCCCGATATAAAAACTCTAAGGTGATTGGTGTATATGTCAGGTGTAATTTACTTCTCATACAACTGTTTATACAATCTTTTTCTTGGTTAAAAAAAAAGGCTTGTATTTATTGTGTTCATAGTCATAGTTCATGACATAGTTCATATAAGGAGAAATAAAACATTTTGGGAATGAGCTATAGTTTCCATGCAAGCAACTTACTTCTTTGTACATACTGATCACATAATAAACTTCACTGTACTTCAGTAAAAATACAAAATATCTACTATTTGAAGATTTTTATCTGTCAAAATTTAATTTCAAGGTTGCAAATTGATCTACTAATCAATTACCGGCATAGCAACTCTCATCAACACCAGTAAAGACCTGCGAACAATACCAGGAAAGAAAAAGACACTGGTAGGTGATTCTGTCAAGAATGACATTCTTAAATACAATTTTCATTTTGTTTTAAATACTGTCAACATCAACTTTATTTGCAAATTAGGGGCATGCTCTCTTCTCAGACACCTGAAGAACGTTACCAGTCTGACATCTAGGAACTGAGGTTGTTATTATGAATAAATGGATTTATATATATATGGAACATAGAAGAGTGTCTGGAACAGAGTACACTTCCAATAATGTTAGCTGCTATTACTATACTGTACCAGAATTTGCGGGCAGGCCCTCAATTATTTTCTAACATAAAAAGAAAAGAAAGATTTCTTCATGAGCTGTCCTTTATCAGTAGGTGCTAAGGTCCCTAACACCCAACTTCAGAATTCTTAGAACCCCTGTGGGACTAATGGGATAGGTTGATCCTCTTCTGCCAGCTAGCTTCAGTTCAGATATGCTAGAGAGATTTGAGGGTTGTTGGAAAAGTATAATAGAACCTTTGTTTTATGGAACTCCATCAGAGACAGAAGTGCTTTACTTCATCTATCCTAGTAATAGGGCAGACAGGAAGATGTATGAAATGAATATGGACGAAGTGCCAATCATCTATTAAGCTCCTGCAAAAAAAGGCTATATATTGAGTCTTAGAGGAAACTGAAATGTAGGAACTCAGTTCAACATCATGCCTACAGTTAACAACCTTGCATTGTGCACTTAAAAAATTGTTAAAGGGTAGAAATCATGTTAAGTGTTCTTACCACAGACACGCGATTTCCCCTGTGGGATGACCAAGGGTTTCACCTGAGTTTATACACTTCGTCAAAGCAAAAGTCTGAGTTTTCAGCCAAAAACAAACAAACAAACAAAACTTACAAAAAAAAAAAAAAATCCCCAATAGAACCCCCCCCCAACAAAACAACANTGGAAAAGTATAATAGAACCTTTGTTTTATGGAACTCCATCAGAGACAGAAGTGCTTTACTTCATCTATCCTAGTAATAGGGCAGACAGGAAGATGTATGAAATGAATATGGACGAAGTGCCAATCATCTATTAAGCTCCTGCAAAAAAAGGCTATATATTGAGTCTTAGAGGAAACTGAAATGTAGGAACTCAGTTCAACATCATGCCTACAGTTAACAACCTTGCATTGTGCACTTAAAAAATTGTTAAAGGGTAGAAATCATGTTAAGTGTTCTTACCACAGACACGCGATTTCCCCTGTGGGATGACCAAGGGTTTCACCTGAGTTTATACACTTCGTCAAAGCAAAAGTCTGAGTTTTCAGCCAAAAACAAACAAACAAAACTTACAAAAAAAAAAAAATCCCCAATAGAACCCCCCCCCAACAAAACAACAACAACAAGAAAAACAAAACAGAAAAACATTAAGTTTTGCCTTTACTTAAGCATTAATGATCTAGGTGCACCCGGTTGGCTCAGTAGGCTGAACATCCAACTTCTCATTTTGGCTCAGATCATGAGCTTATGGTTCTGGGATTGACCCCTGCGTTCAGCTCTGTGCAGGGCCTGCTTGGGATTCTCTCCCTCCCTCTGCCCTTCCCCCACTCATGTGGGTGCACACACTCTCTCTCAAAAATAAACAAATTTTTTAAAAAGTTAATGATCTTAAAAAAGAGTTAATGATCTGAGGCAATTGTGGAGGCAATATCACAACATAGCTTTAATGTGCGGGTAACATAACGAAAAGAGGGACCTATAAAAAATGCATGGGACAAAAATGATAACTTGGGAAGTAACAAGACCCATCGTGGTGTCCTTAATATGCCTTATTTTGGTTGACATTCAGATTCTCTTTATTTTTACAGTAGGCATGATAATATTTCTTTGTCTAAGTATGAGTATTACTACATGATATACTATATGTTTTGTCCAGTTCTATGCCAGATGCACAGCAGGTTCATAAATGAGGTTATTGTTTCTTTATTAGCTTATGTCTTCAGCACAATGATAATTATTCTGTACAATAGCAAAACTTAACTGACACGTCTCTAAATTGGCTCCAAAATGGCAAATTACCTTACCATTTTCAGTAGAAAAATATTTATGAGAAGATTTAACTTACTTTATTCCTGGTTTTTCATGCCACACACAATGACTGCATTATTAAATCTTCCCTTAAGTACAATATGAAAAAGAGGTAAGTGACAAAATTAATAATTTATAGAAGTACTTTTTTTTAACTGTTGCTAACTCGCTGATATGGACAATCATCTCCAGCCATCTGTTACTCCATTCTCTGCAGAAAGTATTTATTTACAAATCTAACAGAATACATTCCTTTCTTGAAATAAACAGGTATCGTGATGTTTGGCATCCTAAAGAAGTCTCTCATTTACTCCAGGGTGACAGTTTTCTGTGAGATAGCCTCAAAATCTTTTACTAAATAATCTAGAGTCTGCTTTCTTTGCATTACATAAAATCAAAATTCCTATATAATTTAATTGGCTTATGTTATACCTAGTAACTTTCCAAAAATCTCTTTTTAGTAGGCTGATAAGGACTATCCATAAATTCCAGATGTGAATTAAAGTAATCAATTTTGCATGGCCACTACTTTATCAATTAACATAAGAAAACTTTATTTTTTAACAATACAATTCTTTCATTTAACAACATGAGCTTCAGAACTTCAACCACTATTCATTAGGCACTTAAAGAAATATTTTAAGTAGGAAAATGACAAGAAAGAAGAAAGAAAAAAAATGATTGCAGAAGAAGGTTTTGAAGGAACTTAGTTCAGGGGAAAAGCAGTCACCCTTAAAACCTGTGGCCTTCATGAAGTAGAAAGGTGTTTTAGATGCTTCATTAACGAGAAGAGTAGCTTGGCCCAAAATACACTTTAACGTTATGTGGTACAATTGGACACTTCTATGACCAGATGCCTCACTTGCCTTTAAGAAAATGTCATGGGCTAATTAGGTAGTCTAGCACCATATCTTTACAGGATAGAATTATGACCTATTTTTTTTTTTTCTGTAACTATTCTTGGCATCTCCTCATTAAGAACAAATTGGCTTATTCTACCATACTTAGAGTAAAAGTGAATTGAAGCCTTACTTTTAGGGTGGAACTGATGCTTAGTGCCTATCATTTTCATTAGAAGCACCTATGAAACGCTTTTTTGTTCATCATAGAAAAAAACTGGTTTCAGAACTGGCTAAACATCCAGACTTTTCTTTCTTTTAAGTTTAACTGAACTTTGGCCTGTCAAGTTTCTTCGGAATGACTCCTTTTAATTGCCACTGCTGAACAATGTCAATTATAGTAAAACCTCATAGATTTTAACTGCTTAGGCAGTCTTAATTAATGAAAAGTTTGAATTAATGGATATATCTTTATAACTGCCATTTTCTTTTAGAATTATTTATGCTAATGGCAACATCAGCAAATCATTGGTCAACTCTAATATTCCCTTCCCCATGCATTGTTTGGTCCCTGTTCCTAGTCCTTGGTACGGTGCATGTGGACCGCTGGAGGTAGTGTATAAATAAAGAGGGTAAGACTCTACCCCTTGTAGAAAAGCTGAGGACTACGATGCTTTGAAAAGCCTTCTCACAGAAATACAACTAGGACTTGGAGAAACAAGAAAGTATGATTTGTAAAGTATTTCTGGGATTTCAAAGAGGTAAAGGAAATCCTCCTAGACAAACATGGAGGTGACATATGCTGGATACCATTGCCAGAATATGAAAGGGAAGACTACTGTGGGCCTGGTTTGCCAAAGGAGTCCTAGATATTTTTAAATAAGTGAGACTTGATAATTTTTTGTGCATAAAGTAAATCAAAGGCAAGGCGAATAAAGGGTTTCTTAGAAGAAATGATCTTGTGCTTACTTTAAGATATATCTATATCTATATAGCAGTATTTACTTAAAATTTCTTCCTTGAAGATAGCTTCCTCACCTAGCAGTAAAACTGAGTTTTCTAAATTTGTGGTTTCTATTGGAAGAGCTAACATGGGACATAAGGCAGGTATGTTTTAGAGGTTTTCAAACTTACATGTGTATTAGGATCACATGAAGAGATTTTTAGAAAAACTGGGAGGAAGATCCCAGGCCAGTGAATCAGGATTTCCAGGGATAGTTCTGGACTGGTATCCAGATGTGATTGCTCTCTTTTTAAAAATTCCTCAGGTGACTTTGATGTATAACTATTGTTACCAATGATTTTATCTTTTTGTTGCGAGTTTTGTTTCCTTAATCTGCTTAATCTAAGTACCAGAATTTTGAAGATAACCTATTAGATATATTAACATTTAATAACACCTATTTGGCTTATGTATCATTTATACTGAGAATAACTTGAGCTACATCACAGAATGAACTACATATATTTATTAAGCCATTAATTTGAAAATACTTTGCAGATAATATAAATTGTGTTTCTAGAATTGAGTTCAAATTACTCCTAACTTGAACCAGAGCCAGAAGGGTCAAGGCGAACATGAGTGTGCATTTTTTTGGGTCACGTTCATTCTGCTTCACTTACTGCTCTGTTATATTGTCCCATGTTCCATCACAACTATTTCGAGATTACTTCTTTCCTTTCTGAGTGTCTTATGCCATTTACAGATAAACTATAAGGCTTTCTGTCTGCATCAACCAAAAATTAATGATTTAGCATAATCTTTTTCATATAGTAATCTGTTTTACTCTTGATTGTTAATGATGGCATGGGACATACATATCTTATATATCTTAATTCCCAAGTAAATACAGTGGAAGTATTACTACATTAGAGACTGTGTCTCCCTTGTTGGCTACTACACTCACTGCACAGCACCCAAGATAGGACAGAAGCTCAATAACTGTTATTAAACAAAATTGACTCTATTTTTCCGAAAAACCATTGCTCAGAGTTAGACTAGTTTGCATATGTAGTCAGATCTTTTATTTCAATATGAGCTTTCTACAAGGTAAGGACAAAAAGGGTAGGGGAAAACATTCTTACCCCAGAAATTACACCTCCCTTAATTCTCTGTATCTCTACTCTGTACTCTGCTTTATTTATTTATTTTTATTGGCTCTTTAATATTGGAAGTAGTTTTAAGTTCTGTTCAATATTTAATGAAGGACAAATGATATCCAAGGTAAAAAGGAACGTGGAGATATTTCAGATATGTCTCCCATATATCTGAAACCATTGATTTATTGCATTACCAAACATTTCTCCTAGCTGTAGCTACATAAGCATTTAGTGCTCTATATCCAGCTTCATATGAGCAAAAATTTCAGTAAGCTTGGATAAGGTGGCTTTTACAATGCTATTTGTGTAAAATATGTGATGCTTTCATTGAATAAAGAGCACTGGATGCTGGACAAACTACTATTAATATTGAGATTATAAAGAAAGAACTTGACCCTTGCCCTCAAGGGAAACAAAGCAAAGTGGGAACTATGAGAATGTAAAGAAATAAAATATAATGCATCATGATAAGTGCTGGGCATTGCCAGAGTACCAGAGAATGGTGGTGTGTTGAAATTCCTATGAATAATGTTAAAGTCAGATTTTTATCCAGTAATTCTTTCTTTAATTTTTTTTAAATGTTTATCTATATTTGAGAGAGAGAGAGAGACAGAGAGAGAGCAGGGAAGTACAGAGAGAGAGGGAGACACAGAATCCAAAGCAGGCTCCAGGCTCTAAGCTGTCAGCATGAGTCCGACATGGGGCTCAAACTCACAAACTGTGAGATCATGACCTGAGCTGAAGTTGGATGCTTAACTGACTGAGCCACCCAGAAGCCCCAAGAATTCTTTCCTGCTATATAATTAGGCATGGTGAAAATTGATTCTGCTTAGCTGAAATATCATAGAAGAGGCAAGAGGCATCATATAATTTTTAGCCAGATACTTCACTGAATTCTTTGGATGAAGATGAGCATCAGTTGTATTTCTCTCCATGTATATGGATTTGGGAGATCTGATTTTCTGATAAGGGCAACTGAAGAACCAAAGAAATATAGGGATTACATTGTCAGGTCCCCTTTGTATTTATTTTGCACACATAATGGTTTGATACTGGTCACCATTTGGAATTATTGGTCAAAGTGCATAATCTGCCAAGTCTACTAGAAAAAAAGATACCAGGAGCCCTCAAGTTCCTTTCCCTCGAAGTCTGAATTCATAGAGCACTCTCTCCCAGTCGGGAAATCCATAGGAAAAAATAATACCATGGTTTAACAAGTGGGTACATGTGGTAAACAAACATATATTACCCTTGTTTACAGTACTGATAACTTCTGATTATTTCTAATCTCTACAACAGATCTAATAAGAGCATTGAGAAGATCCTTAATGCTATGTAAATACTTCCCTAACATTTAATCATCTCAGGTTTTGGTATGATAGAAAGGGAAGTTTGGCAGAAAATAATATGAGGGTATGTGAGTCACATCTTTGCCACTTAGCAGCTGTGTGACTTCAGGGAAGTCATTTTAATGACAATAACAACAGCTAGTGTTCCAAAATTGTCTATGGTGTGCCTGTCACTCCTCTAAGTGTGTACACATATTTTTCTTTCTTTCTGTCCCTCAACGAATACTTATTGAGTACTTGCTAGGTAAATAATAGGGAGCTTACTGTCTGTGGGCAGTGCTAGGCTCTCAATTCTCCATAAATGCTTAGTTAATTAATAATGGTTACACACATTTTAATTATACACTGTATGTAAATAAGTAATTACTATTTCCCTAGATCTATACATGCCATACTGAAAACAGCTGAAATACAT
Source organism: Crocuta crocuta (assembly GCF_008692635.1). NCBI lineage: Eukaryota > Metazoa > Chordata > Mammalia > Carnivora > Hyaenidae > Crocuta > Crocuta crocuta. Next base: position 1,062,989 of record NW_027529541.1, read on the forward strand.
AATATGGCCATGACCTTAAAACTTACATTTATCTAGGGAGAAAAAAAAAGTACCTGAAACTGACTTGAATTGCCTAAATAGTTTTGTCTTTGCTTTTGGTACAAATAAGCACATTAAAATATACTATTTTACAGAGGAAACAGAGGTATATGTTCATATTTATGCACAGAAATGACATCAAACAGCTCTTTGGAAATTAATAGTAAGTAGCTATTACTTTTGATAAGCAAATCATTCTTACTATATGGTAGTAAAAATAGAATGTGAAAAGTGTGTACATGTTTTACTTAATATTTTAAATGTATAAAGTTATATATTTTATAATTGCTTATTCGTATTTTCAAATACTTATATCCTAAAGAGATCCATATTTGTTTACTCCAGATATTTTAGCTGATTCTTGAAATTATAAAGAACAAAGTTTAAAGACCCATTGCAATTTTTATATCAAATATTTCATTTACGGTGATTTGAACAAGGAAATGATTTTAACCCATAACTGTCAGCAGATTTTCTTCTTTCCACTCTTTCTCCTCTGGGTAAAATCAGGATTAAAGATCATAAAGCAAAAATTAAAATTAGGAATGATCAGACATAACTTCTATCCATTTTTAATATTTATATTAATAGTTCAATATCTTTGCCCCTAGAGCATAGAAGTATATAAAGGTCCATTTATGCTCCATATTCCCAATGAAAATGAATAAACACACAGTTTTATCATTAGTATTTTTTTATCATCTAATATTTCTGCTGAAGTTCATTATAGATAGGATAATAGATGTCTTGCATGTGCCTAAAACAATTCCTTGCACTCACGAGTCATTTAAGAAAAGTTTGTGAAGTGTTATAAAATTTTCTCACAAATCAAATACCAATTCATTTGCTGAGCTTAATATGCAAAACACTTGTTCTCAGATACAGAGTTTCTTCTCAAGGCAAACATATATTTTATAAACCTGTCTTTTGACATACTTTGAACCCCTAAATAGGAACACAATTTGGTAGAATATTATACTAAAAATAGAATTGTTTGCAGAGGCACAAGGGAGAATGTCCTAATACTTGAGTAATTTTAGGATTGATTTTAGAGTGTGTACAGTATGCTTCTAAGATCCGAACCAAGTCCTCCTATTCAACATCAATAACTCTTTTTTTTAAATTTTTTTAATATTTTATTTACTTCTGAGAGAGAGAGAGAGAGAGTGAGCAGGGGAGAGGAAGAGAGAGAGGGAGACACAGAATCAGAAGCAGGCTCCAGGCTCTGAGCTGTCAGCACAGAGCCCGACGTGGGGCTCGAACCCACAAACCGTGAGATCATGACCTGAGCCGAAGTCGGACGCTTAACCAATTGAGCCACCCAGGCGCCCCAACAACATCAATAACTCTTATCCTGTGCTCCAGCTTATGTTTTTAATGTGTTGCCTTCTACTTTACTGGATGGAAAGTTAATGAATTATATTCTCCATTGACAGTTATTCCCAGCCATATCTAGGGCTGATTGGGTTAATGGCACTGCCACCTGGCTTTCTAGTTCTCTGCTAGCTGTTCCCTGCCTTCCTAGAGCAATGCCAGCCTCACTTTTCCTGCCCCCAACCCCAGTTTTTATGAGTGTTAGCAGCAATCTGCTTTACAAATTTAATGTACAGCCTCCAAGAAACAAGAGGAAAGAAAATTGCACTTTTATGAATTTCCAAATTGCCATAGCTCACACTCAATGTTTATTTTATTTTAATATTATTGCCAAGGGGTTTTTGCCGAGCGGAATAAATTTAGCACTAATGAGCATAGTTTGAAAGTTTAAAAACATAATTTAATACATGATTCAATGTAATTTCCACAAAAAGGACTCTAAGAGGCCAAGGAGTCATTGAACAGGAGGGAAACCATGAGGAAACAATGGAACAAAAAATACATAGGTGAAAGCAATTGTTATTTTTACATTAGCAATTAATCAAGTAGTCTTGTTTCTTTTTTACAGCATAAGGACACTGTTGTACAATGATAAAGGTAAGTCAATTTAATTATAAAATGGCTCCACAGTAGTTTCTTGCTGAAATCAATCTAACAGGGCTTGGCACATAGTAGGGCTTTCTAATCTTTATTTCCCACTGTTTTATAACTTTAAGATTATATAGTATGGTATAATCTTTTCACAGTTAAATTTGTCAGTTAGTTACCCAATGATTGTTGTCTTTTAAAATAAAATTATTATTTTGTAGTAAGAATTGTTTAAAGGAACATAGTTTCTAGGTTTTAAAATATGGCTGTACTGGGGGGCACCTGGGTGGCTCAGTCGGTTAAGCCCTAACTTAAGGGCAGGTCAAGTCTCATGGCCCATAAGTTTGAGCCCGGCATCAGCCTCTGTCTGACAGCTCAGAGGCTGGATCCTGCTTCAGATTCTGTGTCTCCCTCTCTCTCTTCCCCTCCCCTGCTCATGTTCTGTTTCTCTCTCCTTGAAAAATCAATAAACATTAAAAAAATAAGTAAAATAAAATATGGTTGTACTTACTGATCTGTGTCTAATGCATATGCCTACATTATTATTTTTTCTTACAAATTGAAATATCACAGGACTATTTTGTTTCCCCTTAATATTACTATTTAAATAGTAATTAATTTATAAGCATCATATAGGACTTCTCAGGCAAAATAAAATATAGGATCAAAAAGATGCTGTTATTATTATTAAATCTAATATTAATTTGGTTTGAAAGAGTACATGCTTATAGATTCCTATAAAACAATGCATTACTGGTCAGGTAAAATTAAAAATAAAACAGATTCAACTTTTTTTCTTGTTCCATAATAGGTCTAAGATTTTAACAATAGTGGATGCTGTCCAAATCCATGATCTTTCCACCAAACTCCTTTTTTTCCACATAATAATTTTATTTTACATTAAATACTATCTATACCTTTTAACTGTACTTCCTGTCCTCCTTTTCTCTCCTGAACCCATTCCAATCTGTTTTTGTCCCATCTTGAAAGAGGCGTTAACCTATGCCAGAATGATCTCCTACAGATTGATCACTCAAATACAAACAAACAAACAAAAAACCCCACAAGGTAGTCTTTCTATAAAACTCCATGGTAACTGTACAGAGTCCAGTGAGTAAGGCATTCCATCCTGGACAGCCACAAAACAGATTCAGCTCACCTGATCATGCCAGAGGAGGATCTGATGATTTTCTACCTGCACATCCTAATGTGGGAAATCTTGCTGCCAGCTTTTTACTGCACAGCTACAGGCTCAGAGTTTGGAACATAGTGGGGCTTTCTGACTGTTCACCCAAGGGAAAGAGCTGGTGTTATTAATAACCCAGCAATTAAAGCTGAGTTAGCAGGAATGGCATGCAGCCAATTTCTGCCCGAATGTAGTCTTTTTGTGCCCTGCTCTTGTTCATATCAGGAGAAGAACTAATGATTCCTTAAAGAAGCAGAAAATCCACAAAGCCATGAGGCAGGCTTCCTCACTTGTAATCTGATGTCCATTCCTGCTGCCCTCCTGGGAGTCACTTTAGAATAAGTGGGCATCAAAGGATCCATCTATCCGTTACTTCTCTTGTCTCCATGAGTTTTCTCCCAGTGCACCAAGAGGACTAGTGAAGGTCCTCTTTGATTACTTAACTCTTTCCCCTTTTAATGAAAATCCCTAATTATCCAGCAAAATTTCTTACCTACCACAAGTTTCCAGTCAAGTAATCACTCCTCTATCCTTATAGTACTCATCCTACCAGTGGGATTGGACAGCACTGATCATGCCCCCTCCCTCCTTTGAAACCCTTTCTTAGCTAGTTTCTGGAATACCACATTCTTGGTTCTTTTCCTACCTTACTAGTGACTCCTCCTTATTTTTCTTGCTGGATTATACTTGAATTCATAAGCTGTAAAATTATAGTGTCTTAATATTTGATCCTTCTGTATGTTCTCTATACTCATTCTTCAGATAATTTCATACTGTTCTATGACTTTGAATTTCACTTGTAATCAATGAATAATGCCTTTATATTTCCAGCCTCAACCTCTTCTGCAAACTGCATAGTTCTATATCCAACTGACTTCTCAACTTTGTAAGAATTGACTTTCTAAGAGAACCATAAGCAAAGGAGTTCAAACCACCTTTTTCTATAAGGAAATCTTTACTGAGATTACTAATCAGTACTTCACATTTAAAAAGTCCAAATTTGCACTCCACCCAACTTGTTTCTTGCCCAGTCTTTCCATCATCGAGCAGTAACCACGTTTTTCTAGATAATAAGACCAATTCACTTAGCATCTCTTTTGACCCCCCTCTTTCTCTAATACTCCACATGTAAACATCAGTAAATTTTGTTGACAATTTTTCTGAAATATACCCAGAATCGAACCTCTGTTCCCTACCTCCACTGCAACCTTCACAGTCCAAGATACCATCATCTGCTGCCCGGATTAAACAACAGCTTCCTAGTTATTCTCCGTGCTTTCACTCTTGCTCTTCTGTGGAATATTCTCCAAACAGCAGCAGCAGAGTGAGAGTTCTGAGTAGTGAATTGATGTCACCTTGCTGCATTAGTGTCATTAGTCTCACGGGTCTCCATTGAATACCTCAAGTACATATCTGCTCAAGGTTTTTGTATTAGATTTTCTTTCTGTCTGGAACACTATTTTTTTAAAAAAATAGATGAATGGCTACTTTATTTTCTTCAAATCTCTGCTCACAAAGCTTATCAGCATTGTTTTTTTAAAAAAATATTTTCTTGCATAAACTATCACATCTTCTACAGTAACTTTTTATCCACTCATTTTGCTTTTTATTTCTTCATTGCATTTACCACAACTCTCAATATTCTGTCTGTCTCTCTTCCCCCGAAAAATATCCACTAGAGAAGAGTAGGGCTATTTTATTCTTGTCATCCCTCTAATTTTTCAGTGCCAAGGTCCTTGTTTGGTGGGTCGCAAAAGTCACTCCCTTTGGAGTTTTCAGTATCTTACTGTAAATTTAGTTTCAAAACAAAATTTTAATATAAAAAAACACACCTTTTGGATTTATTCAACAAATACACTAGGCAATCACATCATTAATTATTAATCTATCATCATTATTTATTCAACACTAATAAATTATTCACCAAATATACTTTTAAACTCACATAAATATAAAAGACTGTGCTAAATACTGTTGGGAATACTCACATAAATAAGATACCATTGTTCTTTTTAAAAATTAGATAAATTGGTGAGCATCATCACAGAAAAAAAATATAAAGAGAACAGTTTAAAAATGTTCCAAAGAGAGAAAAAAATCCCTAAATGGGCAAATAACAGTAACATACAGCTTTGTTTCATACCTAGTAACTGTAATGAGTCTTGACATAATTTAAACATAAAAAATCTGAAAAAAATAGCAATTTCATCACTTGCTAACCATATCATCTTTGACATTTTTCCTTAAACTTTCACTGCTCTTTTTTTAGCTGTATGATATTTAGTTTTCTCATCTATATGATGGAGTATTTTGCAGATATTAAATGAAGAAAATGTTAGTACAGCATATAACCTAATACCTGGCACTTAATAAGTCCTCAATATTATTATAATAGTAAATATTATATAGACTAAATGAATATCATGAATGATGTAGCCATAGAATGACATGATTTGTCTTTAATATGTTTTATAAAGAAAAACATCCATATTTCTCTAATAATAAGGAAAAAATAAAAGCTATTTTTAAAAAGTAAATAAAATACTTTCCACTATGTATATGACCACCACACTTAATAGTTTTTTCACTGTTCCTCAAAATATCTTCAATTGCTGCAGTTAGAGTGGCCAGAATCAGAAAAAAAATTTTTTTTCCTAATTAAAATTAAATTTCAGATGAGCAAAAAATTATTTTCTATGTAAGAGTGTCCCAAATATTACATGAGACATGCTTATACTTAAACTTTGTTTTTGTGAACTGAACTTCATATTTAACCAGTATACTTAAATTTGATGGCAACCTTAAATATAATCTCTAGTTTAATTTTTTAAACTTACACAGTGGTATACTGATAAACAGGCTTCTCTCTTTCTCTCTCTCTCTCTCTCTCACACACACACACACAATACATAAACAGAGAGACTTTATATGTTGTTCACCAAGTTCATCTACTGAGCTGATAGTGGCCAGCTCTGATATACCACTGAAAGGGAACTCAGGAAACTATAAGGAACTTTAGAAATCAAATTAAGATCCTTTTTTTTTTTTCATTTTTTATAAGATTTTTAAATGTTTATTTATTATTTTGGGATGGGGAGAAAGAGAGAATCCCAAGCAGGCTCCACAACTAGGGGCTGGATCTCATGAACCTTGAGATCATGACCTGAGCTGAAATCAAGAGTCAGATGCTTAACTAACTGAGCCACCCAGGTGCCCCAAGATCCATTTAATATAGAGATTAGGAACCTGCAAACAATGGCTTGAGGCTAAATCTTGCCCATGGCCTTTTTTTGTAACTACCCTCAGGTTAGGAATTGTTTTTTATATTTTATACTTTAATTTATAAACAAAGAATGATATACAAAGAGAACTTCTGTAGCCCACAAAGCTTAAAATATTTATTATACAGTGCTTTGTAGAAAAATTTGTCAATTCATGAATAGAGGAAGAAACTCATTGTGATTCATTCATTCAGTGAATAATTATTGAGAGCTCACTCAGAAATCCTGCCGGATGCCTTTACTGAGTTGATAGTGTAATTTGAAAAATGAGAAAGATATTCAATTGAATAAGGTATGAATAAATCTATAAGCACTAAAATAAATCTATATGGAAATATAGAGCATTATGCAAATAAGTTGTCTTTCTAAAGTTAGGTATTTTGACTTTTTTATGATACAAGCTAATTAGTTAGCCCAGCCAACTACAGAAACTTATTTTCTGATTTTTTTTTTTTTTTTGGTTAGTAAATTGGCATTGCAAATACTTAATTCAAAAATTTACTTTTCTTATACCTTTTGCATTTCTTCAGATTATTCCTTTGTTTATAGTTTTGAAATAAATTTCAGCAGGGCAATGTTATTACATCTGTATTAACCACAGGATAATCCTTATAATCTTCCAGTTCAGCTTCTTTTATCTAAGATGTATATTCCAGCAGGATGCATACTGAATGGTAAAACACTAATGGAGAAGCCAACACCTCAGGCAGCCAGACCCATCAAATATACTCTGCTTACAAATGAGATGTTAGCTATTATTACCCAATACAGTTCATATCTAGCCTCTGTCTTTACTCAAACCTAACATGTTTTCCCAAGATTTCGTTATTTTTAACATTTTATCTTAAAGGGGAAGATTTTATTACTTACGTAACACTAGTATTTCTGCCTATGTACAGAATTCGTGTCAGATTCTGTGTCTCCCTCTTTCTCTCTCTTAAAAATAAACACTAAAAAAAATGAGGCAGAAAGGCAACATAAATATACTGTCACAAACATTCAATAACTATATGTTAGGGTTTTTTCCACAGCTAAATTGGAAATTTAATAGAAAAAATTAAGATGTACTTAATTAAATGGTTCTTCAAGGCATCAAATCCACTTATATTTTAAAATTGTATTCTTTCTCATGCTTGCAGTTGAATGGAAATTTTTCTTTAAGATCTGAGGTGAATGTTGGATGATATGATGAACTCAATTATTTGACTTTAGAAAGTGTGGCAGAACTATAAAAAAATCTTAGAAAATTAAACATGTTTAAGACAGATTAAGAAATTGCACTTCTTGAGAGTGTTGAATTTTCTAGAGGAAATCATAGGTTGAAAGTTTACCTTTTGAGGGTCAAAAATCAAGTGACAAATTAGTATCTTAAACTTACTCCTTTTGTAGAAATAAAATAGTATTTAAGAAGTATTTGGAAGCTTGGCACTTGCTAAAAAATATATATATTTTAAAAGTTTAAGACCTAACAATTTGCTCTCCTTTCTTTTTAAAAAAAAAATAATAATAATGTTTTATTTATTTCTAGGAGAGAAAGAGAGAGACAGCGTGAGCAGGGGAGGGTCAGAGAGAGAGGGAGTCACAGACTGAAACAGGCTCCAGGCTCTGAGCTGGCAGTCAACACAGAGCCCGACGCGGGGCTCGAACCCACGAACCGCGAGATCATGACCTAAGCAAAAGTCTGACGCTTAACCGACTAAGCCACCCAGGTGCCCCATGCTCTCCTTTCTGCCCAATCTTTAATCTTCCTTGGCATAGACCTAAGTGGTAGACTGGTTTTCTGGCTACTTTTTGAAACAACTTTTAACTGGGCTTCAGGGGGCTTTCCCATCTCCAGCTGGGTTATAATAGAAAAGCTAAAATACTGAAGTTACCTCTATAAAATTCAGAGTTGACAGTTCTTAATTCTTCTCTTTGATGGCATAAACCCTGCAGTATTTTGAAGTCACGCTTGTACCTATGCTCACTTATTATTTTGGTATGTCTATATATTTTTAATGTAATATTTTGGTCTTTTAATGTTATATATTAAAAATTCTAGATTTAAAGATTTCAAGATCTCAAGTTCTTTACACTTTGCAAAATTTATGTTTTTGTTCACTAACAAATTTGATTGCTTAACAATCAAGAATACTTTATTAAGTGTTCTTTTGTAAGTCAAAACTTCCTGGAACTTGCCTAGTAACTATTTGACTTCCTTAATTAAGACTAACTTATAGTAGCAAGTAGGTATAAGCTATAAAGTGCATGATGTATCTGACAATCTAATAGCCACATCTATTAAGATGAGTGATGAAAAACCAAATCATATAAAGAACATAGGGGCACCTGAGTGGCTTAGTTGGTTAAGTGTCAGACTCTTGATCTTGGCTCAGACCCTGATCTCACAGTTCATGAGTTCGAGTCCTGTGTAGCCCTCAGTGCTGACAGCACCATGCCTGCTTGGGATTCTCTCTCTCCCTCCCTCCCTCTCTCTCTCTTTCTGTCTCTGCTTCTCCCCAACTCTTGCTCTATCTCTCTATCAAAAATCAATAATAAAATTTAAAAAATAACACATATGTTCCTGTTGTTTCCATATTTCTAACATTTTGTACAGACTATTCAGAGGAACTTCTGGTGATGGCCTACTCAACCATGATATTAAGGGACTCCAAAGTGGATAATTTAACTCCTTGGAAAAGACATTTCTCTCCTGAGCTCACAAAACCAAATCACTATAATGATTTCACTTAATCTCTGATTATAGTTTGGATGTGGCCTCAGGTAGAATATGTTTCTACAAATGTAACCAAAAAATGTGATCTAAATTTGTGGTTGCAATAGATTAAAAAAATCATGGTTCATATGCTGAAATTTGTCACTTCACACACTTAAAGTACCATCAGACTGATTAGAACATTGATCTTAACCTTAGCTGTAAATCAGAATCTACTAGGTAGATTTTAATAAATACCAATGGCTGAAGCTCTGATGAGACCAATTAATCAAAAATCTCTGGAGGTTAGGACTTGGGCATCAGTATTCCTTAAAAATGTTCTCTAGTGATTCTTATCAGGACCTAGGATCGAAACCACAACATTAGAGGCCATGCGTCGTGCTCAGTTTCTGGGATCTCAACTGTAGTTGTATATTATACCTACCTGGGAAGCTTTTGTTGTTATTGGTTTTGTTTAGTACTAATGCAGGAGTTCTGCTCCCACCAAAGACAAATAAATTTGTTAAAAACCTAAGTCCCAATATAATAACAAAGAAAATCAGGCTATAAAAAATAAAACGTTCTTAAACCCAGATTGCTGAAGTCACAAGGCCACAACATATAGAAATCCATGAACCTCCTGACTACAACCCAATGGGAATGCTTTGTAAACACTGGCAAATTTACCGAAGAGAAAGAGGCGCAGAATGATGTGCTAGCAGGAAGGAGAATTTGGCTCCCAAATTTAGTAAACTTTTGAAGGTTGACTGTGAGCCACACTGAGAGCATAGAGTAACTGGGAACAGTAGACACAGGGGAGTTCATACCCACTCTGGGGCTCTTCTCCATGGACCTCCACATAGCATTGATAAATGAAATTGGGAACAGAATAGCAGACTGGAGAGAGCGGCATTTGGTGGGGTATACGTGGAGGAGGAGCCCACTGCTATGACTAGGCAAGGCACAGAGCTTGACTGAGATCCTTCTCTACTCTACAAAAGCTCTAGGCTGCCCCGGCAAGAGCAAAGAACCCCACTGCCTCAGACGCCAAGTAAGTACCATTGTGACCCACTGAAGAACAAAAGAAAAAAATAATCCTACTATTGGGGCTGGGGCAATTTTGGGTCCAGAAATTGTACCAAAACCATTGGCAGTCTCCTAACTTTGGAGGAAAGCAGGACACTCTCCTCCCTCAAAAGTACCAAAAAGGGGTGCCAGGGTGACTCAGTCAGTTAAGTGTCCAACTCTTGATTTCAGCTAAGGTCATAATTAAGGTCATAATCTCACAGTTTGTGAGTTCAAGCCCTGCATCAGGCTTGGCACTGAGATCACAGAGCCTGCTCGAGATTCTGTCTCCCTCTCTCACTGCCCCTCCTCTGATGGCTTTCTATGTCTCTCTCAAAATAAATAAAAATAAACTTAAAAAATACCAAAAAAAAAAGACAGAGTTTATTTGCTACTGGGAGGACACACGGCAAAGACAAGAGCCACTTCAAAGACAAAGGCAGAGAGTACCCCCCTAATACTGAATCTGGATCATGAAAATAGAGATCTCCCCCCGCCCAAAACCATAGCAAGTACCAAGTACCAAGCAATAGCAATCTACTGCTGGAAGAGGGTAAATAGTATGTAGAGAGATCCAAGCTGAAAAATATAAAAAATAAAATACTGCTAGACACATTATATTCAAAGTACTTAAAACCAAAGATGAAGAGTTAATTTTGTAGGCAGTCATTCAGAAAAGGAATGAAGGAAGGAAAGTAGGAAGGAAGAAAAGAAGATAGATCATATACTAATTAAAATTCAAAGGCAAGAATTAGAGTCAGAAACTATGCAAACCAGAAGACAAAAATTGACATCATTAAAGTAATGCCACAAACAATCAAAAAGTCAAACTAGGATATTATATCCAGAAAAAAGAAATTTTTATATTAAATATTTTTAGGCACCCAGTGCTAAGAAAATTCATTACCAGCATATCTGCATTCAGACAGAAGGAACATAATATCAGAGAGAGATCTGAAATACAGAGTTCCAGATATGGCCTCAAAAAAGATAGAGAAGATATTTTTATTTTTATTTTAAATCATTCTAAATATAATTGACTGTCCATGCAAAATTAATAATACTGAATTGTGTATTTATTGCCTATGTAAAAATTAAATATATGACAACAACAATATAAAAGAGAAGAGGGAAGAAACATAAGTAGACTGTTGTATATACAACAGTACGATGTATATACAACATGTATGTTGTATGAAGCTGTACAATATTATTTGACTTTAGATTGTGATAAAGAAATAAATAAGAAGCCAATATTATAGTTAAAATGTAAGAATAAAATATATACAAAATAATGTTTTCATTAAAAGTTTTTTAAGTTTGTTTATTTATTTTGAGAGAGACAGAGACAGTGTGAGTGGGAGAGGTGCAGAGAGAGAGGGAGACAGAATCCTAAGCAGGTTCTGTGCTATGAGCACAGACCCCAGTGTGGGCTCGAACTCCTGAAACTATATCATGACCTGCACCGAAATCACAAGTCGACATTTAACTGACTGAGCCACCCAGGTGGCCCTTTTTTTCAACTTTTAATATAAATTCTAGTTAGTTAATATATATGATAAAATTGGATTCAGGTGCAGAATTCATCACTTACATGTAACACCCAGTGTTCATCAAAATAGGTTCCTTCCTTAATACCCATTATCTATTTAGGCCATCTCCATTTCCCACCATCAACTTCAGTTTGTTCTCCATAGTTAAGTCTCTTGTGGTTAGTTTCCCTCTCTCTCCCTGCCGCCCCATCCCCTATAGTCGTATGTTTGTTTTTTTTTAAATTCCACATATGAGTGAAATCGTGTGGTATTTTTTTCTGAGTTATTTTGCTTAGCATAATACTCTCTAGCTCAATCCATGTCATTGTAAATGGCAAGACTTCATTCTTTTAGAGAGCTGAATAATATTTAAAACAAAAAAACAAACAATGCAGTTAAAAATGGGCAGGACACATGAATAGACATTTTTCCAAAGAAGATATAGAGATGGCAAACAGACACATGAAAACATATTCGACATCACTCATCATCAGGGATATACAAATCAAAACTACAATGAGATATTACCTCACACTGGTGAGAATGGCTAAAATTAACAACACAGAAAACTATAGGTTTGTTGGCAAAGATGCAAAGAAAAGGGAACCCTCTTACAGTGTTGGTAGGAATGTAAATTGGTGTAGCAAAAGGGTTTGGAGATTCCTCAAAAAGTTAAAAATAGAACTACGCTATAATCTAGCAATTACGTTATGAGGTATTTGCCTAAAGAATGCAAATATACTGATTCAAAGGGACATATGCACCCAACGTTCATTTATAGCATCACTATCAAACAATAGCCAAAAATGGAAAGAGCCCAAATGTCCATTGACTGATGAATGGATAAAAAAGATCTTTTTTAATACCATCTTTTTTAATACTATTTAATATCATTTTTAATATTCTTTTAGTATCATTTAATTACCATTTTTAATACCATTTTAATGTTATGGCTTAGTAATATTCCATTACATATATATACATATATACACATATATGTATATAATGGAATTATTATATATATGTATATATATAATGGAATATTACTGAGCCATAAAATTAATTTTAAAATTACATTTTCATCTCTTTAATCAATACAATTTTTACTTCATTTTCTAGATAAACATCCTTCTAATAGGATGAGATTTTTAAAAATAGCATTGATTGGTATGCACGTAACACTTTGATTAACAGAAGTGCAGAAGCATGTCATGCATTGTTTTTAATAATATAATAATTACTTGAAAGCACACTTCAAATTAATAAATAATTTCAAGTTAATGAATTATTAATGGTATCTGAAATTAAAACAAAATATAACTTAACAAGGAGTGGGAAACATGCAATGTACAAAATTGTGCATCCGCAAATTTTATTCACTAAAACTTGTAGATGAGTTGAATGATTAGAAAAATCACACCAGTATATGACTTGTTGGAACACTTCCTTTTGCTTTTTGTTTAGAGACCTGAAAAACCTTTCTTCTGTTTTCTAGTTTCTAGCAATGGTATCTTTAGAACAGGCATTTTAAGAATAGTAGGTCTATTTATTCTTCATTTATGGTACTCAGAATAGAATTACTTTGCTGAATTCATAGCTGTTTTGAAGATACTGTGCCTGAAAGTTACAAACACCTATAAATCTAAGTGGGTTCTGATTTTTCATAACTTAGGTGCTCATATCATCTCCAGTGCTTTTGATACTGTGCCAACATTTTGTGATGGCTAAGAGGTTGGAGAGAGAATTTTGAATAACACAAAAACGTCAGAATAAGGCATTCTTCCAATAACATGTGCATGGGTAGTTTTAAAGAAAAAACTATTAGGTTTACATCTGTAATTAAGATGCTGCCCACAAAAATTGACATTAATTAATATTTTGAAATTCTGCTTTTATATTTAGTACTTAAAGGCAAGTAGTTGCCTTTTTAGGCATATTTTAGGCAATTTAAATTTAATTTTAGGCAATTAAAAGTCATATTTTAATATGATAGTTTTTATATTATTATAAATTAACATACTTTGTAATTTATTTCAATAACTGAACTCATACACAATGTATATTATATTATTATAAAATGACATATTAATATAAATTGATGTGATATTATGATATATAATATGAATTGTATTAACGACATCAATATATTATTGGTAAATTATTCTAAATTCAGAGGCTGGTTTTTTTTGAAATTTGGTTATTCTAGGGCACCATAAACAATTATCATTAGATATCCAAATATAATTTTGAAAATTGCTGAAACATTTTATATGTGCATTATGTAGATATACCAATTAATATATAAATTTATATATACATATCTTTCTTTGTGTATATATTTATTTATTTATTTACTTGCTTATTTATTATTTATATTCATTAAAATTACGTGTGGTGTGTATATAAATGTTAAAAATATTTTTATTTGAATATAGTCGACACACAATATTACAGTAGGAACAGGTCTACAACACAGTGATTCCACTTCCCTATATGTTATGCTATGTTCACCCTGAGTGTAGCCACCATGTGTCACCCTACACTACTATAATATCATTGGCCATATTCCCTATGGTATGCCTTTTATTCCCATGACTTATTCATGCTGCAACTGTTTTTATAAATATATAAAATATATATGGATGTATTCATTTGCAAAAGAAAATCATGAACACAAAACAGTGTGTATATGTATATATATTTACTCATGTACATTCACTGCAAATTAGAATATGGACACAAAATCAAATTTATATGGTTGCAAAGTAAAGAATAGATATAAAATATTGATACCTAATAAAGATAATTATTAAAGACCCCTATCCAACTGGAATAAAAATGATCAATTTCTATTTCACCAAACCATATTTCCTAGAAAATCAATTGTAAGTACCATTTCAGCCTAAAATCCACAAAGTAAGCCAGAATGTCAAACTATATTTAACTATAATAATATAAGCACTATTAGGAGAAAAGCACAAGTAATATGAAATTATAGACACATTTAATAGTGAATGAGTAAATCCAAAGTAAAAAGCTTGATATATTTTTCTTTAGTTTTCTATAAGTAGGTTATATACTTTGTCTATTTCCCATAAGGTGGCAGTCAAAGGAATATGCCGCCTTTCTATTCTGTATTATTATAATTTTGTTAATACTATCTTATTGTATACATAGTAAAAGTAATTTATCTATAATTCTGAAGAAATCATAAATTCTATAGGATTCTAGCTACCTGAAAACACATTTAAAAAACTGAAATTTTCTCACAAAGAAAAACGCTTAAGCCTGTAGATTTAAGGTCTAGTTCTCTCCAACATTCCCACTGAAATGATCAAAGGCTTAGCTCATATGTGGCAGGATAATATTTATACGTTGTCTGTGGATTTACCCTTCTCCCTCCATTTCCAGAAAGTAGCTGTTATTTTTGTTTTTTGTTTTCTGTTTTGTGCCATAGATTTGTATGAGCAGAAAAAAGCTAAAGTGCTTCTTCTGTTTTCGTGCAATTTTAAGCTTAGCAAAGAGGATGTCTTGGATTTTAAGGGAAATGATGAGGAAAGGAGAATTAAGAAGCAACTAAATATAAATGGGAAGGACTGAGATTGAGAAAGGGGGCTGAGTACTGTGTCCTTTGGGAAACCATAGCACTCCAGGGAGAAGGCAAGACCTCAGGGGAACACAATATCTGACACATGTCTAGAGCTTGCTGTGTGTGAGGGACCTTTTGGAGAACTTCACACCCATTTATTTATTTTATCTTCATAAAAATCTTCTGCAGTAACATCTTAGAATTTACATTTTACAGATGAAAAACAGAGACAATGAGAAGTTAGATAATATACAATACCACACAACGAATAGGAGAGACAATATTTGACTCAGAACTGTTCGGCTCCATTGTCTGCACTCATCCACTGTACTTTCACCACTAAAGGCTGTATGTGTACATGGTATCTTGTTGCCAAATTCCTCAACATTATAACACTAAATAAAATCTGGGAAGAGTTTGTCCTTCTGAGGTCATATTTGGGTGCCTGGTATTTGCCAGAATATGAGAATTTCTGAGATTAAATTTTCCACCAGCCTTGTAGAATGAGGGCTTAGAGGCATAATTAAATTAATTTAAAACAAAATTATTTAAAAATGTCAATAATCCCATATACTTTCCAACAAATAGTAGTATGCAAGAATCTTTGAGGACTTTAGGCAAGATAGAATACAGAAACAAAGAGGCCTGGTGATAGGACAACAACCCAAGTCAAGACAACTATTGGACTCAGGTATGGGAAGCAGATTCCAATAGATATGTACTCTTGTTTCAGAATCTCTGGCATCTGAGATGAAAGGTGGTTGAGGTAGATGGGAGGTATAAATCTTGATTCAACTATGACCTTGGGGAAGGTTACAGATTCCTGAGATGACAGAGATGACAGGGGACCCTGTGTTGGTATCTACTGCTCCTTGCTTATACTTATGGCAGCTAGACTTACTAGGCAAAGAGGATTGGTTTCTTGTTTGTTTTTGTAGTAAGTAAGGTTAAATGAGCCTCTGAGAGAACGGGAGCAATGCTCTAACCAACTTCTAGTGGTACAACCAAAATGGAGACAGAGCAACACCATGCTAGCTGCTATGACTCTGTGGTTATCAGGCTGCCTCCTTAAGTCTTCAGATTTGAGGGCCTCTGAACTAGAAAAGAAAATTGGAGTGAAGATAAACATTTTGCTTCCTACTCCCTTTGGATGTAACTGATTTAAACCAAAACAAACCCAGTTTCTGAAATGACCCTCTGCAAATTCAATGAAGCACAAGCACAGTGAGTTAGCAAGGAAAAAATAAATCACTGAAACTAAAAATAGATGGGCAACCCTAGGGAGGGGGAAGAATTGAGAACAAGAGAAAAACAAACAAAAACAATAATTACTGCATCTTAGATGGGAACACCATCATCACCTTATTTTGGAGGGGTTGTGGGGGCTAAGAAGTAGCTTAAAAAGAAATTTATTTTCTCACAATTCTGAATAACTAAAAGTCAAAGATCAGGTGTTGGCAAAGTTGCTTCTCCTTGGTCCTTTTCCCTTGGCTTGCACATGGTCATCTCCCTAGGTTTGTCTGGTCTTCCTTTGTATTGGTCCATCTCTGTCTTTTCAGTCTTTGAAAGATTGCCTGAAATTTCTTCTGTGCCTGATTTTACTCCCCTCCCATCCAATTTTATAGCTCTTGGGAATCCGAGGGCTTGCCAGTACCTATGCTAATGCTAAGGAGACTATGTTCTCCTTGCTTTCTCTGTCTCTTACATTATTTACTGGCTCAAACACATTAGTCCTGACATAAAACATGATACCTAGTGCTTTCATTTTCAAATAAACACAAAAATAATAATCAAATTGATAAACCAAACATCCATATGCTGAAAATGTGCTGGAGCCCCACCAAAAGTCATGGCAAGTGCCTCAGAACTATCTATAACCTCCTTGATTCACTCCACCTCTCCTTTAGCAAATTACAACTCAGTGATCATCTTTGTTTCCTGAGAATTCCCTTAACTTCTCTCACACACACACAATATTTTTCAATAGAGTTTTCTCTCTGAGAGGAACTCTTATGCCAGCTGTTCACAGAAACAAATGCTTCACCTTGGATGAAAAACTGTAATGGAGGAATGTATAGAATATTGGATACTGTAGAAACCCACATGAGTAAATCAGATGTCAATTTTAAGAAATCTTTCACAAAATACTTAAGCAAAAGAAAAAGAGATCATAAATTATGAGAATGAGGAAGGCACATGGAAAGCACCCTAAAATACAATTTGCAGTGCAGGTGCAGTCAAGAACAAGGTGAAAATCAATGATCAAGAAGTAATAAAATGAATTTTTCTGGGGTTAAGTAATACTCGAAACTGGAGATGAAGATGGCTTAAAATCTATCATGCAACATAAACAAAGAGAGCACGTCAACTTTGTGCTTATCACTGTAGAAGTCATAAATGTTAAAGGCAAAGAAAACAAACAAAATTTCTGAGTATTTTTAGACACACACACACACACACACACACATTTATCCTTTAATCTGTAATATATAAGTTGTGGTACCAAAAGTACATTGCCAGAAATATGAGAGTTTCTAAGTTGTTTTGTTTATTTATTTTGAAAGAGAAAAAGATAGCATGAGTAGGGGAGTAGCAGAAAGACAAGGAAAGACAAAGTCCCAAGGAGGCTCTGTGCTGCCAGGCCAGAGCCTGATGTGGGGCTTGAACTCACGAAACCCTGAGATCATGAACTGAGCCAAAACCAAGAGGCAGACACTTAACTGACTGAACCACCCAGACACCTCAAGATTTCCATATATAATGTAACTTAAAAAAACAAAACAACAACAACCAAAAAAACAAATGCATAAAGATGTAATCCAGATGACTTAGAAATTAATCACTCCAAACATTGGTACCAAAATTAAAACAAATAAGCAAAGACTTCTCTTTCCTAAAAAAAATGAAAAAAAATAATCCTCTACTCTTTCAGCTAATTACAGTGAAAAACACTGGAAAGAAGAAGGCAGACTGGCAAGAGACTTTGGCATCCAGGAAATAACACAGTGCTGAGTCTGTGGGGTTTCTTTTTTCTTTATAAATTGCAGATTTGGTGTTATAAAAGCCAGTAACTTGTAAATGCCAATGGGCACAGACAATAAAAGCCTTAACAAGTGCCTGTTCCAGTTTAGTAAAAGGACAAGAAAAGAGGCAGTGTAGCAAGATTTAAAAAAATAAATAAATAAATAAATAAAAAAAATAAAAAAACTTCAGAAAACATTAGCAAACAGCTACTTTACTCTATCCAACACCACAGAAAAAATTGTGGCCCCACCTCCATTCATACTAGCAAATGCCTAGGGTGTAACCTGGACTTCCACTCTCCACTGGTTATAAAAATTGGCCCTTCCTCTCTCCAGGCCTCCTCATGAGAGTGACATCATCTTTAAACCTTATGCGGCAATTCCTTACATGCTGCAGTGATGCCCAGGGAAGATAGGGCAACCTGGAAGTCTGATTATTTCCTGACAATCACCCAACTTTTGGATGAATGTCCGAAATGCTTCACTGTGGGAGAAAGGAATGTGAGTTCCAAACAGATGCAGCAGCTCCCCATGTCCCTCCGCGGGAAGGCGCTGGTGCTGATGGGCACAAGCACCGTGATAGGCAAGTCATTTGAAGGCATCTGGAGAAAAAGTCTGTTCTGGGGAAACTATTGCCTCACATCTTTGGGAATGTGGACTTTGTTCTGCAAGGAAGACCACACTGAGATCAGGGACATGCTGCTGGCTTGTAAGGTGCCAGCTGTGGCTCTGCTGGTGCTATAATCTTATGTGAAGTCACTATACCAGCCCGGAACATTGTCCTGGAGCCCAAGAAGACCTCCTTCTTCCAGGCTTTAGGCATCACCGTTAAAATCTCCAGGTATACCACTGGAATCCTGAGTGATGTGCAGCTATTTAAACCTGGAGACAAAGTAGTAGCCAGTGAAGCCACACTGCTGAACATACTGAACATCTGTTCTTTCTCTTTCTAGATGGCCATCCAGCATGTGTTTGACAATGACAGCCTTTACAAATCTGAAGTGCTTGGTCTCCTCTCTCTGACCCTCCCCTGTTCACACTGTCTCTGTTTCTCTCTCAAAAATAAATAAAACTTAAAAAAAAAAAACAAAACCCAAATCTGAAGTGCTTGGGATCACAGAGGAAACTTTGCATTCTTGCTTCTTGGAAGGTGTTCACAAGGTTGCCAGTATATGTCTGCAGATAGGTTACCTGACTGTTGAATCAGTTACCCATTCTACCATCAATGCATACAAGTGCACCCTAGCTTTGTCTGTGGAGACTTATTACACCTTCCCACTTGCTGAGAAGGTCAAGGCCATCTTGGCTGATCCATCTGCATTTGTGGCTGCCACCCCATGGCCACTACCATCACTGCTGCACCTGCTGCTGCCACAGCCCCAGCCAAGGTTGAAGAAATAAGACAAGGGTATGGAATTTGGTCTCTTTTCCTAATCATCACAAAGCAATCAATTTAGCTAACCTTATTTGTGAAATAAGGAAATAAAAGCTTACCTCTCATTTAAAACTTTTTTTCCCAGGGGTGCCTAGGTGGCACAGTTGATTAAGCATCTGGCTTTGGCTCAGGTTATGATCCCACAGTTCATGAGTTCAAGCCCTACATCAGGCTTTGTGCTGACAGCTCAGAGCCCAGAGCCTTCTTCAGATTCTGTGTCTTCCTCTCTCTCTCTCTGCTCTGCCCCCACCCATGCTTCCTCTCTCTCTCTCTATCAAAAATAAAATAAACATTATTATTATTATTATTATTTGCCCAACGCTTCTGTCAATTAGTATGGCTCAAAGAAATCTGAGTGGTGAGCCAGGACTCTCATCCTTGCAGAATGAGTGACAACTAGAATGTCTTCTATTTGGCATCAGTGGAGACTATTGGGAATCCTGCACTTCTATCCTTGGCTGAGGGTAACAGAGTACTCCTCCTTACTCTTGACTGTGGTGGTATCAGGATGGGCCTACTAGATAGTCAGGACTTTATCACTATTCAGTAGCTACCTCCTCTAGAGTCAGAGAAGTGGGGAATCTGGACTTCCACTGTAACCTGGCAGTAATGAACAGCACTTTCTCTTCCCTTGCCACATTAGTGGTGAAGAGGGCTAGGTAAAACAAGATTTCAAGGAGATCCAAAGTCTGATACATAGTTCCCAAAATATCTAGGGCTTAATTAAAAGATCTTTTGACATAACAAAGAGCAAAGAAGTTTTTCCACCTGAATAAGAAAAGGTAATCAACAGATGTCAACACTTAGGTGATACAAATGTTAGAATATGTAATAAGCATTTTAAAACATTCTTCATGAAAGTACTTCCATTATTATAAGCACACTTGGTACATTTTTAAAAGAAATCCTAAGCAAATAAATAGAAAATATAAAGAACCCTGAAAAGGAGACTAACAGAAATTATGAATTTGAACAGAAAGAATATAATCTGGAAGAATAATGCAAAAGTATGGACTCGAGGATCTGTGGGACTATTACTATAGAACTAACATGTATTTATCAGAGTTCCAGGAGAAGGAGAAAAAATCAGAGCTGGAAAACATATTGAAAGAAATAAAAGTTGAAAACTTTCCCAAATTAGCAAAAGACATACATTTAGCAATTTAGGAAACAGCAAATCTCAACACCGTATTCCCAAAGAAATTCATTCCAAGACATTGTTGTAAACTTCTGAAGATGAAAAGAAAAGAAAAATTTTGAAAGCAGAGAGAAACAACACATTACCTATATGTGGAACATTTTCTAATGCATGTTAATTCCTGATAAGAATTCATGGAGGCCAAAAGGACATAACATGTTGTTAAAATGCTGAAATAAGAGAATTTCATTCCAGAATATACATCCAAGAGGAATATTCTTCAGGAATAAAGAGGAAATCAAGACAGTCTTAGATGACAGAAAATAAAATAAACAAAAGAGAAACAAAAAACAAATAAGAACTGATGCCAGATGATTTACCCTAAAAGAACAGCTTAAAGAAGTTATCTAAACAGAAAAGAAATGATAAAAGAATAAATTTTGAAACAATGGAGGGAAGAAAAAAACAACATAAAGTAAAATTATGCATAAATACATCACAATTCTCTTTTCCAATTAAGTTTTCTAAATTATATCTGACAATTGAAGCAAAAATTATAAAATTATCTATTTTAACTCTCAACAAATATACAGGAATTATTTAAGATAATTACATTATAAATTAAGGTAATGTGGAATAATGTAAGGAGAGAAGAGTTTTTATACACTCCTCAAACTGTTCAAATGTTGACACCAGTAGACTGTTATAAGTTATGTGGATACAGTATAATACCTAAAGCAAAGAATTAAAAATTCTATACAAAGAGATACACTTATAGACATCACAAATAAATTAAAATGGAATTCTAAACAATGTTCATGAAACCTACAAGAAGAGAAGAAAAAGAAAACACAAAAATGAGAAACAAAGAAAGCAAAGAACAAAAAATAAAATGACAGTCATAAGCCTAAATATATCAATAATTACATTATATGTAAACAATCTAATTACAATAATTAAAAGATAAAGACTGAAAGAATAGATTTAAAAATATTATACAACTGTATACTATCTATAAGAACTTCACTTAAAATACAGGTTTCCCTCAACTATCTGTAAGTAGAGCATTCGTATGAAACCTTTCATACAAGATGAAATGGTATCAAGCAAAGAAGCAATTATCATTAATTTATATGGAAAAAATTTTCCAGCACTCCCAGACCTCAAAAATGACCTCTCTTAGGCTTTTCTGATACCTTAGGGCTATCTTGCTAATGGATGCACAAAATAAATCCAGATAGAGCACAGGTGCTCACAGACACAATTCAAAACTAGGGAGGCTTAATTCTGAGATGCTGAGCATAGTTACTGTGGAAGGAGCTTGGTGGTGCCACTCTGGCCGCTACTGGCTGGTGCTACCTCTCTAACACCTCACTGAAAAAGAAACACTGAGTGCTGTTTTTGCCTTTTCTTTCATAAAAGTAAAAATCCTCTCTGCATATTTTAGGTTAATGGAAACAAGTACTAATGTATATCTTTCATAAAAGTGAAGTGGCATAATCCAAACTTAGAAAAAGTGGGGAATATCTGTATAATGATACATAGAGTTTGAAAGTGAATGCATTTATAAAGAATATGCAAATAACCAAAAGAAAATAGAAGTAGCTGTATTAATATATCAGACTAAGCAGATTTCCCAGCAAAGAGAATTACAAGGAACAGAGTGGGTCACAACAGAGTGATAAAAGGGCCGATCCACGATACTATGTGTGTGTGCACCAAACAACGGAGCTGCAAAATATGTGAAGTAAAACTGCTAGACTGAAAGAAGAAATAGATAAACCCATAATTATAGTTACCTTTACCACCCCTATCTCTCAAGTGGATAGACAACTAGACATAAATTTGCAAAAATATAAAAGAATTGATATAACCAACAGGGTCTAATAGACATTTATAGGCAATACTGCCTAATAACAGTAGATTACACATTATGGCCACAGAACATTGATCAAAATAGGCCATATCTTAATCATAAAACAAACTCAAAATATTAAAAAGAATTTAAATCACATGGAGTGTATTCTCTGACCACAAAAGCATCAGAGTAGAAAATTAACAATAGAACAATAACAGGACAACTTATAAATACTTGGAAACTAAACATTATATTTCTAAATGATCTAGAAGTCAAAAAGAAAATATTAAAGGAAATGGAAAAGGATACATTTAACAGAATGAAAATAAAATTAACATATCAATATATGTGGGATGCAGCTAAAGTGGTGATGAAGGGACATGCATATCACTAAGGCCTGTATTAACAAAAAATAAAAATCTCAAGTCAATGATCTAAACTCTCATATCAAGAATCTAGAAAAAGAAGAACAAAAATAAGCCCGAAGTATGCAGAAGAAAGAAGATAATGAACAAAGCTAACAGAAATTAATGACATGAGAAAACTGAGAAACAATGAAGAAAATCAATATAACAAAATTTGGTTCTTGGAAAATATCAGTAAAATTGATGAATCCTTGGTGTAACATATTAGAAAAAAGGAGAGAAGATACCAACGTCATTAATGAAATAAGAGATATCTCTATAGTCTTTACTGGCATCAAAAGGGATAATTAGGGAAAAAATAGCAAATAACTCTACACAAATTAATTTGACAATATAGATAAAATGGACCAATTCTTGTAAGCACAAATTAGCACTATCCAGCCAATATGATATAGATAATAATTTTGGAGCTGCTTGCATTAAGAAATTAAAAGTGCACCTGGGTGGTTCAGTTGGTTAAGCCTTCGACTTTGGCTCAGGTCATGATCTCATGGTTTGTGGGTTTGAGCCTCACATGGGGCTCTGTGCTGACTGTTCAGAGCCTGGAGTCTGTTTTGGATTCTTTGTCTCCCTCTCTCTGTCCCTCCCCCACTTGTGCTGACTTTCTCTCTCTCTCTCTCTGTCAAAAAAAATAAACATTAAAAATTAAAAAAAAGAAATTAAATTGTCCTGAAAGAGAAATCTCCAGCTCAAGTAGTTTCATTGAAAAAGTATACCTTACATTTTAAGAACTAACAAAAATTTTAACATTTTTTAAACTATTTTTAAGTTAAATTTTAACATTTTAAGAACAAGAACTAATTTTAAACAAGCACATGTAAAAAATAGAAGAGGGAAGAATTTTCAGCTCATTTGATGCAGTTAATATTACCCTGATACAAAATCCAGATGACAAAAATGGTAAAAATAAGGGGAGAAAAGGAAGGAAGAAAGGGAGGAAGGCAAGAAGGAAGGATGGAAAGAAGTAAAGCAAGGGTACAGGAGGGAGCGAGTGAGTGAGGAAGAAACAGATCAATACTCCTTATATATATAAACAAGAAATTTCTTTTTAAAAGGTTTTAAAAGTTTATTTTGAGAGAGAGAGAGACTGTATGAGCAGGGGAGGAGCAGAAGAGAGGGAGAGAGAGAATCTTAAGCAAGCTCCATACTGTGAGCGCAGAGCCCATTGCAAGGCTTGAACCAATGAACTGTGAGATCATGACCTGAACCAAATCCAAGAGTCTGTGGCTTAAACGACTGAGCCACCCAGTCACCCCATAGAATGAATGAATGAATGAATGAATGAATGAATACATACATACATACATACATACATACATAAAAATTCTTAATAAAACATTAGCAAACAGAATTCAGAAAAACATAAGAAACCAGTAAACCATAACTAACTGGATTCATTCAAGGGATACAAGGCTAAATCAATATTCCAAATCTAAGAAATATAATCTGCTGTATTAAGAGGTTAAGAAAGGGAAATTACATGATCTTATCAATGGATGCAGAAAAAAACATTTGTCAAATCTCAACACCCATTCATGTTAACAATTTTTAGAAAACTAGGAATAGAAAGATTTCTCTATCTTGGTTTAAAATTTTAAAAACTACAAATAATCTATAGCTAGTAGTAAAAGACTGAGTGCTTTTTCTCCAAGTTAGGAATAAAACAAGATTATCCAGTCTCATCACTGCTATTCAACATGGAATTCAACTTTTGTTGAATTCAATTTTGTGGAATTCAACTTCCACAAAACTTAATTCAAAATAGACAGTAGATTTTAATAAAAACATAAAACTGTAACACTTCTTGAAAACATAGGAGAAAATCTTTGGGATCTCAGCCTAGGTGAAGAGTTTTTAAGTATGACACCAAAAAGATGTCCATAAAAGAAAATAAAAAGATAAACTGTACTTTATTAAAATTGAACACTGTTGTTTGTGAAAGACCCTGTAAAACAGAATGAAACGATAAGTTACAGACTGGGAGAAAATATTTGTAATGCAAATATCTGAAAAATGACTTGGATTGAGAATTTGTAACAAACTCACAAAACACAACAGAAAAAAAAATACTAGTTAGAAAATGGGCAAAATAATTTTCCCTGATGAGGATACATGGATGGCATATAAGCATGGAAGAAGGTGCTCAATATCAATAGCCATTAGGGAAATGCTAATTAAGGCCACAATGAGACATCACTACACATCTATTAGAACAGCTAAAATTAAAAATAGTGACAACACCAAATGCTGGTGAGAATATGAAGAAAGCCAATCCCTCACACAACTGCTGGTAGAAATGTAAAGTAGCAGAGTTGCTATGAAAAATAGCAAGGCAGTTTCTTTAAAAAAATAAGCCATACATTACCATACAACAGATCAATTGCACTTCTGGGCATTTATCCCAGAAAAATAAAAACTTATATCCACACAAAAACCTGTGCGTATTTTTTATAGCAACTTTCTTTGTAATATCCCCAAGCTGAAAGCAACAAAATATTACTTAACACATAAATGGATAAACAAACTGTCCTATGTACATATCATTGAATACTATTAATCAATAAAAAGAAACAAACTATCAATATATGCAGCAACTTATGACTCTCAAGGGCACTTTCCTGAGTTGAGTGGGGTGGAAAATCAGTCTCTAATGGTCACATAGTTTATAAATTCATTTACATAACATTTTCAAAACAAAGTTACAGAGAGAACTGACTAATGGTTGTCAGGGTTGGATGAACAAAGCAGTGACTGTAAGGGATTTGGGAATGGCCATAAAAGACTAGCAATCAGAACCTTTATGGTGATAAAGTAGTTCTGTATGTTGTGTATAGAAGTGGTGGTTTCATGAATACACACATATGGTAAAATGCCATACAACTATACTTATACTTACATTTTATTATATTGCCTTTCCCGGTTTTGCTATTGTACTACACAGCTTTGTAAGATGTAACCTATGGGAAAAACATGGTGAATGGTATCTGAACACTCTCTGTGTTCCTTAAAACTTCCCATGATTCCATAATTATTTCAAAATAAGAAGTTTGCAATAAAAAGGAAACTGAAAATAATTAAGATAAATGCAGGTCACTCAGACAGTAAACCATAAACTTTTGGTATTATTATTAGATTACTGTTTACATTGTATTAAGAGATGTTATAATAAACTTAAATATGAGGCAAGTAGATGGTTGCATGTACCACTATCTTTCCTTTTTATCTGAGTTTTGTTTGAATAAAACTCAATGGGATTTAAATTGCTCAGTGGGATTTTTATTGAAATGACATCAAATCCTGATAAGTTCTACGTAGAAAAATAATATGGGCAGTATTTGCAAGAAGATATGGGGCAGAAATAAAACAAAAACACTAAAGATGTAGAACGTCAGAAAGTTGAAGAAGGAGCTCTGGAAAAGCAGAAAAGATGGATTTTACTAGAAGACAGCAAAATATATAATAATATTATTGTAACTAAATTTGTACATGATTGAACAGAAATTAGCACAGAGATACTTGGCACTAATTAGAAAGTCTAAAAACAAAGACTTAAAAATTAATTTAGTATCCTCTAAAGTAATAATAGCAGTGACAGGACATGCCAAAATCAATAACATGGCTTAAGAATCATATAAGCTTAGATGTGAATCCTGGTTCTTACATTAACTGGTTATGTGATACTCACTCAATGACAATTTCTGGAGGGCTATCTATGTTTCAAGGAATATGTACCACATTAATGAAGCAACAATAGTCATAACAGAATATTCCATCTTGTAAGGGAACCCTAAGAAGTATATAGGCAAGTGAACAAATAGTCATGCCATGATATACTCCTCCACAGGAATTATGGGGAACATGGAGGTCAACAGATCAGATTTAAAAATTGAGAGCACTCTTTCTGAAGAAAGCGACCCCTGAAGTTATATATGAAGGATGAATAAGAGCAGTCTAGGTGAAGACTTAGAAATGAAGAGAAGTGGATTAAGATTATAAACATTACTCAATAAAAATGGAATATCTTTTTCAAGACTGAGAGGAAATACTTTATTTAATGTTGATATAATCAACTTACTTTTCATCCCTTCCATTTGTAACACCTATATGTTTGATGAACTAAGAGGTTCAATAGGACAGCCCACATTAAGAGCCTCATAAGTCAAAATAAACTCCTAACTCTACAGTTAATTATTGTAAATGTAAAGAGAAACACAGAAAGGAAAGGAGAGGGCATTCTATTTGGTGAAACAAGCAAACCTATGATGTGAATTTAAAAATCAGCCTAATAGATCATCGGGTTCCTTTTAGTTCCAGAAGAAAAGTCTGTATGAAAAGATTATAGAAAGTCTCTGTTACATTTTTAACAGATAGGTAATATTCCTAGAATTTACACAATATTCAGCTTTACAAATTTATGGGTCACAGCACAGATTACAGAGGTAAAAAATATGTTCATTTGAGATTTTCTAAAAGAAACTGAAGTGATTGAAAACATGAATGAAGCAAAGGAGTATATGAAAGTCTCATCCGCATTTCCTAAAGTAGATTTTCTTTATCATTTGACCTAAAACTAGAGATTAATACTTGGGTGCCTAGCTGGATTAGTAGGTAGAACATGCAATTCTTCATCTTGGGTTTTGAGTTTGTGACTCACGATGAGTGTAGAGATAACTTGAGTAATAAAAATAATAATAATAATAATAAATAAAGAGATTAGAACTTTGAAGAAGTCATGTATGTAGGTATGTTGGTATGTGTGTCTGCTTAGTTGAATGGCTACTTTCAGTATAGAAAGAAGTGTAATCTTCATATCAGGGATAAGAACGTATCCTACAAAAGTGAGCTTTAATGACTAGTTGTGATTCATAACACAATACTACACAAATGTGTAGCAGTATTTAGATATCAAACCCCTTACTGTCAAAATTTGCCAATATGTTTTTCTAATAGCCATTAAGTACCACATCATGAAAGAGATTCTAATTTGTCATCATTTAGTTTTTGAAGTTATTAAGGACAGTAAATATAAACTGAGCTCGTACCAAGAAGCACCAGCTAATTCGACTATCCTTGTAGGCACAGATGCAGTAAGTGCATGTCAAAACAGCATTTTCATAGGCGATTGGGCATTTAAATTTCCGAGTGGGTTTTTAGAATTGTAATTATCCAATTTAGATGGCAAGAGGGCAATTTCCTGATGAAAATAAAGCCTCACCAAGCCTGATCAAAATGTAGTTGGGGACCTTATCTTAATTGATGACACTGGAATTGGACACAATCTTAAAGTAATGATTTTAGGAGATGAGCCATAGAATAACTTGTACTTTTCCCCATCACTAGGCAATAACTTTAAAAAAATAATTTCTTGTACTCACACATACACTCATTTCATGTTTCTTATTATGATCTTCAATGATAAGTCTTAGGAGGGCACAAACTGGAGAAAGCATGAATATTGTGTGTAGTCCATAGGAGAGGCTGGAACATTCAAATCTATATTGGGTTCCACAGTTCCTCTAGAGAAGGGATTGAAAGTATTTTGAGTATCAAAGATTAAGTAATGTTTATAAAAACAGTGTTCTCAAACACTTCGGAAGTAATAAAAAATAGATAAAAGAAGAGGAATAGTAAAAAAAAAAAAAGAGGAAACCGATGGTAAATTTACTACACACCAAATATTCCATTTCTTTCCTTACATTCTCCAGTCTTCTTTCAGCTGGGATTGTCCGATGACAAATTCTGGTCAATGAGCTATGAGGAAAAGTAACATGTTTCACTTCTAGACTAAGGCAGTGAAATCCTACATGAAATTATCCAGGCTAGTGTACCTGGGTGGCTCAGTTGGTTAAGCATCGGACTCTCTAGCTCAGGTCATGATCTCACGGTTTTTGGGTTCAAGCCCAGTATCTGTCTCTGAGCTGGCAGTGCAGAGCCTGCTTCGGATTCTCTCTCTCTCCCTCTCTCTCTGCCCTCCTGTTTGCACATGCTCTCTCTTTAAATAAATGAACTTTAAAAACTAAAAAGAAAGAAATTATCCAGGATATCTTTTCTCATTCTGGTAAACCTGGAAACCACAAATAAGTTGATGCTATTATATGAAGCTCCCATTAGCTTTGGTTCCTGAGTGACCTGAGTCCCCTAGTGTCCCAAACTGGAAATGAAATGTGAGAAAGAAATAAAACTGGATTACTTGAAGCCACTTAAAAAAAGATCTAAGCCTAGCCTCTCCTGACTAATCTACATGGTACCTGGGGACAGAAATCTAGGATGCAACATGGATAAGAGTATGTGCAGAGTTTCTAAAAGCATTAGAACTATTAATCTTTGGAGAAAGTGGTCTCTTTATCTGGTCTAAAGGTCTTGCTGAGTTTGGGTAAACATAAATAAAAAATACAGCATCCCTTGCATATACAGTTTAAACCTTATTTCCAAGTACTTTCAGATTTACTGAAAAGTTGTAATATTGTACAGGGTTCCCATATACATCTTACCCAGTTTCCCCTATTATTAACATTTTACATTTTATGGTACATTTGTCTTACCTAATGAACCATCACAGATACATTATTATTCATTAAAGTTCATACTTTATTTTCATTTCTTTAGTTTTTACCTAATGACCTTTTACCTATTGCATCATCCCATCTAGAATACATATTATTTATTTTATTTATCTCCTTGACTCTGTTAAACTGTGACAGTTCCTCAGACTTTTCTTGTTTTTGATGACTGTTGCAGTTTGAGGAGTATGGGTAAGCTATTTTCAAGGCTAGAATTAAATTTCTGTTTGTCATAGTTAGACTATAATTGTGGGTTTTAAGCAGAAATACCACATACCAATGAATGTCATACTAAGAGTACATACTATTGAGATGCCTTATCACTGAGGATGTTATCCTTAAGGACTTAGCGTGGTAGTGTTTATTAGATTTCCCCCACTGCAAAGTTACTCTTCAACCCAACTTTTCACACTGTACCTTACAGAAAAGTCACTTGCATATATATTTTTATATCAAGATGATTCTACCTGGAATCCCATTCTTCACTTGTAAAACGTTCCAATATTTCTTGGTAGTTTGTCCTAATGGTATCTATCAATGAAGACTTTCAGATAATGAAAGCTCTAACTTGTAGAAAGACATGTTCAACTCATGCTTCTTTAATAATTTTCCTTAGAATTATATCTGACACTTACATATCTACTCTCACAGTAACTCAGAATATTAGCAGTTCAGAACTATACATGAGAAAGTACATTTGTCAGCTCAAGGTGCCATAAAAATACCACAGACTGGGTGGCCTATACAACAGAAATTCATTTTCTCACAGTTCTGGAGGCTGGAAGTCTGAGGTCAGGGTGCCAGAACAGTTGCTTTTTGGTGAGGATTCTTCTTGGCTTGAAGTTCACAGCATTCTCTATTGTACAATGCCTCTGGCCTTAATTGGGTTCATCAGTGTGGAGAAGGAGAGCAAGTGAACTTGCTGGTGTCTCTTCTTAAGGACAGGAATCCTATCAGATCAGGACCCCACCTATGTGACTTCATTTAATCTTCATTAGTTCTTTAGAGGCCCAACTCCAAATAGAAACACACTGGGTGTTAGAGTTTCAATATAACGGACTTTTAGGAAACACAAACATTCAGTCCATTACCAAAGGTAAAGAAATAAAAGAAAAGCCAAGTAATTAATAGAAGACAATATGTGAAATCTAATTTCTCTTCCACCTAATTCAAATAAAAGAAAAGGAAATTACTGGGAAAATGTTTTTGTTTATTTTATTGATTTTATTGTTTTATTTACTATTTCTCTTTGAAAAAGCAGTAATATTTACCTTTCAAATGTGTAAGGTGTCAAGACACGATTACATATAAATCTATTCAAACCAACCCTAAAATGAGGCCCCTTATATAAACACACAGCACAATTAGAATGAAACGGTCATCTCAATACTGCTCTACTAATGAGAATTGCCTCTATGAAATGACTATATTCATTTAATTAAAAAGCCCATTATGGATCTCATTCAAAATGCTGTTCACTGAGCTCTCCAGAATAAATCTAATTTGTTTTAGTGGAGTGTTTAGAAGTGTCATTTTTATTTGTTTTCAAAGTTGGTAAAACAACAGTGTCTTGGAAAATATAATGAGCCATTCACCAAAAGAAGTCACAGTGAATGGCTTTTATAAGTTGAGAAAGCCTTAAAATTAAAGGGAGTCTTGTCATCGTAATAGGCTAAGAAAAGGACAAAGGAAAGGTTCTGCTTAATACAAGAGAGGAAAAAAAATGGAACAGCAATACAAAATGCAAAGCTTTCTTCTACTTTCTACTATTTCAGCATATTTATAAAGTTGTATTTTAACTACTCTAATTATTATACTTGAGAAGGAAACAGTACAGTAATGCCTGTTGTACTAAGAGCATGTTCAAAATAACATGCTACACAGTTTTACTATATATATAATTTCATTTTATTTAATATATATGAAACCTTGAGAAAATCTTTTCAAACCAAAGAAGTATATAAAGTCTTTAGTCTACAAAAAAGCTAGAATCATTAATTGATGAGAAAAGAATGGATAATTAAATATATTACACTAGAACAACTGATTATTTTAGCAGAAAAAATGAAGATTTTTACCTAATTATATTGCAAAATAAATTTCAAGTAGAGTAAGTTTCAAATGTAAAGATGTAAGTAGACATCAGGACCAAAATTATATTTCCAATTATTCTGGAAAACAAAGACCAAGGAATTGTAAATCACTTAGCAGATTGGAGGCATTTACATTCCAAGGATGTACAGAGGAGATTCAGCTAAGAAAAGGGCCTTTTTGTCCCACTGATCTCTTGAGAGGGTCTAGCAGGAATGATAGTAAACAGTGAGAGAATGGTACTTAAATTGTTTGAAAGACCTAGTCCTTCTGACTTCAAGTAGCAGAGGGATAATTCTTAAGATGGACAGAGCTGTGAAGGCTGTGGATGTAGAAGAAATGAAACCCAGTGGAGTACAGGAACAAGGCAGTAGGCTGAAGGCTGGGGGCGGGGAGTTGGGGTGAGTGCCAGTTGACATGCCAAACTCAGAGGCCTCTCTCTTCTTTCCCAATCTGCCCCTTAAAAACAGACCAGACAACAAAGAGTCATAAAGTTGTAAAGCTGCATTCCTCTTGATCTCTGTTCAGTAAAGCCATAGGAAACGAAAGTCTCTATATAAATCTAATAACCCAAATTCTTAGTGCTTCAAATATTATTGAAGAAATCCCCCAGAAAGTAGAAAATGAAGCAATTGAAAATAAGAGAAAATATACTAGGAAACTTAAAACACTGATCTAGAAGATCCAATATATGACTAATGTAAAGAGACCATATATTTGAATTTCCCCTGGTAGGTCGCGCTTAGAATTGTTTTTCCAGAAGATTTCTTGATAATGCCACTTTCAAGTTAAAAAAAAAATCCTATTGTGGACTATGAATTATAAGATCATGCTATTACACAATAAGATTTTCCAAAAAAGATAATATATAAGAATAGAAAAAGTTTCTATAGATGATGATAAAACATCAGAGCAGTGATGTTTTATAAACATCTTCAGAAATGGGAAAATAATGTTAAATAAAAATCCATATGAAAATGATTAGGTATCTAAACAACACTGTATGTTTTTCCCTCCTACATCTATTATTCTCAGTTTCCTTTATCAGCTCATATTTTTTTTGCTGTCTAGTTTAGTTTCCTTAAACTAGTTCTAGCCCTTTTTGTAATCTCCTTCTATACTAAAATCTTTGATGATCTAATACATACACAAAACTCCAAATTCCATTAATAGGTCAACAACTTTCAAATTTTCATTCTTGGAACATACTTTTCAAATTTTCATTCTTGGAACATACTTCTCTTCTCAGTTCCAGATCCAAATACATCCAAATGAGCACTTGACATTTCCACTAAAAAAACCCCACACAAACCAACAACAACAAAAAAGCAAAACCAAAACCAAAACAAACCCCTCAGTATCCTAAATCCACATTATATTTCCCTTTTCTTTTCATCACTCCATTTCCAATCTGTCCTGTCAACGGTCTTCTTTCCTGGATAGTACCACACGCTATTATCTGGGTACCAGAAAATAGAATACTTGGAGGCATTCTTAACTCTTGCCTCTCCAATACTCTTACATTGAATTTATCACCAAGTCTTATTGATTTCCCTACTGATTATCCTTTGTATCTCTCTAAATCTTTGCATTGACACTCCTAGCACCCTGAACTCCTGGAATCATCTCCTAAGGAAGGGCTCTTCTGGCATGAGTTCTTCTAACTTTCCTTGAATTCATTCTGCATACCATATACCCAGGGAATTTTTAAAACAGATGTGATCACTTCAGTTCCTGGCTTAAAATCCACTAAGATCATTCCAATTGCTCTTAAAACTATGTCCAAAAAACAAAAATCCTGTAAGGGCTGAATTTATCTGTTTTCTCTCTACATTTCTGTCTCCTCAATCATTTGTTCCCTAGTTAACAAGGGACTCATCATAAGGATCTTTCTCCAATTCTCTTATCTGGTAGTTTTCAAAGTCTGTTCCCAGATCAGCAACACCTGTGTCACCTGAAAACTTGTCAGAGTTGCAATATGTGCAAATTCTTAGACACTGACACAGGCCTGCTGAAACATAAGCTTTAAGACAGGGCTCAAGGGGCGCCTGGGTGGCTTAGTCGGTTAAGCGTCCGACTTTCGCTTAGGTCATGATCTCGCGGTTCGTGGGTTCGAGCCCCGCGTCGGGCTCTGTGCTGACTGCCAGCTCGGAACCTGGAGCCTGTTTCAGTCTGTGACTCCCTCTCTCTCTGACCCTCCCCTGTTCACGCTGTTTCTCTCTCTCTCCTAGAAATAAAATAAAATAAAATAAAATAAAAAACATTAAAAAAAAAAAAGACAGGGCTCAAAAGTGTGTGTGTGTGTGTGTGTGTGTGTTTATTTTGAGAGAGGGAGAGAGAGAAAGAGAGACAGAGAGAGACAGAGAGAGAGAGAGAGAGGAGATCGAGAGAGAATCCTAAGCAGGCTCTATGCAGAGATTGACCCAGGGCTCACTTTCACCAACGTTGAGATCATGACCTGAGTCATATCAAAAATCAGAAATTTAACCAACTGAGCCACTCAGGTGGTTAAACAGAAATGTCTGTTTTGACAAACCCTCCAGATAACTGTGATGCACACTAAAGCTTGAGAACCACTGAGCTTTTGCAGACACTGACTCCTTCATTTGCAACTGTTTTTCTCCTCCCTTTTCTTACTTTCTACTTGTTTCCCATATTTCAGCTTAAATTTTATTTCTTCTGGGGTATCTTGCCTGATGCTTTGTTTTTCTCTTTGTCTAGTTTATTTAAAAAAAATTCTAATGTTCATTTATATTTTGAGTGAGAGAGAGACAGAGAGACAGAGATCAGTGAAGAGAGAGAGAGAGAGAAAAGGAGACTCAGAATCTGAAGCAGACTTTACTCTCTGAGCTGTCCGCACAAAGCCCCACTTGGGGCCTGAACTCATGTACCATGAGATCATGACCTGAGCCGAAGTCCTCCGCTTAACCAAGTGATCCACCCAGGCGCCCCTCCCTTTGTCTAGTTTAGATTTTTTTGCTATAAGTTCTCACAGCTTCCAGCATTTTACACTCAAATCAACTATTACAAGGTGTGATTATATATTTGTATGATAAGTTGATGAAATGTCCATCTCCCCAACTAGACTTTGCAAAACGGGACACCATGCATCGGGTTAGACAGATCCATAATTTATTAACAACGGTAGCACACAGAAGAGGTTCAATAAGTATGACTAGGTTAATGGCAATATGTTAAACATAGAGATAAAATATTGGTGAAAAGACAAGGTAAAGGAAGGCAATTAACACACTCCATTGTTAATGACAGGCATTCACTGATTTAAGGAAGACCATGGATTATATGTCATTATGTGAAACTTAGTAAATCAAAGTGTCTGCCAGACATTATAAGCTGGTACCATTTACCAATATAAATGAGATTCAAATATACCAATTGTTGATAATCACTAATCACTTTAATGAAAGAAAAACATACTTATCAGTGCATGATTATACAGAGCTCACTTGTAAATAAGATCTTTTGTCAAGTTCTTTTATTTCTTAATTTCTTTGTCTTTCAGAGCACAGGAACTTTGTTCAAAATGTGCTTGTCGTGCGTATGTTTTATACAAAAAATATTTACAATATTCAATAAAAATCAAGTAATAAGAGAGACTAAATAGTTAAATGTTTTATCTTTGGGAGAAGCAATTTATTAGAAAGAGCTTAGACGAAACTCCTGGAGCCTTGGTTCCTTAAATTCTGAATTATGTTTCTTGGTTACCAAGCAACATGGGTGCTTCATGAAGGACCCACAGATTCAGCTGTTTCTTTCCTACTCGTGATTGCTGAGAGACACACAAGTTGAGGTCATCTTGGCCACAGCTATGCACTAAAGTGGAAAGATGATGACTTAAGATCTGAACTGTGGCAAATGTCTGGATCGACTGATAAGGCAGCTCTTGTTCATCTGCATCCCTCTGCAGAGGCTGGAGCCAAAGGAAAAACTTCTACCTTAATAAGTTATGTATTTGGGTCACTGGTTTTAAGAAAGAAAGGGACAGCTTAGAAAAGTGACCTAGAAAATTGAAAAGTTAGGGCTTAATTGGAAGAAAAAAATAAAAATGGTAATAGGTCTTGTTCCCAGTTTGCCAAGGAAGGTTGTGAAATTGCAACCTTTTGCCCTTCCTTTATGTCCACTAAAAGGAGAGTATTTAGACACAGGTCTCCCCACGATGACTGGTGTGAAAATAAGGTCATCCTTGCTTGGTTCTCCTCCAAATGCCCTTTTCTGTGAAAAAAGATAATTCTAATTTTGTGTAGTAATAAACGTATAATAGAAGACTCTGTGGAATTAAAATTTATTTGAGTATTTTCTGAAATGTCTGCTCTTTTTTATGAGCTGATTGTCAAAGATCCTCATTTTATAACCCATGTTATTTTTCCACATTGTTATCTGACCACTTACATTTCTGATACCATCCCCTTTTCTTAGTTCATGCCTCATTAGCTACCTAGAGTCTAGACCATGAAATCGCCTCCTGAAAGATCTTCCCGACTTCTGCTGACCCTCCTCTAATTCATTTGCCAGGCTACCACTCAGGCTGAAGTTTCTGCAGAATCAATTTGGTTATGCTGTTTGTCCATCCTTCCTAGATTTGCTTCTCATTATTGCCTGATGGCCAAATGTCTTAGTAAAGGATCAAAACCGTTCTATAACCCAGTAACAGATTACTTTCACAGTCTTATCAAAACATGCCTGTACCATCAAATGCCACGCATATATTCTCTTCCAGCGTAGGTAATTCAAACATAAGATATTATTTAAATTTCTTTGATTACATCATGTTGTTTAACATCTCCAAGCCATTCTACTTGCTGTGTCCATTGCTCATAATATCCAATTCTTTCTCTAGTGTTTTCTAC
This sequence comes from Crocuta crocuta, assembly GCF_008692635.1. NCBI lineage: Eukaryota > Metazoa > Chordata > Mammalia > Carnivora > Hyaenidae > Crocuta > Crocuta crocuta. The sequence goes on from NW_027529541.1 coordinate 1,099,736, forward strand.
CTGGTTAACTCTTCATCTTCCTTCAAGTAGGCTTATGTTCTAAGTCTTCTTTGAAACCTATCCCAGCCATCCCTCCCCTCCTCTCAATAAACATAGTTATCATTCCCTCTGTAACACTTATGTGCATCTATCAACAGAGGGCACATTATATATATTGTATGGGGTTTTAAAATTAATTTAGTCTTTTTCTACTGATATCTCCTTAAAGACAGTAATGTTGGACAACTTTGTAGCCAGTGCCCTGTATAGGGAAAGCCTTCACTAAACATATTATAAATGAATAATTGAAAATGCATTATCATATGATAATGCACATTTATAGTTCATTATTACATTAGACTGAACTGGGACTCTGTCATATTTATCTTTACATTTTTCAGTGTCTATACAAAGCCAATCAAATTGTAAGTGTTCAATAAAATAGTTTGAATAGTGGATTAAGAACAAAGCCATTAAGTTAAATTGCTGAACCAGACATACACAATATCATAGAAAAGGATAATTCATCTTTAGTTCCAATTCATCTTCCCTTTCTTCCTATTAAGCCACCTTCTCCCTGCACTATATTGTGCCCATTCACATTGGTCTTTCCTTCTTCCCCACTCTAGCTGGATGACCCTTGTCACCTGTGACTTTTATTGAGCTGTCTGTTGGTTGCTTACTCAAGCTTATTGTCAGTTTAATGAGTGTCTTGGAAAATAAAGAGTTTGACATCCAAAAAATGAATTATTAGAAAGGAATTTCAAGCAATCTAATGAACAAAATAACAGATATTTGTGATGGTGTGGCATACAGACAAAGGAGAAAGTGGGAAAGAAAAAGAGCAGCAATTCACCATATCTGAGAAGGCACATAATTTCCATGGAATGAGGTCATTAATAAGTGAATTGATCATCATTTCCAATTCCTCAGTTACCAAAACAAATTGAATCTTGTAAATATCAAGGTTTTTTTTTTTTTTGCAAGATACAAGTTTATCCGGAATTGTAGAAAGCCATAAATTTACACAAGATTCTATGATTTGACAGATTTTAAAGTCATGTATTTTAGACTACAAAGAACTTTCATTGGCACTATTTTTTAGTGAATTCCATCTTAATATTTTCATTCTATGTGGCATAACAAATTATAATGGGACCACTTTTAATCAACTTGTTTTTTCATCCTGTTAATTTTCATGTCTATTTGGGATATCCATTAAAGTCAATATCCTTAATTTAATGGAAGATTTCCTTTTGAAGTTGCCACATTTTTTCTGCCTAAATTAACACTGAGGATATGTAATGGATGTGTTAAATAGATAATGCTATTAATGGGAAAACTGCATAAATTAAATACAAGCCTGATAATTTTCAGAGCATCTGCTTTATTTTCAACAGTTCATATTCTCTTATGCAGTGAATAAGCACTCTGAAGAAAACAGACTATATTATCTATTACCTAAATTTATAACCACTATGGCAAAATTTTAGTCACTAAACCTTATTTTCATTTTGATATGAACTTAGCAGAAAACAGAAATAAGCTAGTATTTAATCTCAGCTGGACAACACCTTCACACACACACAAAAATAACCCAAGGGTTAGGGTAAACTTTAGGTGGGAATCATTCTTTATAAAATCTTGTAAGAGGAATAGTAAGTTAAGAAATTTCAGGGTATTAGATTTAAGGTTTTTAAAATGTTTAAGCAGGATGAAAAGCACAATGCTTTGTTCTAATTTTATACTTCTTCTTTAAAAACACAATAAAAAGACTGATACATAAAAGAAGCAATAGAAATTTTTAAAGGTTTTTTTTGGTTTTCTGTTTTGCTTTTGACATCCAAACATGTTTAGAAATAGATCAACCTGTGAGATTCTTAAACTGCTAAACACATATTCATTATGTATTGATTTGATAAAATATACATCCAGTTATATATCTTAATATTCTTTAACCAGCGTCTTTTTCCTTACTGGTAAATGCAAGATGCCTATTTCTTTCTTATTTCAGTAATAAGAGAATACTTAGGAAAGGACCCTCACAAAAAATGTTTTTTCACTCTCTTAAAACTAGAGGCTAACGATGCTTGGGATTCACTAATTTGATTACTTGGGTAGCATTTATGTTCACTTTGGGGAAATAATACTAAATTTTATATTTCCAAGGCCCTCAGACTATTACTCTCTTTTGCTTTCTCTCTCACGTATGTGAACACACACACACACACACACACCACTGTTAAGCTTTCTGGTAATAAGGCAGGAGATTTTTCTGTTGCCCATACTATATATTAAGAGACCAAACAATCTCACAAAAAGGTTAATAAACATCTAGATGAGATGGAAACCAAGGGTTTTAATGTTCATTCAGTTATTTTAAAAGTGGTTTTGGCTTTCTGCTGTATCTGTACCTATGGAAAAATATCTCAAACTACAAAGGGCCATGGTAAAACCACAGGTGCAATAAAGGTCATGGTGTTTGGATGATAAATGTGCTTACTGAACCATAATTTTTTATGGTTAGATTTTTTTTAAAAGAATTAACAAAAATGCTTCCAATTTGGCATTGGGAAATACTTTATACCTCTGTGGCTCTTTTCTCTAGTGTATTCTAAGTACCTAAAATTTAGGTACTCAATCAGTAATTTCCAAATGGCATTAATAAACCTAAATTACAATGTGTCAAAAAGCTTTGTCAAAAAAAAATCCCATTATTGCTATTACTTTAAATGCATGATCTTAAGGATTTTTTGGCTCTTACTATCATTAAAATAGTTTTTGGATTCTTAATATTATGACCCATTCACAATATCTATATAGTCCTGAGTATTTAACTGTTAAAATGGATATGAAGAGAGCCACAGACTAGTTAACTAAAAATAACTGTCATTACATCTGTCCTTCTTTCCTAAAACTCCAAAACCAAGTAGCTTGACAGAGTATATGGCAGAAAGCAAATGAAGAGTAATAAAGGTTTGGTGGCTCTCACTGTGCATGGGTTCCGTTCACCCAACCATTGATGCCACTACATGTATAGGCTCTATGAGGGCCTCAAAGGACACAAAGATGGGCATTAATGTGCAAGAATACTAGAAACCTAACAGTGATGAAAATAAAACACTATCTAAAAATCAAAATGTACGTCTTAAAAAGAAAGAGAAGGGAAAGGAAGGGGAGGGGAGGGGAGGGGATGAAAGGGAAGGGAAGGGAAGAGAGGAGAGGAGAGGAGAGGAGAGGAGAAAGTAAAGAAAATGGTTGCTAGGGACCATTTAAAGCCATCCTCATGTATGCATAAGCCACTTTGTCGACCTATAATAATCTCTTCCTTTAAAACTCCCATTAGCACTTCTCTGTGCCACACATTTAGTGCCCACCCACACCGATTTGCATTGTTATTTGTTCTTGCAGGGATTTCTCTATAATTTTCTATCTGGATTATAAAATCTTATAAAATGGAGGTGGTACTCTATAATGTTTTGATTCTCCTTTGTCTCCAAGCCATTGGTCAATCTCTTCCATAATTGGTGATAAATTAATTGTTGTTGTTTTTTCTTTATAGAACCAAATATAGCCTGATATAATTAATAGAAGCTCAGTAAATGTTCTTGAATAAAATTTAAAAATACAACTGATAATCAGACAAAATTAGTCTGTAGGCTCTTATTGTGCAAAATGCCCCAGAAAATAAAACTAGGAGCATGCATATCGATTCAAAGGGCTTACTACTATATAAATAGTAGTAGGGCTTTTAAAACTATGTGATCATTTGCGTAGTTGCCAGACGATCTATACGATGAGATGGGCCTCTAGGCATCTACAAATGTATTCCTTCCTGTGCTGACCCTCATCTGTGCTCACCTTTATTCAACCTGAGTGACAACACCTACCTTGTAAATTGCTATTAACTAGAGCCAATAGAAAGTTCATGGATCCTGAGGTTAATGTGACACCAAATCAAATCTAATAATGAGAGATTTTTCATAGAGGTTGTGCCTCAGAAAAAGAAAAAAAAAACAAAACTATTCATGTGTGTTCAGACTGTAGGATGATTTTCACTGGACTTCCCACAGTAAAGATGACAATCCTTTTTGTGTTAAGTTTTCGAGATAGAACTGATTTTCAAACCTGGGAGTTAAATGGAAAACACAAAAGTCATTGAGTTAAGAAACATTAACTGGCTTAAAAAAAGAGTACAGGCAAAACAACTAAAGTGCAAAAAATAAGTATTAAATATATGTTCAGCTATTGCTCCTGGAGTCAAGTCTATTTAGTTAAAGAGCCCCATATTGTCTTCTACACTTACCATGAAATTATAATTGTGTCCATTAAAATAGGCTGGCGTTTTTAATTTTATTTCTTTTGGACTTGCCAAACAGCTCCCAAATTGTCTATTCAGAGTCTCAAACAAACATTACATATTAAAATATAAATATGATAATAGCTATAAAGAAAGGTAGAAAGAAACAACAGGGGCAGGGAAGGAGGAAGGAAGGAATCTTGCCATTGGCANTCATATTCAAGAAAGAACATGAGGGATTGAAACAACCCTTGTCTTCCAGCAGTGAGGAGATATGAGAGCTCTCTCTCTGATAAAGGATGGGGTGGGAGGACTCAACAATGCCAAAGACAAGCAAGGAGAAGAGGCCAAATTTAGAGTCCAGGGAAAGAAAGTAGGGAGTGGGTTAGCATGTTAGTTGCCTTATTTCACTTTGTCCTTGATATAATAGCTTTATCTCCTATCAGTATTCTGTGCTCTTGCATGCTTACCTTTAAAACAGAATAGGCAAGCCCAAAGACTTACAACCACAGACCACACGTCAGAGCAGAAGGGATAATCCAAGATGTGCATTTTGAAACTGTTTTCTATAATGTGGCACATACCTCATTGTTCTACAGTTTCACTTTTTGGAAATAGTTATGTTCAAAACCAATTACGGATAGCAACAATGGCACACAGGGCCTATTTTCTGAGAAAATAAATTTTACTATTCAGCTATTTAGTACCTCTGTATAGCAAAGAAGAATACTTTGTGTTAGTTCAGAATAAGTTTTAACCTTTCTCTGTCTGATCCAGTCAATCATATCACAAAGAAAAATCATTCCTTGGCTAATTGCATATTATCTCACAGAAAATTAGAACTTGTACATTATGAAAATTTATAGTATAGAGACATAAAATAAAGCTAAGCAGAAGATATATCCATCTGTCTTTTATTCAGATACCCTAGTACATAAAATATTAAAACATATTCTTCAGATTTTCCATTCCTTTTCTCTACCAGTCTGTGTCAAGAGAAGAGTGAATGGGGTATAGCCTCATGGTTAGATTATTTGAACACAAACCACTGGGGAGTAGTAATTTCGACATTTTCTAGCTTGGACTGAGTTTAATGCACTGTTAAATTTCTCCTTTCATATGTAAAAGCAGATGATCTCATTTTCTTAAGTGACAAATGGATTCTGTGCAATATAGCTCATTCGTAGTGAACTTTACAAATGACTCACACCATATATGACTTGTGTAATTACATTTACATTTGCTTGTCATATTTACTCTAAAATGTCACTGAGTACTTTTAAAAGTAGCTCTATATGGCAAACTGAAGATGAGAAAACTGTAGCTATTCATTTCAGATTAATTCCAACCTTGATTAGGTTCATAAGAAAAATAAATCAAATTCATTTGCTAGGGTTAACTGAAATGTTTCATTTGGGATTTTTTCTCTTCTTCTTCCCCCACCTCATCCCATCCTTCTCTCTCTCTCTTTCTCTCCCTGTTTCTCCCTGGGAAGAATCACTGCCTCAAAGTCACACTGAAAGCTAATTATCATGCTGAAAAGATGTGGCATTTTACTTGGAAAGGTCATATGGCATAGTGAAAAGAGCAGTGAACTTATAATTAGAAGTCCAAGGTTCAAAGCCCGATTCTCCTCCTGTCTGGTGGGATGAGCATGGGATACTAGTAGTACCTCTAAAGCCTTGCTGCCTTTTAACCAGCAATGTGACCTTGGGCAAAGACAGTTGGATCTCCTCCGTTTCCTCATGACACTTTTCTTTTTTAGCAACTCTTGTAACAATCAAAAGAGATTATACCTGTGAAACATTTACAAAAATATTAAACTTAAGCACAAATGAGGAGTTTAAGTACCAATTATTAAATCAAAAACACTTCCTTTGCATGTAATACTGTCCTCTGTCAGCTGGAAGGAGCTTAAAAATTCACCATATGTATGTCTATGCATGCTTGATTGGCACCCCCGAAACCTGTTTTTCATTCATCACGTATCTCAAAGCAAGAGCTAAGCGACTGCGATTGCTGGAAAAATCAGGGTGGTAGAGCACTAAATGTCACTTGAGAAAAGATTTTCCCCAAACTACATAAAGGTGTATGGGAAGAGTTGGCAAAAAAAAGTAAAAAGCCAAAAATGTGAATTTCAGGGTATGTTTAAAGGGAGCCAAGGAGGAGTTATCCCAATATAGCTGGAGAGAAAAGACCCAGATATCTGCCGGGGCTATAAATACTCCATCCTCAGTATCTTATTTCACCAGTTTGTAGAAGTCAGGTTAGTAAGCAGTGTATGCCATATGGACTCCACCACTCTCTGGCTCAATGTCATTTGGCAAGTATTGTTTGTTTCCTCCCACGACTACCCTTATGGGCTTAGTATTTCAGTACCTGAAGCATAACATCCCACTGCCCTTAGTCAGTAAGATGCACAAGTGCCCTTTGCAAGTTGGCAAAAGCAGTAAGATTTCACTTGTCTAAACACTTTGGTGTGATTATAATAAGCAATGGTGATTCTGTAAAACTGAAAAACTCAAATGTGATGCGTGTTTTTAGAGGGTATTTCTAATTATAAAGGTCGAAATGTATCCATTACCAAATTCTGAGTCTAGTTAGAAGAAGAAACTACAAACATTCGAAATCCAACAATAAAACTGTTGCTTAGATCCCGGGGTCATTGAACTCACTATCTTTCATAACTCTTTCATCTTTGGGTAACTGAAACTACCATAGACTCCAAAAACTCTTTCCATGGATCTACTAAATATCTGTCTTATCAGGACTCAGGGAAAATAAACCGAGTTTTTTTTAACCACTATGATTCTTTAAATACTTGAAAATATTCCAGCTTTTTTCCAAGCTAAATATTATTCTCTCGACCAAGTGTATGTAGATTGCTATTCATTGATAATTTTCACCATCTCCTAGAACTGTGTACTAGTTTATCTTAATTTCACTCCATTGTAGCAGTCAAAAGTGGATATCAAAATTTAGGTTTTTTTTTAATCTATTATAACACTGTAGATCACCTCCTCTTTTGGTCTCTATATTACAATTCTATTATTTTAGTACATATTGCATTAGCTTTTAGATTGTTCTCATGATATGGCTAACTATTATATAACTCAATAAAACCCCTGAATCTATTTTTAATCTTTATTACTAAAAAATGTAAATACATACAAAAGCAGACTAATATAATAAATATCCTATATATCCATAATTCATCTTCAACAGTTTTTTAAAGTTTATTTATTTATTTTGAGAGAGAGAGAGAGAGAGAAAATGCAGGCAGGGCAGGGGCAAAGAGAAGGGAAATTAAGAATCCCAACAAAGCTCTTCACGGCCAGCATAGAGCCCAACATGGGGCTCGATCTCATGAACTAAGAGATCATTAGCTGAGCCAAGATCAAGAGTTGGGTGCTTAACCAACTGAGCCACCCAGATGCCCCTCAACATTTTTCAACTGTTATGTGTTTTATATGCCATGAATTTGTTTGAATATTAAGAAAAATACAAAATTTTAAGCAGGGTACATTAAACTAGAAATTGTACTAGCAAGCTCATGTAAATTGTTTTGGAAGGAAAAATAATCCTTATCAAATGACAGAAACAATTTTCACTCTGTCATAACATAGAGAATTAACTATAAAGAGTACTGTCTATCATACTCCTTAATGGCCCATCCAAAAACGTCACCCTAATTCCCAGAATTTATGACTGTGCCAGGTTACAAAGAAATTTAGATTTGCAGCTGGAATTAAGGGTGTTAACCAGCTCACCTTAAAAAACAAGACTATCTAAGATGATCTGGGTGAACCCAATATAATAATCACAAATGTGGAATACGGAAACAAGAAAAAGAGAGGCGAGGGAAGATGTATCTGTGGAAGCAAGCCACCAAGAGATGCAACATTACTAGCTCTAGAGATGTAACGGGGCCACAGCCAAGGAATGCAAGCAGTCTACAGAAACTGGAAAACACAAGAAAACAAATTCTCCACTACAGCCTCTGGAAGGAATATAGCCTTGTTGACACCTTTATTTTAGCCCATTTGAGTCTTTGTTAAGACCTGTGTTGGACTACAAAGCTATAAGATAATAAGTTTGTAGGAATTTGTGATAGCAGCAATGGAAAACTAACTGAAAGATGAAAAATCTAATGTTTATTATATCATCCAGAATATTTCCAATTACTTCAGACATAGATAATGCCAAAACAGATGAATGTATCTTTTTATATTCTATGTAAATAGAATTATATATATTCTATTATTTCTATAAGTAAGCAATGTATGAACAGTACATGTTTTGAAGTTACATGAACTGGGTTCAAATCATGGCTTTGCCAGTTACAATCCACATGACCTTATTAAACTTCCTTTGCCTCAATTATCTAACTTGAAAAATGTGTACAATACTTCATAGATTATGAGGACTGAGAATGTTAGAGCATGTATATAAAACTCATAGCTGTGGCTTGCACATTAAGATTGTACATGTTTATTATTAGTTTAATATTTTAAAATTATTTACAAGTTTTGTAACTTTTCTTCAAGTATAAATTGCTCCTAAATCCAGCTCATGCCAATTATCTTGTCAACAAGGTAAACATCAGAAGATTTGTCAAATGCCTGGCTGAAATCCAGACCTTGTCTGCAGTGTCTCTAATAGACCCTGATCTATTAAGCTACTAACCCTATTAAAAGAAGAAATTGAATTAGTCTGACATGACTTAGTTTGTGTGAACCCATATTGAAACTGAGCGGTATGTGTTCTTTCTTTCAGGTACTCACTAATAATTTCCTTTATAATTGGTTCAAGAATCTCATCTGAAATCAATGTCAATCTCATTTGGCTAATGTTTGCACAGTGTCTCACTCCTCTCTCTATTGTTTCCCTCAGTAGCCCATGCTTAGAGCTTCTTATGATGTAAGATGTGAAAGTCCACATAGCAGCTCACAGTTAGCAAGGTCATCCTCAGGATTCCAGAAGCTTTTATTATCCATGATGTCCAGATTATAACAGTGTTTCCAGAGTTTAGAATCTCAAGGCTTTTTTAATGGCCTAATTATTTTACTACGAAGGACTTTCAGTGAGACTAGCAACCAGCCAAGCTTCTGTGTCAAGGGTCTCCCATTTTTCTAGCCCTCTCGTCACCCTCACAAATTTCCAAAGGTCTGAATAAGAATTGGGACCAGCTTCTGAAACACCCAATAAGTCTTACCTCTTAAAGTTATTTTTTTTTATTACAGTGGTACAAAACGCATAACACAAAACATAAAATGTATCCTCTTAACAATTTGTTAAGTGGACAGTACAGTTTTGTTAATTATGTGGACAACGTTATACAGAGGATCTCTAGGACATTTTCATCTTAAATGTTGGAAACTCTATATATCTACCAAACAACAACTCCCCCCATCCCCTTATTCCAGTCCCTGGCAACCACCATTCTACTTTCTGCTTCTATAAGTTTGACTACTTCAAATACTTTGATAAGTATTCAATGATTATCCCACTTCAATAAGTGGAATCATATGACATTTAACTTTCTATAACTGGCTTATTTAACTTCGCATAATGTCCTCAAGTTTCATTTAAGTTGTAGCATAGGAGAGAATTTTCTTTTTTACGCTAATATTTCATTTTATGCATATACCACATCATTTTCTTTTTTTAACTTAGTTTTCCCCCTCCTTCTTTGAAATATAATTGAAATATAACATGTTGTAAAGATTAAGGTGTATAATGTCATGATTTGATACACATATGCATTGCAAAATGATTACCACAATGAGGTTAGTTAACATCTTCATCTCACATAATTACTATTTTAGTTTGTTGTTATGGTAAGAACATTTAATATCCACATTCTTAGCAACATTCAAGTACACATTTCAATATTGTTAACCATAGTCACCATGCTGCCCACTAAATCTCATGAACTCAGTCCTTTTATAGTCTCTTGTAATCCCAGAACATATTCCTCTTAAAAGTTTGTACCCTCAGATCAACATGTCCCTATTTCGCCTAACCCCCAGCCCCTGGAAACAATATATTCTCCATTGCTATGAGTTCAGCTTTTTAAAAGTCTACATTTAAGTGAGATCCTATAGTATTTATTTTTCCTTGTCTAAGTTATTTCACTTAAAATAAAGCCCTCAAAGTTCATCTATATTGTCACAAATGGCAGGATGTATTTTGTCTTTCTTAGCTGATTAGTAGTCTATTGTGTATATGTATGCCAGATTTTCTTTTCAGTTAATCCATTGATGAACACTTTGGTTGTTTTCATTTCTTGGCTATTGTGAATAATACTTCAGTGAACATGGGCATGCAGTTATCTATTCCAGATCTTATTTTCAGTTCTTTAAGACCAATACCCAGAAGTAGAATTGCTGGATCATGTTGTGGTTCTATTTTTAATTTTTGAAGAATCTCCACAATGTTTTCCATCATGGTTACAACCTTTTATAGTCCTGATTTCTTAACTGAAGCTTTCATCTATCACAATTTGGGCAACACTAATGCTTTCTCATGCTTGCTATCCTCAAACATGTACTGAAGAACTGTGAGCCACCATGACTGAAATATCGATTCGTTTATTACACAAATGACAAAGGTAAATTGAACAGTAGTAGGGGTGAAATAGGAAGTTTCACATATCAACCTCTTAGGTGGCTCAGCTTTGTCCATAAAAAGACTGATCTGACTTGTGATTTAGGTACTAGGGTTGTCACGTTGCAACTGTTCCCAACTACTAACTTCTCATTAGAAAAAAGAAAAAAAAGCATGATAGAAATGATATGTATTTCATGCAAATGGCTGCAGCCTTTCATCTGTGGACAGGTACATGCGGATAGGTGAGCTAGAACCCCTGGCTTAAGTAATTTGTTAAGGAAAATAGGCAAACAAAGTGACAAAAACAGCCAAGCATAAAAAGAGTTCAGTAAAGTTTGACCACTTAGTCTATGTCAGTTCCCTAGTTTCTGTCCTGCTCCATAAAATAATTAAAAATAAAATACCAGTGACTTTTCAAACAACTTTCATTCATACTATTTTTAATAGAGTAGCTGTCTATTTTAATAGACAACCTCTGTTGTCTCCTATATATGTAAAAACCGTGGCTTGCAGCTGCTGGGGCAGATTCTGAAATTGTATTGCTGTGTTCCTTCCTGTGTCCCAGAAGCAAAAATCACTCTTTATTTAAGAGTTTATAGATAACAGCTACTTATAGCTCAAGCTGTCCCAGGGATTGTGTGTCATACGAGAAGGATACATACCTGTAGTACTGGATATATTGAAAGTGAATAAAATGGTCCATTAACAATTCTTATAGTGTACCCATTGTCCCAGGGTACACTATAGGGTACTATATATAGTACCTATATATATATAATATAATAGGGTAATATTCTATTAATATTAGTTAAATTCAGATGGCTGCACATACTAGAAATACAAATTTCTCTAACCTGGTGAATATTTATGTTTTATTTCAAATGTAAAATGATTTTCTCTTTCAAGCTAATGTCTTTTCCTTAAATACAGAAAGTAATTGAAAATGAAAAAGACAACTATTTTTAAAATTCCATGTGGACAAGTGACATATTCATTCTTTTAAAGTGTCAGAAAATCACTGAAATCACTGAAAATAACTTGATACACAGCTAGCCTTAGATACATCCTTGAATAGTCCCAATATTCCAAGCCAGATGGGCTCTGGTGCTGTCACTCCATTCTGCAGGTGATTAAGTACTTTTTCTGAAGATCCCATTCAAAGTTAATGATGAACTTAGGAAATGGAATTTGTTTCCTAAGTCCTTCTGTGTTCCTTCCACATTAACATGGCTTGCTTACATGATTTCACAGTAGTGAGGAGGAAATGAATTTAAGGAAATTAGAAACTGAAGAAATCAAAGGAAACTGAATGTTGATAATCTCAACAGTCCTTGAAGTCTGCTTATCTACTACTAAACAGGCAATTCACTCAGAAGCTGAGGAAACCTTAATACACTCATCAAAGTCCTCTTTACAATTACAGAGGTATTAAAGAAAGTGTCCAACAGTGAGAGGTGAATCTTAAGTAGTTTAAAGATTGCATTTAGATGATGAAGATAAGAGCAATAATACTTAATGCTACTATAGAGCTCTTATTCCTGGAGGCTCAGAGTATTTAACTAAAGGTCAAATGATATAAACCTCTGATAGCTACAAAACTGGACTGAAAAACTTTATCTATTCTAATAATGTGTTTGTGGTTTTCCTGCCCTTTTAGTTTCCTGAAGTAGGTATTTCCAATACCTATATGTGAACATTATAACACACATTTTCTCAAAAAAAAAAAAAAAAAAAAAAAAAAAGACACAAAACAAAACAGTGAGGGTATTTTCAACTTACACTAAAAGGAAATGTTTTAGTGCCACATTAAACAATTGTTGAGGATAATCAAATTTATGTAAATTTAACTCTACCTCTAACACAAAATTTAAAAATAAATCTATGTAGCCAATAGAAATACAAGAACACAGAAACATGAATAATTGCAATCAAACATTACAGAAATCCCCTAAGAAGGAGAAATATTAAAAAGAGATCCTGATAGACTAAAACAGAAGAAGAAAAGCAACACAGACGTGTAGGTATTCTAAGCCATTCAATTTTTCTCACTTTGATATATCCACATCTTCACAATGTAGGATAAAACAAGCCCTATTGGATGGCAACACTATAAAATGGATATAAATCTAAGTTTAAGGAAGTAAGATACAACTCTGCACTTCCAGACAAAATAACACAAAATATTTTCCTTAGATATAAATAACATTTTCCTTATATGTAATTATAGATGTCTGACTTGATATTTCATGGCATGTTAAACTGCACTGGATGTAGCCGATGGGAAGATTATAGTCTAATAAACTTTGGAAAGATTATAATCTTGTATATGGCAAATTTGTACATTTCCTGCTATGAACAGAGCTGCAAGAATACTGTGCATCTACTGAACTGAGGAATTGCTTCAGTTTTGTAAATTCAGCTGGAGTATGCAAATTGAAATCTAGATTGTTGAAGAGGTTAAGACTCTATTCTTCCTACTGATTATAGTGAATAATTCAGCAAAAGGAAAGTGTTTTAAAATACATAAAATACAAGGTATTCAAAGTTCATGTTTTTAAATCATTCTTGGGCTACTTGGATGGCCCAGTCAGGAAAGTGACCAACTCTTGATTTCAGCTCAGGTCATGATCTCATGGTTGTAAGATCAAGCCTCATATCAGGCTCCATGCTGAATATGAAGCCTGCTTGAGATTCTCTCTCCCTCTTTCTCCCCTGCTTGCACATGGTTTCTCTCTATATAAAAATAAAATAAATAAACATTTAAAATCAATCAATCATTCTAAGTCACTTTTATGAATTGATGTTAAGAGATGTTAGTTACGAATTTTTAACTATTAATCATTCTTTTTATCTTTTTCAAAACAAAATATTTAAAATCATAATAATAGTATAAGACTAACTATTGATTGAAATCATACTAAATATTACCTAAGATTTTGGTCTTTAAACATCTGCTACTTTAACATTATATAAAATACAAATATTTTTTTCTCTCAACTGACAGTTTTCCTTCACTATAAATAACCACCTATANTAAAATCTCTAGCAAGAAAGTCACTGTGTAGAAACTACACAGTGATATAAAGACAGTTAAAACGAGAGCTTCTATTTTAAATTGGTATTGCAATAGGAATCCCTAAATTAGCCTAGACCAGCTTTCATAAAATTATTCATTAAAACAATGGGAAAAAAATGTAACCAAAGGAATATCTCAGAATTGTCATATTTTTAGGAATAAAAATGACATTAATTGAAGCCTATGGGCTACTTGAAGGAAAATGTATTCAAAATTAATCTTTTTAACTTTTTCTGCCCAATAATATCTTCAATTCTCTATCTTTGCACAAGTGGGGAAAGTAGATAGAGACAATCAATTATAATGTGTTCATAGCTGCAATTCCCAAACAAGGCCTCAATGGAGTGAGTTAGCACTGGTTATGCAACGCAATATCCATGCATACGTGAAGCCCATGAAGGTTACCCAGGAGATAATAAAAGGGAAAGTGGGGCACCTGGGTGGCTTAGTCAGTTAAGCTTCCAACTCAATTTTGACTCAGGTCACAATGGCATGGTTTACAAGTTTGAGCCCCACATAGGGCTCTCTGCTGTCGCACAGAGCCCCCTTCAGATCTTCCACCTCCCTCTCTCTCTGCTCCTGTCCCACTCATTTTCTCTCTCTTTCAAAAATAAGTAAACATTTTGACATGAGATGGCAAACAGACCCATGAAAAGATACTCAACATCACTCATTATCAGGGAAATACAAATCAAAACCCCACTGAGATACCACCTCACACCAGTCAGAGTGGCTAAAATGAACAACTCAGGAAACTACAGATGCCGATGAGGATGTAGAGAAACAGGAACCCTCTTGCTCTGTTGGTGGGAATGCAAACTGGTGCATTCTGGAAAACAGTGTGGAGGTTTCTCAAAAAATTAAATAAAACTACCCTACGATGCAGCAACAGCATTACTAGGAATTTATCCAAGGGATACAGGAGTGCTGATTCATAGAGGCATATGCACCCCAAAGTTTACAGGAGTGCCTTCAACAATAGCCAAATTGTGGAAAGAGCCTAAATGTCTATCAACTGATAAATGGATAAAGAAGATATGGTTTATATATACGATGAAATACTACTTGGCAGTGAGAAAGAATGAAATCCTGCCGTTTGCAGCAACATGGATGGAACCGAAAGGGATTATGCTGAGTGAAATCAGTCAGTCAGAGAAGGAGAGATATCATAGGTTTTCACTCATATGTGGATCTTAAGAAACTTAACAGAAGACCACAGGGGAAAGGAAGGGGAAAAAATAGTTACAAATAGAGAGGGAGGGAGACAAACCATATGAGACTCTTAAATACAGAGAACAAACTGGGAGTGAGGGAGAGGAGAAAATGGGTGATGAGCATTGAGGAGGGCACTTGTTGGAATGAGCACTGGGTGTTGTAGGTAAGCAATGAACCACGGGAATCTACCCCCAAAACCAAGAACACATTTTATACACTGTATGTTAGCTAATTTGACAATAAATCATATTTAAAAAAAGATAAAAACAAAAAATAAGTAAACAGTAAAAAATAAAAATTTAAAAAATAGAAACAATACTTCAGACAGTCCCTGACTTATGATGATTTGGCTTACAATTTTTATTGACTTTATAAACTGTGCGAAAGCAGTATGCATTCTGTACTTCAAAGTTTGAATTTGGCTCCTTGCCCAGTCTCGCAATGTGCAGTATGATACTCTCTCTGTGGTTCTGGGCAGCAGCAGTGAGCAACAGCTCCCATCACATGCCATCACAAAAGTCAACAACCCGCATACTTACAACCATTCTCTACCCACACAACCATTCTGCTTTTCACTTTCAGTACAATAGTCAATACATGATATGAGATATGCAATGCTTTATTATAAAATAGGGATTGTATGAGATGATATTGCCCAGCTGTGGGTAACACAAATGTTCTGAGCATGTTTCAGGGATGCTAGGCTGAGCTATGATGTCTAAGGTGGGCTGGGCTGGGCTGAGGTAGACTGAACTCTGTAGGTTGGTGTATGAAATGCATGTTTGACTTACAATACTTTCATTTTATCATAGATTTATCAAACATAATGCCATTGTAAATCAAGAAAGATCCGTATATGTATGAACTGGACCTTTTCCAGCATCACCAAGATGTGAAAGGGGTTTTCACAGAGTGGTAGTAACAACATACATTTTTTTTTACTTCCTTTCTTCAGTTCTTTATTTTTTCCTTGCTACAACACATGTCTTAATTCACTTACGAAATAAGTGTTTTATTTTCAAAAGGAAAATTTGAAGGGTAATGGATTTGTAGCCCTGACATTTCTAAACTGTGAGTACAAAAACAGTTTGTTAAGTGATTGTACTCTTCATTAACTACATATTTACACTTGAATTGAAACATTTATGCTTGCATTATATGCTACAGGATTACCATAATCCCTGGAGCTACTATCATAACCCTGATTAACATTTATATTAACCATGGGCTTCATAATGCACAGTTGACAAAGAAACCGGTTATTTTATCGCATGCCAACAATAACACTTGCAGGATCAAGAAGGTATGTTTGTGTTTTTATGAAGTGCTGTTTGGTGGGCAATCTGGGTTACTATTGACAACTTGGACTCTGGGGCTTATACTCAGACCAAGCCTATTTTTGTCTCCAAAGTGGGTGTGCTGATTGAATTTCATATTTAATGAATATGCAGTAAGATTTTTTTCTATTCAGTTCTGTTTGAAATAAAAACATTCCAAAGTGTAGAAACTCTGAGATAAATCTTTATTTATTATGAACAGCCACACATAATTAATCTCTTTTGTGATTTTCTGTATTTCTCAAAATAGTGTTTCTTCATCCTTTCTCTTGGCCACTCACTCCCAGCTAATTTATCTCTTCATCCCTGGGGGAAACTCATGAAAAACACCCAGGAGGAATTACTGTCTGATGGCAATATTAAGAAGGATTTTATTTCTTCTTTATCAGTTGCTTTGCTTCCATAATTTTTTAAAGCTTTGGTAAGCAATCTCAAATATTTTGTAAACTAAAACAGTGTAAAAATTAATGAAAACATATATAAGACTAGAAGGGGAATCTTAAACTGTGTGATTCGTTAGACATGATGCAGCAGATGAAAATCCCAGTCCACACAAGCGTAGATGCAATCGTATACTGTACTAGGTGATGCCTTTCCCAGACATCATTTACTATATTCACCAGAGGTTAACATGTACTTGACAATTTTCCTTGGATGCTTGAATTTGTCCACAGTGGTGTCCCATTGCTTTCAAATATTGAGCCCCAGAATTAGCATCTAAGTCTCTTTACAATATAGCCCTACCTATAATTCTTGTTTCCTTTTCTTCCTGCCTTCCCTACAGTTTCAGGATTTTTTTTTAATGCTCCAACCATACTCAATTACTTACGGTTCTTAGAATTTGTGTTCCATACTGCATTTACCCTCCAAAATATCTATGACTACTGAGTTTTTGGTGATCAGGTAGCTCAGGCATCTTTCTATCTCAGTTCAACTCAAACTTCATACAGGAGGGCATTATTACTGCTTGGCTACATGCCCCTTTTCTGCTCTCATCGCCCATGGATAACTCAGCATCAGTTCTACTGAATAAGGTCGACACAGTACCCTATTCAGTAGGGATAGTATAGGGATCTATCAGATCCATCAGATGGATTTTAGTAGCTGCCATACATTTTCTTAATACAAAGAAAATTATTCGACATTTTATTACATAGGTAGGAGATGGAAATAAAACTATAGCTGTGTTAGTAGGGACAGGGCTTTATTATACCTCTCTGTTAAGCATACTATGGTTAACTAAAATTGTGGCACAACCCAAACTAGTTTAGTATAAAATGTGGAGTTTTTTGATTTATAAGTAAAGAGTGCCTTAGAATAAATAATGTTAAAAGAATTAGAAAATGGAGAGTCAACAAAGATCTTAGCATTAATTTATACTATTTGCTCCTTAACTTCTGCCTTGTGTATTTTTGGTATATTCAAAAATATAGCTCAACTTAAAGAATCCATAAAATTATAATTTTGTTCATGTTTACATGGGTGTATCTTATTTATTTCCAATGATGTCAACTTAAATGATTGCTGGTAAAGATCAAAAGCTTAAAAATAGAATAACATGAATATTTACCAGAGTTTCTGTGTGCTTCAAACTTATTTAAATAAGAGAAAAACTGGAAAGAAGAAAATAAACCTGTATCAAGTAGCCATTATATTTTAGTATGTGGCCCACATTTTTCTACTTAATATCTTTAATAAGTTAAACTGTTGTTATTCTTTTTTTAATGGTGAAATAAAAATTCAACTGCATTACATAAGTTCTCTAAAACACGTCATTACTTAGTAAGAGAACTGGAAACTAAATCCAGACCACATGACTTTAAGTCCAGTAGGCTTTTTAAATATACTATATGGTGTCAAGAGAAAATATTTTAGTTTAGTATCAAGATACTACACTGAGCTTGTATGCTTGTTTCTTTTCCTTTTCAAATTTTCATGAATATCTATAGGAAAATATGACACAGTGTGGAAGTAGAACAAAAATGTATAGAATCAGAAGAAAAAAAAAATGCCACCAAATAAGAAATCGAGGAGTGTTCACAAGGTATAGTGAAAATGGGATCCAAATTAGAAAAGTGGTAATTATGGCCAAAAGAAATGAGCTAACACTTGTTGAGAACGTAGTATATACCAGAAACATATAAAAGGCAGGAGGAAAATTTTAAACTATGTCCCAAGTACTGTGACTATTATGTGCCTCAACCCATTAAAAGAAAAAGCAGAGAAGAGGATCAGTGGAGAAAAGTAGACAATTTTTCCAGAAATCCATATAATGAAAAATTAGGGATGTATAAAAATGATGATATAGCTATCTGTTTATTAACAGTAAAATATTAATATTATTATTGACACACTCTATTGATTAATATATAAGTAAGCTGAAGGTTAAGTTTACTGTGTATATCATCTGGAATTTTGAGAAGCACAAACAAGAAAGAATCATAGAAGGAAGAAAATAATGAATAATTTGTGCAGAAGAACATTGCGGTTCATCTTTCTAGTGCTTATTCACAGACATTTATCCTCTTTCTAGACATATGGGAGGAAAACACTTCGTCACTTCTATCATTTAGTCAGTGTTACGTGACTAACTGTGGCCAATGAACTATGGCCAAAGTGTTTAGTTGCTGGTGTAGATCCCTGCAATACCAGCCCTCTCCTCTCTGCAATGGTAAAATCTAATACCTCATGATGAGATGGTAATGTACCAAGATGGTGGAATTTTTGCCAGTCTAGGGTCCCTGAGTGACTAAGGGAAGCAAACCCTTCCACTGAAAAGTATTGAGTTTAAGTATAAGGAATAAATGAACCTTTGTTGTTTCAACATAGTATAATTTTATTTTGTACTGCAACACAGCCTAGACTAGCCAAGTAATGTGTGTATAGGCCACGTACCTGTATATCAGATATATGTACATATGTGTGTATTTGTGTGTATGTATGTGTAGCAAAAACATTAAATTTCTCCTTATTTCTGGATGGTAGACATCTACACTATTTTATCATCACTCTTTGATTTCTGTTTTTGGCTGTTTTGGGGTACATATTTTCACTTCAGATCACAGGTAACTATACGTAGAATAACTTAATCAGTTATTCACTTACTAAATAGTTGCAGATTTTTGGAGAAAAAGTCAGGAAATTTGCTCTTGCATATTTACTTCCAATTTTTTATCAAGAGCCATAATTAAAGTAAACTTATCAAGTATACAATATCATTGATTCCCTGTTATAATAAAAATTAGAATTTACCTCTAAGTTTCAGAGATATTAAGAATGCAATGCATTTGGGGAAACATGTTTATATAAACTAAATATTTTAACTTAGCATTTGGAAGGATGATGACAATAAGAAATATTAGAAAAGAGAAGGGTTAATAAACACAACCTTTTTCTGTCTGACAAGATGTTGGAGTAACAAAAGCAGATATAAAGCTTAAAGACAGTCTTATATATGTCTTCAAAACCTAACTACATGGAATTTATCTTCTGAGTGGGCAGGAGAATGCACATTAATGTATACAAGTGAGACACTTTTCTGGCCCTACTTGTAACAAGACTCAAGTGTGGCCTGAATGGCTCCCTAGTGCTTAGATTTATATTCTTCTCAGAGGCATTGGATATTGTATTTCACTACAAAGAGCTAAAAACATTGCAATCATTATTTATAAATCTTTTAGAAAAATGCATTTTCTTAGCAGCAACTATGGCAACAGGGACCTGGAAATGACACTGGAAAAGAATTGAGCTCAGTTGCAATGGGTAATGCATGCAGGATTTATATTCTACCATCATCTATATTTTAAAACTGGAAAAATCAAGACAAACATTTGCTATGTATAATTATTTTCTATATTTAGCTCATGTATTCCACTTAACTTTTAAATGCTGTAATATGAAGTACATTTACTTCACATGTCTTCTAACTTCATGACAAAGTTAGAGACATAAAATGACTCCAGGTGATTGAAAACACTATTTCTAAGGCACAGTCAAATTAACATATTTGTGATAATACTAGCATTTCTTCTTTTTTAATTTCAAAAAAATTCTTTTAAATTTTTTTTAAAAAAATATTTATTTTGAGACAGAGAGGGAGCATGAGCCAGGGGAGGGACAGGGATAGATGGGGTGTGAGAGAGAAAATCCCCAGCAGGTTTTATGCTGTCAGCACAGAGCTTGATGTGGGACTTGAACCAAGAACAGTGAGATCATGACCTGGGCTGAAATCAAGAGTCAGATGCTTAACTGACTGAGCTACCCAGAAGCCCCAATACTGGCATTTCTAGTTATAGTGCTTATATGACTGTCACTCATAGATTTAATAAATTATTTCTAGAATTAAAGATATGGTCGGTCTTCATAAGTGCTTAATATAAGCATGTATGATCTTTTTAAAATTTTTGCTTTTATATATTACATTAAGTACATATCTACAGTAACCTCTTATATTACATTAGACACAGAAGCAGTTTATTTCTAAGCAATTGTTTCCCCTATGTTAAGATCCGTTTCTTAATCAGAGAGTTTCTGCTTCTTGTAATTTTTCTAAGGTATGTATTTTTTTCTTAAAATTGAAAGACTACATTATTTAATGAGTGAGATGGGAGTCTGTAGGTGGATCCGCACTATCGGGCCCATGTCAGCAAGGTTCAGGCAAATTCCTCCTCCGGGAATAATACCGACAAATTAATATAACCATTTATATGACTTCACCATTATTGTTTTAATTTGCTAGGGCTACCATAACAAGTAGCACATACTGGCTTAAACCACCAAAATTTATTTTCTAACAGTTCTGGATGCTAGAAGTCCAAAATCAAGGTATTTTTTGGCAGGGCTGATTCTTCCTGGGGGCTATGAGGGTGAATCTGTTCCAAGCCTCTTATAAAGTGACCCCTGTGTAATCAGCACAGAAGAGACTGTTCTCTGCCATCCATATCTCATCACAGGTCTACTAGAGAATGGAGATTCCTCTAGTATTCTGGCATTCTGGAATTAGTAAGTCTTGGGTTTTGTTGTTGTTGCTGTTGTTTGTTTTTGCTACATATTTCCTTTGCATTTATTTATATGGAGATTTTCCTCAAATATTTTATATGTCATAAAGATGCATAACAATACTTTTTGTTATTAAAATTTCTTTTGTATGAGTCTTACATCATAGTAAATAAGAAGAATGAACAGTCTGTTCACCCTATGAAGGTCTATAAAAAGTTTGCTAAAATGTAATGAGACTGGGTACTGGATTTACAGTAATCTCTCTAATTATCCTATAGTCACCACATTTTATTTCACATCTAATAAGATTAGTGCCTTCCATTTAGGGATATCATCTATAAAGGGAGAAGGAAAAGAGAAAACTATGGACAGACTTTAGAAGATTGACTTTAGGGACCCTCCTCATATATCGACTAGTCAGTGGTTTCTTCTCTCTTTCTGTACCTTGGGACCCAGGGATTAAGTAAATCTGACTTGTTCTTTGATCTATTTCTAGGGCTTCTTCTCCCAAGCTTGCCTACAGTCTTTTCAGAAGCTTCTAAATGCTGTCCCTTGAAGGCAGTCATACCAAGGATTCTTAGACTTTTTGCCTTAGTAAATAGAGTAAAGAGAATAGAACTTTAAAATAAATTAAAAGTACTGTAATGAAGGAAATCTTCTACTTGAGTGTTACCCCTGCTCTTAGTTGATTAATTTTAGGTTATCCCAATTAACCAAACTGGCAATACCTTGTGATTATAGTATTACTTTAGGACTAACACAAGATCATGTGGTCAAAAGCTTACCCATCTAAAAAGAAAATAAGCTGCTTCTTTTTCTCCTTCTTTTTAATCTTGCATCGTTTCCCAAAGCAGGTGCTTTGATTTAAATTTCTAATGTTATGCAGCACCCTATGGAATTAAGTATGATGGATAAGCATGTGATCTGTGAGAAACTCAAAAAGGAGAAAGTGAATTCTGCCTTTTGATTAATAATCCAAAATGAAAAGACAAGTGGATTAATTGGTCATTGGGAGCAATACCACCTAGAGTTCTGCATGGATCTATTATCAAAGACAATATAACTAAAATGGAAAAATTATTCTAAAAATGATTTTATATGAGAACCACTAAGGAAATATTTAAAACCTTTCTCAGATCTTGCTCCAGACTTCATGGAATCCAAGGATGGATATTATCTGAAGAGGTCGGAGATCATTTTTATGCAAAGCTAGAATTGAAAATCACCATGATAGTTGCTAAACCAAAATCATTAACTAATGAAGCATTGACCAGTTCCTTCCACAATTTAATCTCACGAAGTTTATAACCAACTAATCTTACATTCATCAGAAAGTTTCCTGCTACCATCATTACATAGGAACAAGAAAAATGCCATTTTAGTTTTCATTTTTTCTAATAAAAATGGAAATTTCTTAGCACTTTAAACTATTGTCTTGCCTTTCTATTAGTTGTGACTCTAAACTAATAGTGATAAACATTTATTATTGATTAAGGTCTATGAGCAGCACCTAACATGATTTCTAAAATGCACAGAAGATGTGTAAAAATGTTTATATAAAACATTATACAAAACATTCATCAATGTATAAAAATGTTCTTTTAATCAAATATAGGAACATTCCCAGTCTAACTAAAGGGCAACTTAAGAAAACAAATATAAGAACAATAATTAAAGTTTTAATATGACACTATATCTGGTTCTTAGCAATAATGCAGACCAGATTTGTTGAGAAGAGAAATGAATGTATAATGGCTGTTCCTAGATGTGTGTGTATGTGTCTATTTTTTCTTCATTACCTCTTCTGGATGATGAAAGATAATTTCAACTTTGTGAAAATTCACAGAAGATTCCTAAATTAAACCATAAACTTCAAAACTCAGTCTCATAACTGGAAGAACAGGGACACTGCTTCCTTTTCATGTGGTAGCAGGATATGTGCTGCTTTTAGTCAGCTATTTCTCAAATCATGTGCATGAAAAATAAAAGCCTATCTAGGTAAAACCCTCCCATTACCCATTGTAAGATACACCGAGACTCTAAAATGTGGACAAGAAATTTAGAGGAGTGTGTTCATTATAACTTATTGAAAAGGAACACTCCTAAATCTTTCAAAGAAAACATGTTGACAGATATATGGAAACATAACAACACACTGTCACCAAATGTGAAGAAATAATGTCAGATATTGTTGACTTTTTAAAGTTTATTTGTAGTACATGTAGTTTATTAGACTACAAAAAAAGTGATGTCTTCTAGAAATCATGGGGTTGTGTTATATCTAATTCATAGAAATGATTATTCATGAGCATTTTTCTTTAATCAGAGCTGTTGTAGCTGAAATACTTGTACTAATCTTTTGGTGCTACTATTATATGAAAACAGAAATATTTTAAACTTTGATTGGATCTCTAAAATATCTTTAAATTTAAAATATCTTTTATATATATAAAAGGCAGAGAACAAAATAATTACTTCATTTGTAATATATAGTTTATAATAATTAGCACATAGGGTTGTAGCAAAGAATAAACTCTAACAACATTTAATATAGCATCTAGCAAAATTAAACTCTCAATTATTGGTAGCTACTGCTATTGTATGTAAATCAGATACATACAACATGCATGCATATCATCATTTATTGATTAATTACTATTTCTTACAAAAGGAATTGAGACATGTATTTAATGTGCACATTCATAGGTTCATTTTATGCTTCTCAAATATCTTCATCTACTTGATTAGGACAATACCTTGCATTCTGTAGAATCCAGGGAGGGCTTCCTACGCCTTTATAGTTAAAAATAGCAATACATAGTGAGTTAAAAGCAAGATGTAAATCATAATGAAAATCCAGCCGTAGCAAATGAAAAAACACTTTGACTCTACATAGATGGCATTTTTCTTTTTCTTTTTTTTAAAGAAGATATAAAGCCATACAATTGTCTCTTTTAAAGCTACTTGGGCTTTTTGTATTGTCTAAGGTTAATAGTACATATATAAACCTATCATATAAAATGCACTTTATACATTTTTAATATATACTGAAATAGATAATTCATGAAAATTTTAAGATTACTTTTTCTATTTAACTTTACATATTTAAACTAGTTTGGAGAAAAATGGATAAGATTTATGGTACTAAATATTAAAACTACTGAATGTTGAGACTTTCTAATTTTGAGTTTATATAATAATGTAATTGAATTTGAAAAGCATTACCCATAGCTAAAGGAATAAATAATTGCTAAGAAGAATTTAAGTAGAAACAACTATCACAAAGTATTATCAGAAAATATTTGATAACTAATAATGATGTTCCAGGAGATTTTACTCTGGAATGATGTATGTCCTGAAAAGATTCTTTTACATCCTTATGTCATATAGACTATATTAAGTAGTAATTATTACTAACTAAATACAATACTGCTTAAATTATCAGAGGCATCCTTTTTATTAACACAACCTTTTGAAAATAAGAAAGCTATGGCTAAAACTATCTCACTAATATCCTTTTGAGATTTGAACTATGATTGGAGTTGCTTTTATTTTGTCCAAAGAGACACAAGAGGAATGTAAGAGACAGCTGGCAATCCACTCATGTAATTATATTTTTCCCGATGTTTGAATTGTTAGGCAGAATTTTTGCTAATAGAACTGAAAATGAATATTACCCTATGCCCTTAATATTAAACCTGGTTATTCTTGGGCCATAGATTCAAGCACAGGGTAGATATGGCATATTGTATATCTGTGACCTCTACTCAAAACTTATCTGTAACATGGAAAGGCTAAAGAATCATAAGAAATAGGGAAAAGTTAAGACAGTACCTAGCAACACCTTGGAAAATTAAAGCTATGGACGACTCACCAGAAATGAGAACAGGAGAAATCATTTAAAAAGTATTTTAGACATAGTTTCTCAGTTTTTAAGTCATCTAGGTAGAAAAAGAGAGCTAAGCAGAAATGGACTCATTTTCCACGCATCAGAGGAGCGACTGAGGAATAGATAAAAATAAAGACATACTTTTCTAGCCATCACTGCAAAATCACATCAGGGCTAAAATTTCCCTCAGAAATAATCAGAAATGAATTCCAAATCTAAAGTAATAAAATATAAATCATATAAAAATAATTTGTCTCACAACAATATTCAGTTTTGATTCCACATGACATCATAAAATCACTTCTAGCTTTTTAAAACAAATAGTAGATAAATCTAAATGTTATTTTAATAGTTTTGTTATATAAAATGCATTTGTGATCATTCAGGTTTCTTTGCAAATAAACCTCAAAATAATAGCAGGACCCCAAGATTTCCTCTAAGGCAGCTTTGACATAATGAAAAAATGGGGTTTGAAGTCAAAATAGGCTATTGGTACTGCTGTGAGGATTAAATGAAACAAGTAAATACTAGTATCTAGCACTTTATGGAGGAAGGGTGGTATTCTCAAAAAATATTTGCTCACTTGTACTCGGATTTGTGATATCCCATGGGAACTCATTCAGTAGCAGAGGGGACTTGCGTCTAGCAGGTGGAGCTGCTATAAACTACTCTAACATCCTTGATGAGATTCCTGCGGTAGTTTTGAGTAACATGGCAATGCACACACCCCTTCCTAGGTCTGTGGAATGAATTTGGGGGAATTACTACTAAAGAGGTATTAGGGAAGGGATGGGACAGGGCCACTTTGTGTGGAAATTACAGTAGGGTGACACAGTCTGTCTTAATATAATCTAGCCTTTGGTTGAAAGCCACTGTGGGTGGCAGGCATGGGAGGATAAAAGGGAGGGACAGTTTGCAGAAGCTTCTAGAATGGGGTATATATGCCAAGCTCTGACACTCTTAAAGCTTCTTTTCCTGGATGATTGCAATGCTATGTATCTGCCCTTCCCCCTTTATAATATTACCAGGGAAAGTATAAACCTGAAAGTTTCAGCCTACTTCTTAAAACCCTCATGTATTTTCTTCTTTAGAAATAAAGTATAATTATCACAGGTTGGTAAGTATGTATTCTAAAGGAGATTTGTCTGGAGTCATCAACTTTTAGAAGAGAAGGCAATTATAATTTATATTTCGAAGAAGACAAAAGCCTCTTCTTTTGATAGGGAAGAAAAAAAAGTGATGACTAAGCATGCCCTCCTGTGAATGGTGGGAACTTGGAGGGTCTGATTGTGGTACAGGTGTGGTCTTTATCACACACAAGTCAGTGTCCTGAAGCCCACTCCACTCTGACCTCAGCACTTCTTACCATAGTGCTCATCTTGTACACACTCAACAAAATTTGCTGAATGAGTGTAAGGGGTTCCATGAGAAGTGAATCTCAAGTTCCTGAATCCAGGGAAGACATGTAGAGTTTAGTGGCAAGTGGTCCATCTTTAATGGAACTACTTTTTATATATGAGGTAATTGAGAATTAATGAAAAAAAAATGTAGTCCAATGATATACCTGATAAATTACTGAGAGTTAGTGTGAATAGAAGTCAGAAAAACTGGAGGGGGATAGCTTTTGCATCTCCGGTTTATTACAATGGCTACCAGACTATGTGTACTAATGCCACAACAACTAATAATTGTGTTAATGTAATAACTGCCAGGCGTTGGGCAAATAGTATGTAATCAGGTATTGTACTCACTGTTTTCCCAATATTATCTCATGTATTCTTTAAAATAACCTTACACAATGGTATTATTTTGTCACTTTTACATACACATAAACTGAGGCTCAGAGTGATTGCCGTATCTTAGATCACATGGTTAGTACGTAGTATAGCCAGGGCGTAAACAGTGACTTTCTGAATCCAATTGTCTTAAGATGGTATGCTAACTTTTGTTAAAACAATGTCCTTTAAGTTTCCTTTATCATATACCAAGAATTAGTCTAAATTAACCATCCTTTTATTCATTCATTAGGGATCAATACCTCATATTAGGAACATCATGTTCTGTACATGTATGAAAGAAAGGAACATTTGTAATGCACATCAATCTCTGAGAACACTGACCATATAAACAAAGGTTGAGAAGATATGCATAAACCTCAATTACTTGAGATTATTAAAAATTTTTAATGTTTAATTGTTTTTGAGAGAGAGACACACACACATAGAGGATGAGTGGAAGACGGGCAGACAGAAAGGGAGACACAGAATCCGAAGCAGACTCCGGGCTCTGAGCTGTCAGCACAGAGCCCCACACAAGGCTCAAACTCATGAATTGTGAGATCATGACATGAGCCTAAGTCAGACACCTAGGTGCACCATATTTGAGATCACTATTTAATTGCTGTTTTTAAAACTCAAAACTAGTCATACTCAACACCAGTATGACATCTATTATCTAGATTTCTTTGTTGACTTACACATAATTAGATTATTTTGTTTACCTCTTATCAAATTTCTTATATTTATATAAATGCAAATTTTGTACACTAAATAAAAGTTGAATCATATATGCTTTTGAAATCATTGAGAACATATTTAAAGCATGCTTGAACTTAATTTAAATTCTCAAGCCATTCAAATACCAATCTGATCTGACAATCTTTTTTCTAACTTCATCCATTTTAGGGACAAAGTTTCAATACAGGTAGTAGCTAAAATAATTTACTGTAAAACCAAATATTTCATCGTAAACTTCTTTATCTTGCTCCTCATTTATTAAAACTAGTGCCTAGTGCCTGAAAATAACTTGAAAGCTTATATACATTATGCTGAATGAGGTGCTTTAGGCACTAGCAATTTCAGGTGTTTAATATTCAACAAGCATAGTCCTAAAAGTCAACGCATGTTTTAAAAGTTTCATTGTATATCCATGTGTTATTGCTGAGCTCTTAATATCATTGCTTTGTTATGCTACAAAAAGTTGGCAATATGATTTTTTCCTGTGATACCTTAAATTTAAAGCTGAAAAAATTGGATGTTGTATTTTCTGACCATTGTGCAAATTTATAAACGGTATGACCAGAATGATCTCTTTTATGCTCTCAATTAAGCCTATAAATTCTAAGGTTCAGAAAATATATCTATAAAGTCATTACCACTGATTCAGTATAGATTATTCTAAAATTATAGCATGTGGATATGTTTGTGCATGGAAAATGGATCACATCATTTGAGATCTCTACTGCCCTTAAACTTAACCATGTATGATGACCATCAACATTTTCTCCTTAATGGCTGCCTATGACCCATTGCATGCATGCATCATAATTCATTTATTCACTCTCAGGTATTTGTATATAGGTTTAATTAGGTTCAGTTATTCAATATTGGCATCAATTCTGTAATTTTTGATAATACATATAAATTATTTTAAGTGAAGTTTTCAGATAACAAATATGATTTTTAAAAGACTTTTTAATATGCATTGCCTTTGTGATATATTAACTAAAAACAGAAATATACTTGTGTGTTCTTTTGTATCCCACATCTGACAGGTCACTTAAAAATGCCAGCTTGCAGGGACAATAGCTCATATCAGGAATGTCTGTAGCCTCCTTGCAATAGCTCTACTGCGATTTACCATGGCTTTCAGATATTGCTGATCAGCCTTGTGTTGCAAAACCTTAAACTTGATAGTTTCCATTAAGTCACACCTGAGGCATTGGGAGCAGACATATCCCAAAATAGTATGCAATATGACACCACTAGTATTCAAATGACTATTCAGCTTTTGCAGCTGATAAATCCTTAATATCTCTCTCCTCCTGTCCTCCCCAAAGCAGTTAACCTGAGGCCAATTAGGGATGCATAATGCAATTTTCTGTAATGTGGTTACCTTTCTAAGTTAAAGATATGAGAAACAACTATATTTGGAGAAGTGTTCAATACATGTGACCCCCATCTTCAAATAAAGTCTTTCTTTTTTTTCCTTGCTCCTCAATCAGATTATAAAGTAATGAAATAGAAAAAAAAAAAGTTAAATGCCAAGCAGTGAACTGCAATTGATTAGATAAAATCCCTAATCTTCTTAATCATTTTTAAAGTAAAATTAAATACTATCTGTCATTTGGTTAGAGCAGTAGGCAGTTAGGTTCTAATTGGCTGCCTGGAGGCCAAAAAAGAGGAAGTCATGGCCAGCTACCTGGAAAGTCAGAGGCCTGTTCTGGCAGCCTTCCACGAGAAGCTGGATTAAACCAGACAGGTGCCAGGATGATGGGTGCCAAGACAGGGAACCCTTGACCAAAGAAGGAAGGAAAAGTAAGAAACCCTGCATCCAAGAAATCCCCACCTCAAGTAATGATTATTCCACCCCTTTATTGACAACTGTTGGTAGAAGATAGAAATCTGAACCCTTGCATTGCAGGTCTCTCTCTCTCTCTCTCTCTCTCTCTCCCTCTTACCCCCATCTTCTGTCTCATATCTCCAGAGTCTACTTCTACTTTAGTAACTTCTCTGCTTGTGTTGCACCGTTGCACTGTGTCTATCCTTGAATTCTTTCTTGTGACTCAACCAAGGGCCTTGGGCCTTCAGGGACATCTTTGGATGGGCTGGGTTGAAGCCTCAGGGCCCCAGGGTCTTCCCAGTTCACCTGGCAACAATTTCATACACTTCTCTAAAACAGGACTACTATTTTGTAGTCTACTTTGGATATTAAAATCCTACAGAATAAAATTTGAATGGGTGTGAGACCAATCTGAAGTTTTCACTGAAATAGGAATTACTACTTTTTGCTTCTTATTATATTTATCCATCTAGTATCACAGATTTCACTTATTAACATATGTGAGATAGACTTTTCTGTATATAATGTTTACAACTTGTGTTTGTTTTTAAAATTTAGTGAGTCATTGTCATATATATTTATATCATATATATATGCTATATATACACACATATGCATGCTCTTTCTATTACACATACACAGATATGCATATGATAATACAATATTCTCATTTTATTTACTTCTGTATAGAGAAAACATTTAAAAAGAAAGAATAATTATAATGAAATATATGCTATTAAATAAGACATTTCTTATTAAGGACAATACAAATCCACGTTAATACAAGAAATGATAAGTATTGGTGAGGATGCAGAGAAAGGGGAACACTCTTGCACTGTTGGTGGGAATGCAAAGTGGTGCAGCCACTCTGGAGAACAGTATGGAGTTTCCTCAAAAAAACAAAAATAGAACTACCTTACAATCCAGCAATTGCACTGTTAGGTATATACCCAAAGTATACAAAAATACAGATCTGAAGGGATATATACACCACAATGTCTACAGAAGCATTATCAACAATAGCCATGCTATGGAGAGAGCCCAAATGCCCATTAACTGATGAATAGATAAAAAAGATGTAATTTGTGTATGTGTGTATGTGTGTATATATGTGTGTGTGTGTATGTGTGTGTGTTTATATATATGTGTACATACACGCA
Source organism: Crocuta crocuta (assembly GCF_008692635.1). Classification (NCBI taxonomy): domain Eukaryota; kingdom Metazoa; phylum Chordata; class Mammalia; order Carnivora; family Hyaenidae; genus Crocuta; species Crocuta crocuta. Next base: position 1,130,643 of record NW_027529541.1, read on the forward strand.
CACGCACACACTGGAATATTACTCAGCCATCAAAAAGAATGAAATTTTGGGGTGCTTGGGTGATATAGTTAGTTAAGCGCTGACTTCAGCTCAGGTCATGATCTCGTGGTTCATGGGTTTGGATCCTGTGTCAGGCTCTCTGCTACTGACACAGAACCTGCTTTGGATCCTCTGTCTCCCTCTCTCTCTGACCCTCCACCTACTCTCTCTCTCTCTCTCTCTCTCTCTCTTTCTGTCTCCCTCTCTCTCTGACCCTCCACCTACTCTCTCCCTCTCTCTCTTTCTCTCTCTCTCTCTTTCTGTCTCCCTCTCTCTCTGACCCTCCACCTACTCACTCTCTCTCTTTCTCTCTCTCAAAAATAAATAAAATAAACATTAAAAAAAGAATGAAATCTTTTCATTTGCAACAATGTGGATGGATCTAGAATGTATTATGCTAAGTGAAATAAGGCAATCAGAGAAAGACAAATACCATATGATTTCACTCATATGTGGAATTTAAGAAACAAAACAGATGAACATATGGGAGCAGGGGAGAGAAGAAAGAGAAACAAACCACAAAAGACTCTTAACAATAGAGAACAAACTGAGGTTTGATGGAGTGAGGGAGGTAGTAGATGGGTGATGGGTAGTAAGAAAGGCACTTGTGATGGGCTCTGCGTGTTGTATGTAAGTGATGAACCACTGAATTCCACTCCTGAAACCAATATTGTACTGTAGGTTAACTAACTAAAATTTAAATTAAAAACATCCAAATGGAAATTAAAAAAAATTAGTATGTCACTTTCTCATTTTTAGTTCTGAACCTAAGAGGACCATTTCAACCCTTATTTCAACCCCTACTTGGTTACTGCTGTAATTCTCAATAATAGGCTGATACCTCAACCTCTTGACTTTTAACATCAAAGAATATCAACTTACTAGCCCCTTTTAATTTGAGGGATTTAGACATATTTTATGGCTAATCACTTTCTTCCTGTGAGTTTTATAGATAGGTATTACTTTGTTTATCTCTCTCTTGTTTTGCCATGTGGAAACAAATTTATTTTTTTCCCTACTATGTATTCTTTAATTGAAGTATAATTAACAGTGTATGTATTCTTTAATTGAAGTATAATTAACAGTGTTATATTAGTTTCAGTTGTTCAACCTATTGATTCAACAATCTTATACATTACTCTGTGCTCGCTGTGGTAAGCGTAGTCACCATCTGTCACCATATAACATTATTAAATAATATTGACTATATTCCCCATGCTGTTCTTTTCATCTCTGAGATTTATCTATTTTGTAACTGGAAGTATGTAACTCTTAATCCTCTTTATCTATTTCACCCATTCTTCCACCACCTCTTTATCATTTTAAATAATATACATAAACCCCTTTTGTTCTGTCACTTGGGACACTGCCTTTTAATCTACACTATGTAAGACGAAACTGATGCCATTGCATTTCCCACCTTTCTCCCATCATTCCCCCTTCCTGCATCTAACCATAGCAGTGTATGTACATTGTGAGAGTCTGAAATGAGACAAGCCCATTCTCTTGAGACAAACTGTTTTCTTTTCTAGCAGTTTCTATCAAATTATGCTATATTTGGGTATTTGGGATATTGGTTAAGCACATCCTAAATCTCTATAGGATGTACAAATTTTGAGTCAAAAAAACCCCCTAAAACTACTAACATAAACTCAAAAATACAAAAGAATCTAATTTCAAATTCAGAATCTCCTGGCATAGATAATACAAATTGTGAAAACAAACAAAAATATACATAAAAGGAAGGGAAACAGCCCAAACATTCTATTCACTAACAAATTCAAGGAAAAAAAAAAAAAAAAAGAAGAATACAAGTTAGAAATGAGAGGTCAGAAATAAAACTGCTTAATGATGATCCTTTGTGCACCCTTTGCAACAAAGAAAGACAGAAGCTGAAGTACAGTTCAAACATTGCAGTTTTTTTTTTAATGTTTTATTTATTTCTGAGAGAGAGAGAGACAGCGTGAGCAGGAGAGGGTCAGAGAGAGAGGAAGATATAGATTCTGAAACAGGCCCCAGGCTCTAAGTTGGCTGTCCACAGAGCTCGAAGTGGGGCTTAAACCCACGAACTATGAGATCATGACCTGAGCCGAAGTCAGATGCTTAACCGACTGAGCCACCCATGCGCCCCCAAACAACGCAATTTTAAAATGACATTAGAATAGCAACATGTCCTGAAAAATCAAGTGAACAGGTCTTGCGGGAAAGGAAGAACGACAAACATCTGACTCTCTCCTTTTCTTTCTTAGGACTTAGGAAATGTGAAAATATGAGAAATAAACTTTATTGACCTTCCAAGAAATGTAAAAGAACCATCTTAATGTTGAAAATTTTGTAGAAATTCTATGAAATGAGGTAAAGATATGACCATAATAAAACAATATACTCATCAAAGGCTGTCATTTAACCTGTATGATAAAATGGGACACATTTAAAGAACACATTGGAGGACACATTGGAGGAAATCCAGATCACAGAAGTCTTCTGTCTGGGAAGGAGAAAGCCTGGAAGTCCAGTCAGACTGGGAGAGTTAGTAGTTAATGGGAAAGCTAGCCTCCCTCACACCCCACCTCCAGGGATATTAACCACTCCACTGAGAGGAAAGCTTACAGTGGAATCTTTGGCAGTGTATGATTTTTTTCAGTAACAAAAGACTGAAAACCACAGAATACTCCATGGGAGCAAAAGGCTTAAGTAAACCAAACCATATTCATATAATGGAAACTTCTGCCAATATTAAAATAATAGTGTAGGACAGGGATGGGCAATTATCACTCACAGGTTAATTCTGGTACACTTCCAGCCTTTGTAAATAAAGTTCATTGGAACATAGTCACACCCATTTATTTAACTACTGCCTATGGCTGTCGTTGAGCTACTGTGGCAAAATTGAATAGTTGTGACTAAGACCATTTGTTTAGGAAAGTCTAAAATATTTATCATCTTGACCATTATAGGAAAAGTTTTCTTGCTCCTGGTGAAAAAGAGGTCTATGTAATGACATGGAAATATTTTTGTGAGATAATATTAAGTGAAAGAGGAAATTATAAAACTACACAAAGGTCATATTTTTGTGTATCTAAAAGTGTGTGTGTGTGTGTGTGCATACATTTGTGAATGTAGGGAAGGATAAACATCATGATATTAGCAATGGTGATCTCTATTAGGATTACTGATGGCTTCTATTTTGTTATTATTAACTATTTTTTTAAAGTTTATCCAAAAGAAAATATTTTATCTACGTAACAACAACAAAGATATTTTTAAGACAGAAAATGTGCAAAATCAGTGAGGTGGATTTTATCATTGTTAGTATAATCATTAATCCTGATAGCTGAATTTTCAGAAAAGTAATATGGCTCCTTCTTGTGTTTTAGTAACATGGAGCTCGGCAGCCTCAAGGACTATGTGGGCCTCATTCTAGTGCAGGACAGGCTGCAAATTGTTTCAAGGTTCTATAAGTTTGATGGCTATTGTCTGGAAGGGGGACAACTGCTCATTTTCAACTCTGGTCTCACAAGCATGGAGAAACTGTTATTTTTCTGTGCTCCTTCAATCAAACATGGAACATCTGTCACAAGACTATTGTCTGATATGGCAGCAAAGGCTGCTCTCAATATAAGAGCCTAGCAGCTACGGGAAAGATGAGACAACTGCAACCAGTATGTCGATACCTGTACCAGACAGTGATGCTTAATTAAATTTTTAATAACATTAAACTTTTCAGTGTTGGGAATAAAAATCATTATATATATATATATATATATATATAGTATGTGTGTGTATGCATGTGCACGCATTATATGAGTATACAGATGCTTGTGTTTTGCCTGTCATTTGACCTAAAATAGACTCTTAAAGTAAGAATGTGATATTTGAAACATTTAAGTCTCTCTCATGATTTCAATTTTCAGTATGAACTTAAGCCTTGGAATACAAAGTTTGCTTTTTATTGTCAAGTATAGGTTTGCAAATATTGTCACAGAATATCCCCAAATTACTTGAGGGTACTGAGATTTTTGTTTGTTTGTTTTTGTTTTTGTTTTTTGCAAAAACTGAGTTGAATTCAAATCCAACTATAAAAGAATGCTGAATATTAACAAATTAGAGTAGAAGGCAGGAATTTGACAAACCCTGAATGCCTGGCACTTTTAAAAACATTCCCTGCCTATCAGTTTTGTATTTATTGAAACTGTCCCATTTCCTAAAGAATACTAAGAATAATATAAGTGAAATCTGAAGTTCACAAGGAATTACTCAATTTAGGGCATCTAAGAAGAGAGTCCTGATGTAGAAGAAAACAAGACTACTTAGGTTAAAAGCATAATCTCTGCAGTCAGAAAAATTGGGATTTAATTCTGCTTATTAGCTACCAGAAGTTGGGCAAGTTTCAAGTCCTCTGTTTGCTGAAACTGCAGGTAACTATACTTCCTGTCTCCCTCATAAGGTTGTTTTGACAATTAAATGTATTAATAATTGTAAAGGGTTTAGCACAGTGGATGGCATATATCAAAGATTATATGTAGTATGCACTGGTTAAGTAAATGGTGACAAGAATGAAGCTTATTTGGAAAGCAATAGTGGGCCATCAACATAGTCACCAAGAAGAGTCAACAGGAAAGATGCAGAGCTTAGGAAGGGAAGACAAGTATAGTTGTAAACTAAGGCATATGCCAGACACAAACTTTAAAAAAATTCCCAAAGACACAAGGCTGTTGAGAATTCCAGCTTTGGTAGAAAATGAAGAGAGACTAAAAACTGGAAGAGAGTCTCACAATAACTGAGTTGTCAGTAGAAACATAAGCAAATTTTGTTTTATTCTTACCCTGGCTATTCTAAATGAATATGAGGCAATCCATGTAGGGGACACTGAATCACTGAATTTCATTTTTTTTCTCTTTATTATTCCACAAATAACTAGTAGCCACAATATATTTTTATCATCCCATAAACTCCAACTATACCCCAAATCCCCACCATGGACACCCAAACCACTGAAAGTTGTGATACTTGTTTTAAAAGTTGTTTGACTTCAATCCATTTTCCTACCCACATATTCCTGTCATTAATATGAATTTATCCAATTTATTTCTCAAAAGTGTATTCTATCTTACAAAAGTATATAATTCCTCAGTGTTAATTAGATGTCACTTAAATCTTCCTAATGATGTACAATTGGCCTGCTTATTCATGTTGCATTTCAGTCTCTTCTGGACTGTGATTGTTTCAATCAGTGAAAAATACCATTATTAAATCCCATTCAGTAATATCAACAAGGTATCAAGCCAATTATGTAAATGTGATTTTATTTTGGTGACATTACTGGATTTGGGATCAGTATGTAGAGCTCCAATTATCCACTTTGAACCTGACCTTAAAAACTTGAGGACAAAAATATTTCTCAATTTAAGTATTTTGTTAGAGAATAAATAAATATCCTCTTATTTCACTATGGTTTGTAAAACCTATTCTCAATTATATCAGCTCTACATAATTACCTACGTGGTGCTTAAAACACACACACACATACACACACGCACACACATACACATACATTTCCATAATGTGGTTTACGCCTTTAAGTCCTTTATAAAATTTTATCTAACTACATGAAAATTCATCATCCAACCTTGACCTACTCTGAACAAAAAAGGAAAAAAAAACCCAAAAATATGAATTCATAGAATTCTATAACCAGAATAAAGATTTGCTATGGCCCTTCTATAATTGTATGATTTTAAGGGAGAAAATTACCCAGATGCTGACGTCAATAAATAAGGTCAAATGAGTTAGTACCAACAGCTTTTCTTTGATAAGAGTGTCTGGAGAGAGGGCACTTTGGCGGCTCAGTCAATTAAGCATCCAACTTCCCCTCAGGTCATGATCTCATGGTTTGTGAATTCCAACCCCGCATCGGGCTCTCTGTTGTCAGCACAGAGCTCATTTTGGATCCTCTGTGTCCCCGCCCCTGCCTTTACCCTGCTTGTGCTTTCACTGTCTTTCAAAAATAAACAAACATAAAAAAAGAGTGCCTATAAATGAAGAGGAAAGCTCTTGAGAAAGACAGTTATACACGCCTAACGTTAGAGTAAATAAATTGATAGAAAAAGTAAGCATCTCTTTAGGTTGGTCTATTTCCTCTCATCATCAGGAAAATCTAACTTGTATCCTATCATAGAGGTAGACTGTCAGACTGTTTATATCAAAACCCACCTTCAGTGACAAAACAGCCACATGAGAAGAGATACAGTTGTTGAAAATCATTTGCAATGTCTAACACAGAGTTTCTTTGAGTATCAAAGGTTATTGTGAGTGACCAAGAAGTCATTAAAGTTCCCTGCAGATTGACTAAACTTTAAACAAGTTGCTTTCTGACTCTAAGCCCCTAACTTCCTTTTCTTACAGCAGTTTAATTGTAAAGGCAATGGAAATGGTTTTTTTTTCCCTCTGTCCAAAGCCTCTTAGCCTCTTACCAGCTTTATAAGATGTTCCAGAACTGTCTTTCTCAAGTCCCTGAGATCTAGCTCTTTGTAATGTAATCTCAATGAAGATAGCACCCCTATCTGCTAGTTTCTGTGGGAGGTTAGGAGTCTAATTTGGTCAAGAGATTTACTCCAAATTGTAAAATTACTTCCTGCTGTGAAGAAAGAACAAAATTTGCTTTTCCTTTAGGTAGGGCTAATTAGCAAAAAGAGATGACCCATGATCCTCTCCAACCCCAGGTGTTAAAACGTATCCAAACTTTTGTTTCAGCAGAATTAGTTTATCTGTTCCATCTCTCCTCTTGGAGGCAATCTTACCAGAATAAAATCAACTCTTGTCTGTTTGTCTTGTCCTGTGAGATCGACAGATCTGTCTGTCTATCTATCTATCTATCTATCTATCTATCTATCTATCTATCTATCATCATCATCTACCTATTTTCCTTCCTCCCTCCTTCTCTTAGTTTCTTCCTTTCTTTAACAGAGGCACAGTGGTCCTGGATTCTTATAGTTTGTTCTATAATTTGGAGCAAGTTACATGGTTAAACTTAATTTCTTATTTGTAATTAACTACAGCACCTCCAAGCAAAGTGGTTGTCAGGGACATAGAAGATAATGCATAGAAAGTGCTCAGTAAAGTTTAGGGATAAGGAAGTCTAAGGGTTTGAATAGGCAATTACAGAAGATAGTCTGCCAGTTAACACTTGAAAAAATGTTCCATTTAAATTGTAGTTTTTTTAAATGAAAGTTGAAACAGTAAAATGTAGTTTCCAGCAATCAAAGTAGCATGGATTTTTTTTTTTAATATCTCTATAGAATTGGCAAGTTTTTGGTAAAGCAAATATTCTCACAAACTAGGGGTAGAAATATAGATTGCTATTATCTTTCTGGAGGACAATATGACAATAAGTATCAGAAATCTTAAAATTGTGCCTACCTAGAAATTCTGCTTTTAAGGAGAAGAGTTTGACATTGGTAAATATTAGTCGATGCTAATGTTTATCCCAGCTCTAACATTGAAAAATAAAACCAACTTATAAAACCAAATTATAAGAGATAATTTAAATAAATCACTGTAAAAGGACATATGGGAATATACTATATAAACATTTAGAATCATATTTGAGAATATTTTATCGCTTGAGAAAATTTTTATGATAAAATGGAAGCAAAAACAAAGTAAAATAATTTATACATTGTAATCCATATGTTTCATTTCAAGAGAGCTAGCTAGTGGTCTAAAATATATAATACAAAACTTTAATGGTGCTGATCATCTATGCAGTTTTCTTCCATTTCATAACTATTCACAAAATATGCAAAAATGATCAAAGTAATCAGCTTTGGTATTTATCCTCTAGTTCAAAAGCAGTATTTTTTCAGACAATTATTTTTCTAATAGTCATTGAAATGAGTATTTCTGTATTGTTCAATGTCTTTTTTATTTTTTAAGTTGATTTATTTATTTTGATTGGGGAGGGAGGAGCAGAGAAAGAGAATCCCAAGCAGGCTCTGGGCCGGTAGCATGGAGCTTTGATGGAGCTCAAACTCACAAACCATGCTCAGTCAGATGCTTAATCAACTGAGCCACCCAGGAACCCCTTGATGTCTTCTACTCAGGCATTCCTTATTGCTTTCTTTTAGCTTTATCTTACTTTATTCCTATGAATGCTCATCAACTCCTTTTAATAAGTCTATAGTAAATTACATTATCTCCCAATTAATATAATATCCCTCCCTATGTTTTATATTTGAAAAACTATTCTGTACTCCAAAAGGACATTTTATTCCTTAGGCATTTTCTTCATTAATGTTTCAAATAATATTCCTAAAATTAGATAATACTATTTAATGTTCCCATAGAATCAGTATACCACGAAACAATTTAACTAGTACACTGCTGAGGTGGAAGTTAGCAGGTGCCTGGAATACAATCTTTTTTATTTTTTTTTGACTCTTTTAATAAATGCATTTGACTTATTGGTTTATTTCTATTCTACACATAAATAGAACTGAAAGCCACTGACTGCCTATTAAGAAAACCAAAACCAAAACAGAAAACCTCTCATCTAAGAACTGTCAAAAAAAGATGGACTCACCACAGGTTGGTGACGATGTTAATAAAGACTCCTATGAAGGGTTTTATTGCTCAGAAGACATAAAATTAGTGTATTACTGCTTTCTTCTTTAAATTAGCATTTTCCTTTAAGTTCCTAATACTCAGTTTTATTTAAAGCATGCTTATATGATTGAATTAGTTGACATAATGGCATATGGTTAAATTATTACATGTGACTAATGTGGAGACACACAGGAAACTTTAAATATTGATAGACTAAAAAGCACCATGAAAAAGAAAACTCAGACCAAATTGCCCTTTGACTGAAAATTAAAATGACACCTGGAAAATATAACTACTCTTTTCAAGGGATAGAACCCAAATCTAATAATCTCCTTAATTAATATCATTTTGGCTTAAAGTAGGATAGTTTATCTAATTTACGTAAAGGAATAGGCAGTACCAACTCATTTATGTGGCATGTATACTTATTTTCTCTAATACTATAGTCATAATTATAATTTTAGAATGGGTAATTTTTTAAGTGTGATAACACTTTTTCACCCTAAAAAACCTCTCATTTGAAGTTGGATTAATATAAAGATTTCTGATAATACAAACTTGAAAGCTAAGGTAAAGCTGATGGAATTCTATAGAATTCTGAGTGATATGGATTACTTAGATACCTGATTTTTTATTTTGAAATGTGAGATTTATAGAACAATTTCAAAAATAGTAGAGTTCACTTATACTTTCACCCAGATTCCTCTATTGTTAACAGCTTATAAAATCATAGAACAATGATAGAAACTAGGAAATTGCATTGATAAAATATTTTAAACTCAAGACTTAACAGACACTGAATTTCACCAGTTTCCCACTAATATACTTTTCAGGTCTAGAATCTAATCCAGCATCGTATATTGCATTTAGTTGTCATATTTCCTTAGGCTACTCCAATCTATAACAATTCCTCTGGCTTTCTCTTTCTATTATGACTTCAACAATTTTAACAGATACTGGTCAGTTATTTTATAGAATGTCCTTCAGTTTGGGCTTATCTGATATTTTTCATGACCAGATTGAAGTTATGGATTTTTGATAAGAACAGCGCAGAAGTGGAGCACCTGGGTGGCTCACTTGGTTAAGTGTCCGACTTTAGCTCAGGTCACCATCTCCTGGTCCATGAGCTCAAGCCCTGTGTCAGGCTCTGTGCTGACAGCTCAGAGCTTGGAGCCTGCTTCAGAATCTGTGTCTCCCTCTCTATCTCTGCCCCACACCTGCTTACACTCTATCTCTCTCTCTCAAAAATAAATAAACATAAAAAAAGAAGAGCACAAAATTGACACTGAGCCATTCTTAGTGCATTCTACCACAAGATACATGATGTTATTCTGAAGTATTGTATCCTTGTTTTTCAGAGTAAGTATGTTCTTGGAAACATGGCAGAGGTAACTGTTGGCAAGTGACTATCCCTAAATGTTGTTCAGCCTGAATAATTCATATTTATGACTGTGAAGCCTGATCAAAAATTATCAATAAGAAAAATATCCATGTTTTTGGCAGTTAACTCCTCATTTTACAAATGTCAAAATACAGATACCAACATCTTTCTATTAAGCTGAAAGTGAGGCTAATATAGAGTATGAATAAACAAACAAACAAACAAACAAACAAAAACCCAACTAGAATGGCGCATCTTCAGTAGAGAAATCTCTGTATTGATATATGGAACTTTGGGGGAGGAGGGAACTTCTACAAAATATATATATTTCTGTTACCAGGCACAGTGTGAGTTTAAAGCTATAAGGAAATTAATGTAACTAGTATTTTTATATTAATTCAGAGCAACTCTAAGAAGAAGTATGTTCATAACTATACATATTAAAGAAAAAGATCTAATATTGAATTTGAAAAGATGTCTAATTTGGTTAAGTGAGTAGGGTATAAAAGAACCCATTTTCAAAAGCATTTCTCCAGATCCCAAATTAAATATAAAGAACAGGGTAAATTAAGGTAAACTGAAATGTTTTTAGTATTTAAATTTTACTATCACTCTTACTACTGAAAGTCCCCCCACCCACTATTTGACTTAAGGACCAGGTTCCCTTTATATAACTGACTGCAATTTATTTTTTTTTTAAATGGAGTAGCCAGGTATTAATAGTTTAATAGTAACAACTTATAGTTTGCAGGTAGAGAAAATGCAGATAGAGTTTGGTGGACTCATAAATTCCTGTTTTGGACCATCCCCAAGTCCAGGTAAGAGTCAAATAACTTAGCTAAAACCCACCTTCTACTTGATTCCAACTAACTGCTTCTCACTCTATCCCCTTTGAACTGTGGCTGGGCCCTGCTAATGAAGCTGGGTCAGTGATTCAGTGGCTAACAAGAGTTCTTTAATGCTTTCAACTTGTCTGACAGGGATTTGGGATTCTAGGATATTAAACATGTCTGATTTCATAGTGAGAAGCCCTTATATAGGAGTGTGAATTGTCCAAGTACAAGACCTTCAGCACAGCTCACAATAAGGATAACCACTTCCTGGGTTTCAAACTAAGGACACCTACATTTTGAATTATATTTTGATTATACTAAAAGCAAGATTTGTTGTCCATGAAAATGTTTGCTATTAACCTTCCAAATATGAAAATCCATGTGTGCTTTTAAATCAAGAATTCAAAATCCAGGCTTATACAATTTGCTGACTTTATTACAACCATCACAGAGTATCCAATCTAACATTGCCCATTGAGAGGCAAATTTCTTTCTTTTCTTTCTCTTCTGTCTCCCCTTTCTTTCCTCTTTCTGTCCTTCTTTCTTTCTTTCCTCCTCCCTGCCTTCCTCTCTTTCGTTTTTTCTTTGAAAAGGAAAAGGTAATAATATAATCTCCTCACTGTGGGTTCTTCAGGGGAAGGTGTCCCAGTAGCTTCAGGCTCCCCATTTACCCTCTATTACTCCTACTTAGTTATTTTCTGAGCTTTTCCAGACACTGTGTAACCCTAGTGCCTCTGTCCTCTGTTTTCTTTGTTAATGTCAGATTAGCTAAGTCTGTTCCTGCTCATGTCAAAAATGAAAGATAAAATGATCACCACACATATACTTAAGGCACTTTAAGAAGAGACTAAAGGACAAAAACAATAATAATTACAATGACTGTGTTTTCCCTTGTTCTGGCTGGCAAAAGAAACTTACAGGGTGGTCCTACCAACACCCTTCAGTTACCCACTTAATAGACATGGGCCATAGAAGGAGAAAGGAAATGTTCATACTGTCATAAAAGAGATTTAGTCTTCCCATTGTAATGACCTTAGATGTGATCTGCATGATTCTTCCACAAAAATTAAATTAATATGATGTTCCTCTCATATCATTGAACATACTTCAAATTACTATATATATTAAATACTATATACTATCTAGTGTTATTTAACTATTTATTTAAAATCAATTTCCATCTAAAAAGGATTTGAGGTGGCCAACTTGAAGAGCATAATACAATTAAGTTGATTTAAGAGAGAAGTCCAGAGCCAAAAAAAGAGACCAAATAAAACATGCCAAGTACAAATGCTAATATAGTTGTTATTACACATCAAGAATTTGATCTCCATGGTAATTTTACCTAAGTCATTTAAAATTTTTATGTTTTAATATTAAAAATATTGTACACACAAGCAAAAAATGTGCATGAATTAAAACAATATATATGAGTTTATTTGTAATTGGATTTGTGCTGGAAGGTAAATACCCCAGCTACCAAAGCAAGCATTTAAATAAACCACTAGGTTATAATACCTATATTAACTTCAGCTTTTTTGATATTTCCTCCCTATCATTATATGACTGATACCTGACAGGTAAAGTGGAAAAGCCGTGCTGAGATTTGTAAGTACACACATTAATAACTATAAAAAAAGCTTCATGTCATAGAAAAATATTACATTGTCTCATTTTTTCTTAGTTTTATTTAAAAACAAAACTACAGAAAGGATATTCCAGTAACCTGCAATAAATTTATTACTAAAAGCACCATCTGCTGGTTACTAGAAATGGATGCATTTCAATCTGTCTTCAGATTCTTTGATAAAAGAATAGAAAAACATTTCTTCTCTTGCATGCCTGCACAGATTCCCCCTGCATATTGAAGTTACAAGCCTAGAGAAACAGGAGGTAGATTTTATTGGTAAAATGTTTTAGTCTATGTGTGTGTGCGTGCAATGGAAATCAATTTTACAGCTTGCCTTTTATTGGAAAGCTTAGGTATATAAATGAGAGTATTTTCTCTTCTAAATCAGTCTTACATAACCAAAAGGCAATTGTTAGTTCAGTAAGTGCAGAGGCCTCCCCCACGGGAGACATTACAAAATCTAAATTGAAGGGTTTTAACTGGTCCAGCCTATAGCCTGATTCTAGCCCACAGTAGGATTCTAAATAAGTGTTGGTTGGATGTAGAGAGGGAAAATAAATTCATGACTATGGCTTGATATAAGACCAAACTGGGGGAAAACGTTCATATTTTATATTCATTAGATAGATATTTTTAACTATGCCAAAATTTGATGTGTGAATTTAACATTAGCAAGGGAGGAGTAATGCTTTTTATTTTTAAAGAAAGATCATCATGCAAGGAATAAATTTAGAATTATTGAGATTTCAAAAAAAAGATATTAATTCAGGGAAGAACAAAAGACTTTTAGTATAAGCATTTGACCTCATGGATTATAAACATAGAAGAAAGAAATCTTCCGTTGCTACATAGTTTTTTTTTTGCAAATTCAATAGAACTCATTTTCTACAGTCTCTTGAGAGGAGCGAATTTGATTATTTCAAATTAATATTTAAGATATGAAATTTTGAGCTATAGAAGAAATTTTTTCTTTTCTTAAATCAATTTCTCCCCATTACATATTTTACAAAATGAATTTCATGGGTGATCAAGGTAAAATGAAGTCACACAGGTATAACTGGTAGAGCTGACATTTGAATTTAGGCTCTTTTTATACAAATGTATTGTTTTTCAAATTTATGAAGAAGGCTCTCAATTATATCAGTACATTTTTCTGAGAGGAGGAAGGGAATGAGTAGATGAGTATAAATACAACTTACCCTATGTATGAGTAACCTCCTAAGCTTTACTCTGATGGTACTTTACCATTTCTCTTAGGTGATCCAAATATAACTCTTTAAGTAAAATAAATTGACATTAGGAACATTTACTAAGCTTCTGGCCTCTCTAACCACTTGAGAATAAACTCCAAGCATTTAAAGATGTGATTCTGTATCATCATTGAACTAATAACGATTCTGCTTTCATTAAATGATAGGGCAAGTTTAACAGTTCATTCAACAGATAGTTGCCCAAATGTTGGAACATTTCTGAATTCAACGGGAAGAAAAAAATGTATTCATACCAATTCTGTAGTATCTGATAAAAACAGGTGTTTGACATGGATTTAGGAAGAAACTGCTCTTGTCAGGAACACTTACCTAGTTCTAGGGCAAAATTAACCCTCACAAACCCTAATATCAATAAGGCATCTTTATCAAACAACTGTCAAAATTAGTTTCAAAACGTAAAATATCTAGAGTCCACACACAATTTTCAAAATACATCTGATTTTGTATTTGTTTGCCAGAGAAGGTCCAAGACTGATAGTTGGCATTTTGGAATGATGAGATCTCTCCCTCTCTCTCAAACAACTTGTTTGTTACTGATAACCAGTTGCACAAATTAGAAATGTTGGCATCCAATATCTGCTACATATTTACATCAGTAACAAAAACACCATAATAGTAATAATTTTAGTGGAAATTCATCCATTGTCTATCCGACATCATGGTCTCTCAAAAGTATCCAGAAGTTCCTTGAGAGAACCACCCTTTTCTCATGTGCTGAAGTCACATGGTTTGGGTGGCACTGACTTCTGGGGAGAGCTCTGATTTTCATACACCCTCTTGTGTTTTACCTGTCTTGCCATAGTGTGTGGTAGCCCACTTCTCTGCAAATCGGTGTATGGCAATCTCCTGTCCACTTTGCTTTCTGACTAAAGTTATTCCGAAGAGAGTAAATCCCAGAACTTCCCTCCCCAGAATGGATTTGGTGGCTGGACAAAAAGGTTGTCACTCTAAACCAGGACACCAGCACCTTCATTATTGTCTGCACCATGGTGAGAGCATGAAGAGATCTAGGCTTTAGATAAAATTGCTGCTGCAGAAGAACAGAGAATTCAAAAACTCCTGAGTCCAGAGCCACGCTGCCCTAACCCTTGCCGGGTCTCTCTGTTGCAAGAGCCAACCATTTCTCTTTATTGCTTATGCCAATTTAATTTTTCTGCTGCTTGGAAACAAACACATAATCACAATGGCAATGATGGTAGTTTCCATTATTTAATTATTTTCTAATTGAAAGGCATCACTTCCCAAAATGCTGTCCTGGAAGGCAGATGCTTAATTATTACCTTCATTTCATTGATAAAGAAACAGATTTGGAGAGGCTAAATGACTTGTTTAAGTTCACACATCTAATAAATTATCAGAACTACAATTCAAATGTCATCTTTCTGATTATAAAGTCCATACTTTTTTATAAACATTTATTTATTTTTGAGAGAGAAAGAAAGAGCGAGAGTTGGGCAAAGGTAGAGAGAGAGAATCCCACACAGGTTCTGTGCTGTCAGTTAAGAGCCTAATGTGAGCCCAAACCCACAAGCTGTGAGATCATGACCTGAGCCAAAATCAAGAGTTGGACGCTTACTTGGGGTGCCTGCATGGCTCAGTCAGTTAAGCGTCCGACTTCGGCTCAGGTCATGATCTCGTGGTTCATGGGTTCAAGCCCCGCATCAGGCTCTGTGCTGACAGCCAGTTCAGAGCCTGGAGTCTGTTTCAGATTCTGTATCTCCCTCTCTCTCTGACCCTTCCCGGCTCATGCTGTCTCTCTCTCTGTCTCTCTCTCAGAAATAAATAAAACATTTTAAAAAAATGAGTTGGATGCTTACCTGACTTGAGCCACCCAGGTGTCCCTAAAGTCCATACTTTTTTACACCTTATACTATGGGTTTCACCATTATTAGCTGTGTGACCTTGGGCAAGTTATTTAAGCTCCTGGGTCTCAATTTCTTCAAACATGAACTTAGAAAAATAATAGTTCCTAATTTATATGAGGATTAAAGAAGTTTATATATATGAAATGCTTATAAAAGTATGTGTATAATAGTAATCACTCAAAAATATTAGAGTTTATTAAAATTACTAGTGAAACTGTTCATTTGTACATTGGGGCACACAAATGAATTGTGCCCCGGTGGCCCAACCACCATCAGAAATCTAAACCTAAGCCTGCACTTATAGAAGACACCCATCAAAGAAACCTAATTAATTAATCATGGTCCTTATGACAGTCCTACAACTGAGCTATGTCTAGCTTACTTTACTCTAGAAAATAGGACCTGCTGGCTTTATCCAGAAATCCCCATCTCTTACGGAATAATTACCAGTGTCTACTTCCAAGGCTCTGTAAAACTTACTCTTGCCCAAAATCTCTGAGGAATAGTGTTCCATTGCTTATCAGTCACTATACTTCCCTAATCCAGGGATTGCTTTCTTTTGAATAAAGGACACAAAATTTGTTACTAAATTGTTTGTTCTGCCATTTGATACCAGGCTTACATTTATTAGTTTTCATTAAAAAGTCCTCAGGTTAAGTTTCCTAACCAGCAGAATACAGATATTTTCAGGCATTTCATCGTTGCCTAAAACCAGCTCTAAACAAGTCTCAGCTGGAAACACTGGATTTTCATGGAGCTCACATAAGAATGGCTACAATCTTTCTGGTTTTATCTTTTTATCCCATGTGCATTTGACTTTATTGATTTTTCCTTCAACATAAATTTATTAAAAATTTAGCTTGTGTTAAGGAGTTTTGGAGCAGGGGATGGCATAGTAAACACCAAGCAGATAAGGTTTTTACTTTCAAGGAGCTTAACAGTCTTGTGGGGTACAGGAGATAAACACTTAAATAGGTAAGCTCACACACAATAAATGTATTTTTGACAACAGTGTTATAAAAAGTGTTAAGTATATAGTGATAGCAGACAAATGGAGGCTCAAGCATTTGAAGCAAGATGGGGGGGGGGCGGTCCCCTGAAGATGAGTTTTTTATCAAGAACTAGCTTCATCTGGAGAAAAGCATTTAGGAGAAAGACCACAGCAGGCACAACAGCCATGAAGCAGAAAGCGACTTTATGGTTTCAGACAACTCTAACATCGTCCTGTAGCAGGAGAGAAGTAAGGAATGGATAGTCATGGAAGTAGCTGGAAAAGGTGACACAGAACACATCACACTGCATTTTGTAAGCCATTTTATAGATTTGCTCATTCATCGCAAGCGTCTCAAGACAGTGGTATGATTTCATTTTTTTAAAAAGAAGTCACTGTTCTGTGGAGGTAAGATGAAGGAGAGGCATACTAGTAAATTTGTGAAGAATAATTAGAAAGATATAGGTGTGATCTTGACAGCAAACTACTGCCTTGGAGAGTGTGATAGTAAAATGATAGAAAGTAGTTGAACCAATAATTATTGAAGAATCTCAAGTAAGGGGAGGCTGGGTGGTTCAGTCAGTTGGGGCATCCTATAGTTGACGTTGGCTCAGGTCAGGATCTCATGGTTCTTGAGATTGAGCCCCACATCGGGCTGTGGGCTGACAGCACTGAGCCTGCTTGGGATTCCTTTTCTCTCTCTTTCTCTTCCCCTCCCCTGCTCTCTGTTTAAAATAGCTGCTAGGCTGACAGCTAATCCCTTCTACAGAGAAATTCAAGAAGCTGCTTGGAAGTTAGATACCACTCTTCCTTCCTCATATCTAAACCCCAAGCTAGTGACTGACAGTCTCCAAAAGACTGTTCCCCTAGACACAGAATATCTTTTGTATCCAAATCCCTGTCTCAGTCTCTGTCACTAGGCCACCTAAAATAAAACAGCTGGGCAGTTAGCAAAGGACAAAATATTTCCAGGACGTTTCTCATTCTTCTGGCCAAAGCAACTTTTACTTTACTTGTACTAGAGCTAGAGCTGGTTATGTAGATAGATTATAGATGGGAATTCAGTTTGGGACATGGGGTTTGAGACCCTTATAAACCAGTCAAGTGGAGATGTCAAGTTGTTGCTTAGCTGTAGAAAGCTCTGGACCTCAGAAAGGAAAAGAAATAAAATTACATTGTATGGATGTCATAAAACAGAAATGCAGCATGGGAATGGGAGAAAGGATAGCATGAAAACAGGGTCAAGACTTCCCTCAAAGATTTGAAATGATCAGTGAGCCATTTGCTAACAGAATTCTCTCCACTTTTTCTCTGAGGGCCCTTTTCATGTCGAGGTTTGGGAAATGTACTCTCTTTGTTTGTTTTTGTGAGGGTACTCTTTCTGAAGGGATAGCAACTATTTTTGCAGCTTTCAACTTTTTGTAGTATGTACTAGAAAAAATTATGTGCAAGGCTTTTTGTTGTGATGGTGGTGGTGGTTTTTCCCCTAATCTGTACATCAGTTTTATTCTAAAAGTAGAAATATTAGAGGCCATGTTTAAATCACTCATAGTTTACCTTTTTATCATCAAAGTACCCCTCTCCCTTTCTCTACTTTGAATAGGATCTATAGAATCCAATCTTACTTCCAGCCAATAAGATGAAAGATACTGCATTGTGTTGTATCGGACTAGTTTCCCTTTTTTCTGTTGCCATGTTGTCACAAAAATCTCATGCATACCTTATGCAGGTTTGAGACCATCATGTGACATTTTTTTTCACTAATTTTGTTTATGAGTTTCTGTTTTCCCTCTCATGCCAGTTTTAACTACAGAACGTAAAGTGTTTCCAAAACCCTGGGTCTGAGCTGTCTCTGCTACAAGACACATCGTATGCAAAAGGAAGGCTTTTGTTGTCATTCCATCTTGTATTTGAATCTATGATTCTCTCCTGTAAAGGAGTGGGGAAAGGATTTGCTTCCTAAATTAAATTAGAGAACATCTCTATACATGGAAGCAAGTATACCAATCAGGCTATTTATTTTAAACTATTTCTACATTCTACAGAATCAAAGGGTAACGATGTGTGAATCAAATAACTTGTAGGCCTAACTACACTGTACAAAATATTAAAAGTTATAAAAGACTAAAAAATAAAGATGGAATAACCTCCTGAGAATAGGATACAAATTGTATTTATATAACTTAAAGACTTTTAGCTCCTCCATCTTCCCAGTATCACACTCTTTTTGGGTGGGTGTAGAGCTCTTTTTTTTCCAAGATAATTAGTAACATATCAATAACAATGAAGAGCTATTTGGCTATATATAATAAAGACTGTTATGTAAAACGGTTCCTTAGTCATGGTACATTTTATATTTGAAAAAGTAATTTAAATTCTTTATAGGGTACAGAGAGAAAGGAAGAACAAGAGGTCATAAATTGGATGAGTAGGGATTAAAAAGAAAGTTGAGAGGTCCCTTATGCTTCTATGTGATTGCAACATTTTGGACTGATAGCATTTGTCATTTGTCTTCTATTATTCCTTTGTTTAATCAGAAGCAGGCCTAGCTTCTCTGACAGAATGTTTTTGGGGGACAGAATGCCCAGTTATATTCAAATGGTTATGCCCTTCAAAAATGCTCTCAGTAGCTGGAATGTAGAGGGGAAAATGTAAGGAGAAATGCAAGTATACATTAATAAAAAGGGGGGGAGGGGAAACAGAATAAAGAAAAGTAAGAATGCAGCTAGACAGGGAACAAAGGAAGGGAAGAGTGAGGAGGAGAGCAAAAAGGAAGGGGTTTTAAAAGGGAGCTGGAGGCAAGACAGAGGAAAGAGACAGAAGAAAAGAACAGAGGAGAAAGGGGAAAAGATACAGGAAAAGACAAGACGGGCTATTTGGTGAATCTGTCATCACAAGGATCTGTTTCTGCCTTTTATCAAAACACATGTTAAGAGACATGGCATTGCATTTCTTACTACAAAAATACTGTGCTAAACCCTTGGTGACCTCTTATTTCTGGTAATAAAAGTTATAATTTCAGCAAATAGGGTTTATCCATTAACTCCATAGCCTGCTTGATATAACCTGAGATTAAGTTAAATTTAAAGTCCAAGTGCACTCAAAGATGTAGGTGAAGCTTGTTGCTATTAGGTGTAACTGAATAGTATCTCTCTGCAAAAACACAGCCGCATAAAACCCTTGATTCACAGTCAGAGCAACACTGTCCACTTTGGATGGGTCTTTGGCCAGGGAGTTCACTGGTTTTTCCATGAAGACTCTTGAAACTTGCTGTTTGGGTTGATATTTTTACAACATTGTAGTTGAAAAGGAAATTTCTGCAATGGGGGGTAAAGTCATCTTTCTTTCTCCTCTCCCTTCCTTCCTTCTTTCCTTTCTTGTCCCTCATTCTCTGTCATTTGTTCATCACAACTATTCTATTAGAACACTTTCAGGCCACAGTTTGAGGATATAAGGATTAGAGTTTTACAATGACAGTTTCTAAAACTGTAACTTCCCAAATATATTATACATTCATAAGCAAAATGTGAAGCCCTGGGGGAGAGTGCAGTGAGCCATGATCTACGGTTTACAAGTGCTGTCGTTGGAAGAAGTTACACAGGACTCTTCACATAACTTGGCAGGTGATTTATTCCTATTTAGGGATTTCAGGCTGCACCACAGGCACATAAATTGAAATAAGCTGACGAATGGCTTCTATACTTTAGCCCTGATATCTCAAAAGGCATTGTGCATGCTCTAGATATAGAATCCCTTTCAGCAGATATCTCTTGAGAGCTGAGTGGCAAGTAACAGGCCAAATGGTCCAATGGCTACTTGGGAACCTTCACCTGGTACCTTCATTATTTCCAAACTGAGTTTTCTCACTTGGAAAATTTAGAGACTAGCTGGAATTTCATGAGCCTCAGATGAGATGGCTACTAAATGTTAACATCAACAGAGTGTCTTCTCTTGATTTAGGGCACTTAGGTGGCTTGTTTCAGAAGACCAACCGGAGGGTAGCCATCCACTCATCAGAGAAACATCAGGTTGTTCCACTCACTGGTTATAATACATTCAGCTGTGTGTAACTTCACAGAATTCAGCCCCACTTTTCAGAAAACTGGCTACATAACAGTGTATCTTTACTTTTGTGTCTTCTTGCTTTCTAACCAAAAATAGTTTTCATTCCATAGATGTTTAAGTGAGCACCTAATATGTGCTGGACTGGGACTTCTAGGTGAGGAATACTGGCATAAGCACTGGCATAGAAACAAATCGTATCCTGAGGAAGTTTACATTCTAGGAGTGACTGGTAATTAAAAAAATAAATAAATAAAAAGAGGCACCAGTAAAAACTATACTGTGTTTAATAATGCTAAGTACTCGGGGAAAAAAGCAAGGGAGGGTTGTCTCTACTATATATATGCTTTGAGGCTCTAATGCTGCAGAAAGCTTGGTCAATGGACTGAAATGAAGGTGCTCAGGTCAGTGAGGTGTCAGACATGCCAACAAATATGGTGCATGGGCCATAGATGTCTTCACAGCCCAGATGCTCAGGAGCTTATGGGAGGGAAGTGGAGAAGATATTTACCTATGACTGTAATGTGCAGGAGGTGGAGATGAAAATAAGAATGAGTTTCACCGAAGGAGTGGGCATTTGTTTGGGGTCCTGAAGGGTGTACATAACTTGTCGAGATGGCCTGATTAGGGTGAAGATGTTACAGGGGTATATTATATATATATATGTTGGAGACCAGCTCCAGCCGGGTTCCAGGGGTCCCTGAAGGATGGATGGTGTCAGCGAGAGACAGAGAGTGAGAGAGACCCTAGAGGCTTTCTGGTCACCAAGCAGGCATCTCCGCTCTGACTAGGGCTCAACTTTATTTTATAATTAAGTGTTTGGGGGATGGCACAGAAGTGGCATTTGCCTTAGACAATGATTTCTGATGACAAACTTCTTTGATATGTAAAAATTTCCCAAAACAGATTTGTAGAAGACTCCTACATAACCTTTATCAATAGGGATTGAGGTAGGTGATTTAGATGCTTATCTTATGGGGAAGGAAGGCATCTTTAGCATCCCAGACAATGTTTTTAGCATAAAAAGGGTGAAGTTACTTCTCTGTGAGCAGGGGTCGAACAGGCCTTTCAGGAAACACCTCTGCTCCCATAATCACAAAAGAAGAAGTTCCTCAATAGGTTCCTTCACAGGGAGCAATCAGCATATTCAAGGCCAGAATAAGTCACTCCAAATACTGATCACAAATGCCTTGGGGGGAGGGGCAGTGCTCCAAGCAGAAACAAGAGGGTGGGGGTGGATATCTGCCCTTAACTCTAAATTAGGCTCTTTGTCTCAGGGCCAGACTCAATTGTAACTCATGTTCTTAGCCCCCTTTATTATGTAAGTCTTGGATCTGCAAGATCCATAGGAAGAGCCTTTTGACAATCATCCACAATGCTTTCATCAGAAGTCTCTTTTGAAAAGGCAGGAATATGCTTTTCCTTATGAGCAATCTGTGTGGGGAATATCAGTCTGATCTGGAATATTGTGAAGCCTGGTCAATACCAGCGGCCTCATTTCCAACATGAGCCAGTAGTAGCAGAAGAAGATACCAGTTTTGTTTCTTATGGCAGGAGCTGTGCAAACGCTGCCATTTCCTCGCTGTGACTGTCATCCAGTGAGGCCAGTGTGGCTCCCAGCATATATATATATATCATACTTATTATAAGAATAAGCTAGAGGCGCCTGGGTGGCTTAGTCGGTTAAGCATCCGACTTTCGCTTAGGTCATGATCTCGCGGTTCGTGGGTTCGAGCCCCGCGTCAGGCTCTGTGATGACTGCCAGCTCAGAGCCTGGAGCCTGTTTCAGTCTGTGACTCCCTCTCTCTCTGACCCTCCCCTGCTCATGCTGTCTCTCTCTCTCTCTCCTAGAAATAAATTAAAAAAAAAACATTAAAAAAAAAAAGAATAAACTAAATAATCCTATTCCCTCAGACGTTGTGAATATATTTAGGCAAGGAACAGCCAGGAAATTGAAAGAACAGAGCCTGGCCTGGGTTTGACCAGACTGTGGGAGGATAGCAAGAGGCTTAAGGAAGGAAGGATCACACAGACCAGCTCTTCTTCCCTGCTAAGCAACAGACTTGATTTGGTTGGACCCTTAGGTGATTGAGTGATGAGTTCAGGTTTGTACTTTAGAAATATCACTTAGTAAATGTCACTTAGAGGGGCTGATGTGGAGGGGCAGGACTATAGGTGGAAAGACCACTTGCTGAGGCACAGGCATTGAGCACAAGTTTGGGAGCTGTTTTGTTATTTAATTGTTTGCTTCCCTAATCTCAGATACTTATAATGTGCCCACATGGTTCAAGTTGGCTTGCTCACTACCCACAGAATAAGCTGACATGTATCCAATTAATAGTGCTTTATTCAATAGTGCTGATTGCAATCAAACTAGTGGTATTTAAAATATTACTAATTGTTTATCTTTTGTTGAGTGGGGAGATAATTGATCCTCCAAAGTTTCATCCTACATTAAATGAAGAAAAATAAGCTGATGAACTGTCATCCAAGACTATATTTACAAAGAATTTTAATGATTAAAGGAAATTTCTATGAAATGTGAAATAAAATAAAACAAATTTTAAATATTATTTATGTATTTCTAAATTTTATATGAATATGTGTATGCATATCATATATATGAATAAAATATGACAATATTTAATTCCATAACAACTGGTATATGGATCTAAAGATGAAAGGAAAGCACAACTTCAAGGAATCTAAGTCAGAACGTAGACACTATTTGTACACTGTTTTCTGTTACTACTCTCCACTATGGTTCTCTTTTCAGTTTGTTTTCTTCTTCACGTTGAGATTATTCTCTTCTACTTCATGAGTCTTTCCACAATACAGGTTTAGAAGTCTTGGTAGGGAAAATTTCAATCTTCTAGGATTTATATATCAATTCCAGGAAAGATTCATTGGCTCTGTTTGGTTTACATGCTCTTCAATGGGCAAATCATTATTACTAGGGCAGGGGGATGGAGGGAATGATTGTCTAGGACAGTTCTTAAAGTTTGGAGAGGGGAAGATGCTATAATCAAAAGTGTAGAGCAAGTGATTAAGTAGCAGATCTATAATCTATTCTGTCCTTGTATTGGATGCTGTCCCTGGGAGAGAAACAGCAAATGAGTTATTAATGTACATGAAAATAGAGTGGCTGTATGATCAAATTGATTGCTTTTCTGTAAGTTATGTGATTAAACACAGTTATTAAGAATTTCCTATGTTGGGGCACCTGGATGCCTCAGTCAGGTGAACATCTGACTCTTGATTTCGAATCAAATAATGATCCCAGGATGATGGGATCAAGTGCTGCATCTGGCTCTGTGCTCAGCATGGAGCTTGCTTAGAATTCTGTCTCTTTCCCTCTGCCCCTCTCTCCTGCCCTCTCTATTTCTCTCTCTCTCTCTCTCAAATAAAAAAATAATAATAATAAAATAAAAATCTTTCTATGTTAATCTGGGCCTGGATGAGGCAAGAGAGGATATGGTGAATGGTGTCTGAAGTCCCAGACTACCCCATTTTGATTCTATCTTACAGTTGCTAGTACTGTCAAAAATTTTAATAATGTTGATACTGGGTAAGATCTCTAATTTTTGCAAGTACAATGGACAACCCAATTCTTTGTGCTAGGTTCTGCCAAATCAATATGGAATGGAAATGGGATAGCTCTCTCAAGTAATAAATGAACATACACAACTAAATTATTTTTACGAAAATTCTCTGAGTATCAGATAGGTACAGAAAACCTTATATGAAGAACACTGTATTTTCATTAATTAAGGTCAACTTTAATATCAGACATCACGGGTATTGTCAAAAATAATAAAAATGCCAATATGTCTCTCAGGAAAACCTTGCATTCCTAGTTTTCCAAGAAAAACTTTTTCCTATTATAAACTGGCTAATTTCTGGGATTGAATTTCTTCAAACTGCTAGGGCTATCATACACATTGCCATTGCAATCTGGCAAAAACAAAATATCTATCTACTCACATTCATTCACATCCATTCTTCCAATAGGACTTGGAGAGTTGAAATTTTGACTTATAAATGAGCTAAACAATAAATATGGCACATGACAAAGGGCAATGGGTTGGATATTTGGGAACTTCTGTTGAGAGTCAAAAGAATAAAGGAACCAGGAGTTCCATAATTAGTAGATCACAGCTCTGATTATTAGTAAATATTTTAGAATAATTCTTCCCCATAATTATAAACTTAGTTCTACTCTAATGAAAAATGTTTTATCATGGACTAGCAAAGGGGTGAATGTATATATATTGATGATGTAAAAATTGTTCATGACGATTCCTTCCCTTAGTGAAACTACATACCAAGTTCTACCTGAGTTCTGTCTTTAAATAGGCTTCAAGGAATAACTGTTCATCATATTTATACTCAGAGAGCAATCACAGAAAGTTCAGATTACAGTTCAAAATATATTTTCCTCAGTAACAATATTAAAATTCCCCAACATCCTTAAATTGATCTTACATTGTTTTTAGATCCACTTGGATTTATGCCCATTATAATAGTTACTAGTTGTTGTAATGTGTTTTAACTTACATCTACACTATTTACTATTATATACTTTAAATTATTCACAATTCTAGTTATTCACATTTTCATTTCTGGAAGTCCTAACCTTTGGTTGAGTACAGTTATAGCATTCCTTGGTATGTTTATCTTTATCCTTTGGTCTCTGTCCAACTTTCTCATAAGACGGTGCTATATTAGAGATAAACTATGTTTACTCAAGGATAGGATAATAGTCCTACTCTGTTAATTATAACTCTCTTATATGACTGTTTTGACCAATGATCTATCTAAAATACTAGTACATTGCCTGGAATATAATACATATTTAGGAAATGTTTTTTGTAATTCTAGTACTCTCCTTTCCTATTGATACAGTCTTGTTAGTTCTTTATTTAGCTTGCTTCTTTTATTCTCCCATCTTAATGCTCTATGTTCTTAAAGACATTAGTAATATATTACTTTTTCCCTAATAGTTTATATTAACTTGGTTATTGTATGACACTGCTTTGTTATAGAATCTATCAATTGATCCAATGTGGAATTAGGACTTCCAGTTATTTTTCCACATTAAATATGCTTAAAACACTAATCAAAACCTCCAAATCACTTCCCACTTCAAATTAAACACCATTGTCTTCCAACAGCCACAAGGCACTGAACAATCTGGTACTCTCGAGTTTTTCCAAATTACTTTCTATAAAATATTTTATATATTTTTAATGTATTTTTCTTTCCTAAAATCAACAACTTAAAATATATACAAACATATAATTAATAAATATATAATAGACACAAATATATAATAAAGTTAATACTATATATGTATACATACATATGTGTATGTATATATACATGTGTGTGTGTATATATATATATATATACACACACACATTTGTATATTATTTTCTCTCTGCCATCAGTATATTAGAGGTCATGGAGGTCACTGATCCTTGTGCAGTGAGACAGCCAAGTCTTTCTCATGACCGGTCTTTGACTGCAGCTGTCATCAAGTCTGGTACATCTACCTTCTTTGCTACAAAACTTAAGAGATATAAATTCTCTCTTACAGAAACTTTACTTTTGCATTGAGGTCAAAGAAGAATGCCACGTATCATTGTGGTGACAACTGAAGCTCATATTTAAACACGGTCTTATTTTTTAGTCATCAGTCTTTTTAAGTGAAAGACATAGAAAGCTTCTGTGACTGCAAGGACATTTTGCATATCCATCTCCTATTCCTTTCAAGATGTAGCCACATAAGGAATAGTTAACATAGAACCAATTAGGCATAGCTTTGAAATGGCTTTGTGAAACAGTTGCCAATGCCAAAATTTAATTGTGGCATCAACTTCTAAATGCCCAATCACTGACGTAATCGAAAAGATACCACATATAAGTACCATGACTATTTATTGGTATCCGAGAGCCCTGTACACATGCCTGTATGAATTAGAGGTTTCTGATAGGCATTGTTTATCTTGTCATAGTTCTCTGCCTTACCTATCCCATTATTCCAGGATTGGCCGGTTTTCCTCCTCTGAAACCCACACTCTAAAAGAATTTGAGGAGGCTTAAATTAGCAAGCTCAACTATTAACACAGAACTTCACAATTCAGAAAACCATGATTTTCTTTATTACTTCACATATGCCTCAGTCAACTGCCAACTTTTCAGGAAGTTCTTTTCTGTCAGTCCTCTCTAAAGTGTCCTCCCCTGCTTCCCCGTTAGTCCCCATTCTCCATTTTTCTTATTTCATTTTATCAAAGGCAATTATCTCTATGTGATAGTATACTCTATATTTATTTAGTGTATCATGTATTTATGGATTTAGTATCCATCTTCTCCATCTAATTCCATAAGGGTAGCATGTCCAGGGAGCAAATGTTCAATAAATATTTGTTAAATGAATACCTAGATAAGCCTTGTCTATTAGCAATGCATGCATCAGTGCTCTAAATTAGAAATAAGGAAAGTGAGACTCTTGAGTGTAAGCGAAGTAACCAAGCCCATATAACTAATCGCTAATGTTTTCAGACTCTTACTTCTTAAAATCTGTCACTAAATTATGTTGTCTTTTCTTCTCCAGTGTAAGATGAATCAGAGGCAGATATACGGAGACTGGATGGTAGGCAGGAGAAGGTTAGAGGCATGTCTCCTCTCTCAGAGGCTGGGGATAGTGTGACAAGTAAAGGAGGCAAATAAGCTCATCTCCTGAGCAGAGGATAGCTTCCTGTCACCAGAAGCTCAGGTATTCTTAACCTTCAAATTTAGTTTTATTCTCTCCAATGAAAATGTTGCTTCATTTCCTAACCAAAATGATACACATTGGTTACTATGACCAAAGAAGTGGGCAAACACTTAAATATGACATAAATCTATATTCTGAGTATGAGTTTACACATATCTAAAGGAATGCTAGTGTAAAACAGATGCCCTAAGAAATGTAATGCAGCACATTCTAATAGATTTTTACAAAGTCTCGAAAGGAAATAGTTCATGAAGCAACCTTTACTCTTGCTAGTACGCATCTGTTTGGTTTCACTAAAATCTATATTTTAAATATACACCCTCGGCCATATGTTGTTACAGGTGGTAGCATCGAACAGTGGTTAAGAACATGACTTTGGAGTCAGAAGGGTCTAAGTCCATAGTTCACAAACTCACAGATACTGGGGGTAAGAACCATTCTAACTGGGTATCTTCAATCATAAAAATGGGATAATAAAGGATCTACAATGTAAGACTGCTGTGAAGATTATAGAACTTTTTTTTTTATGTTTTATTTATTTCTAGGAGAGAGAGAGAGAGAGACAGCATGAGCAGGGGAGGGTCACAGAGAAAGAGGGAGTCACAGACTCTGAAACAGGCTCCAGGCTCTGAACTGGCTGTCAGCACAGAGCCCAAAGCGGGGCTCGAACCCACGAACCGCGAGATCATGACCTAAGTAAAAGTCGGACGCTTAACCGACTAAGCCACCCAGGGGCCCCAACAACTTCTTAAAACTAATATATATGGTATACTATCTGCATTTCTTAGGTCCTTACTAAAGATTAGGTATTCACATTCAAGGAAACAAATATATACTTAAATATCAAATATTGAAATAACACTAAATTAACCACAATTACACTCTACACCCATTGTTGACCTTTAAAACACTTTCATTATCACATGGGAAAAATGAAGAGTGCTTATATTTGTGGAAGAATTGGTAGGGATAGAATTATGAGCCAGGAATCCAAATTAATGTAGAAATAAAAGAATTGATAGCGCCACTGTTTGTATTCTTTTGATTTATCATTTATTGAGCATCAGAAATGATTTTAATTTGGGCTCCATAACTCATGATTTCAATATTCTTTTCAGGCATTTGACACTACAAGTTGCTTAATAGAATAAAAATATGGACCTTGCCCAGGGAGCATGATCTACATTTCAAAGTAAAAGAAGATTGGAAAAAAAAAAAAAAAGTTACTCGGTAAGAGTATAGGGAGGAAATTTAACAGTGCATATCACACAACCTCATAAAATACCTCTGAGTCAGAGAACATTCAGGCAGTGTAAAGCTCTGATATAAAGCATTTTGCAATTCCAATTTCAGATGTTCTGCCAGTGAAATGAAATCCTCCATGGACATAGTGATGTACAGTACATATCTCTTACTATCCCATGGACTATCAAGAAATACTTCTTGAATAACATAAGTCTGGCACTCTGCTAGCCACAAGGGCAGACATGAAGACTAGGACATGGTCTTTTTATACATAGCTGAACATATCAGGTGGAGAAAAATGTATCTCCATATATAGTAGATTTCTCTTTGCATGCTCAAATCTATCATCAAGTCCTTCCAGGATTTTTTTTTTTTTAATTTGATTTTTGAATGATACACGTTCTCTTCTACTTCTAAGTCTTTGTTCACTTTTGTTCTGCCTGGAATGTTCCTCTCCATCTCTACTGATTTTGTTTTCCTGGTGGACCCTGTTTAGCTTTGAGGTTTAAGTGGAGAAATTACTCCTTCATGTAAGCCTTTCCCCACCTTATCACAGATTATTTCAGCTACTACAGTTATATAGAACAATCCATCCTTCCTCCAGAACAATGTTTGTCACATTTTTATTGGTAACTGCATGCTTTTATCTTCCCTGGTAGCTTATATTTCCCATGGGGACAAGAACTTTGTATGTTATTCTGCACAAGATAATGGACTTAATACATATCTACTGAATGAATAAAAAAATGAATTCTACCTGATAATTTGGATTAAATGCTAAAAGCACACTAGGATGAAATAATTTATTTTGGAGGAAGACTCCAATAATTAATTTTTGGAGTTCATATTGAGTATTGACTCTTTCACATGGGTCTTTTAGACATAACTAGGAGTTTACCAGGCAGGATAAAGAGAAGAGAATTTATGGATAGAAAGACAGCATTTATAAGGACTAAAGGATATTTTCCAAGATTAAGTTGGAAAAATTCCTTGTAAAGAATAACAGTTTGTGAAGACAGATTCTAAAGGGCTTAATAGAATATGTGAAGGAATTGGATCAAGATGGATGAAGCATCACAGTATAACAGAAGTTCTAAGTCAGTTAATGGGTGATTCAGAAAGAAGACAACATTTAATTTAAATAAAATTTGGACAGGCTTCATTACTGCAGGATTTCTCAGAGCTATTTGCTATATCAATACACTATACAATGTAATTTACCATAAAGTTATGTATAAAGGGAGCCTTTTTAATTTATTTATTTATGAAGCACTCTTCTTTTTTCCATGGAGCATTATGAAAGATTTGTGTACACAGAACACATGTTGAGAATCAGCAGTATAGTGCAATGATTCTCAACTGGGGTAGTGTTTTTTTTGTTTGTTTGTTTTTGTTTTTTACCTCTGAAGATATTCAGCAATATCTGGAGATATTTTGAGTCATCTTAACTCTGTAGGTCAGGAGTTGGTACTGATTTCCAATGGGTAGAGGTCAGGCATGCTGCTAAAACATCCTACAATGCTCAAGACCATCCTCACAACAAAGAATGACCCAGTCCAAAGTATCAGTGGCCTGAAATTGAGAAAGCCTAGTGAGGTAGAAAGGGAAACAGCTGGACTTGAAGTCTCCATTTTGCTGTTTAATAACTATTTGCTAATTATTTAATCTGGTCTGGTCTCATATTTTTCACTGAAAAAAAAAAGAAATAAATTTCTTTTTAATTTGGAAGGTAAAAGTTCTTTAAGAAAGATGATGTATATGAAATTTATATGGTAGAATATGTGCCTCGGACCAGTCATTGCTTCTGTTAACAAACTCTACTCCACAGACACACCAGTGGGATGTGTTTCAAAAGTTCAAACTTAGGAACCTATCTCTGCCAGTAACAACAATTAGAATCCTAAGAATGGGCAGATGATCCAAACTGAGTATTAGTGTCTTTCCTAAGAATTCCAAACTTGATAGAAAATAATACTTTTCCTGCCTTGTCAAGAGACTGTGATCCAGTTGTACTGGACATGCCTAAAGCTCTTTTACAGTGTGAGAGTCTGAAGCTGGCATTGAGAGTAAAGCAAATATGAGAGATGTAGATGGACAGACTAAGTTTAAGCCCTGCAGCCAGTCATCTCTGAAGCCAGTAATCTGAGTTAGCAAAACTCAATATATCTTCTATTTTCCTTACCTAGCTCATTGGTTTTCTGTCACTTTCAAGCAAAAGAGTACTAACTAACACAGATACAATTATTATTTACTCTGTAGGAAATGGAGAGCTCTTATGTTTTCTAACATACATTAAACTAGAGTTACCTTAAGTCATTGTCTTGATCCCATAATAAATTAGGTTGCTCTAGGAAAAAATATTAAAATGTTTCACAGAAAATAATGCAAATCAAATTGTAGAGTTATAACACTAGGCTTCCCAAACCCCATGTTAGTTGTTGAATTTCATATGGTATATATTAATTTTTGAAGATCAGTTGATCTCAAACTTGTAGTAATAAAAATATTTTGTTCTGTATTCTATATTAAAAAATTTAGTCTCTAATTTTAGTTATTTATGATCACTGGTACTTAGGTGACCTGTACTGACTTCCCCAAGAAAAAGTCTTAAAAAGCCAAAAACATCATATAAAGAATTGGAAAATATAGTGACTATGATTGTTGCATAGTTGAAAGCTAAAATAATAAAATAATTTTAAGGCATTTTGAACTAATTTGTTTATTTACCAAATATTTGTTTATTAGGCATGCACCCACTAAGTGTCAGTTACTATGGTGAAAACCTAGTATGTTTATCTTAATGGTGAAAACAAATACTGGGTAAGACAAAATCTTTGTATTTTGTGCTATTAGGCAATTAGAAATTGTGACACAAACAAGTATAAAAGTGGCCAGCAATCAGTTCTCTTAAGAAGGAATATTTAAGCTGATTTCTGAAAGGAGAGAAGTTAGGCAGGAAGAATATTCCAAGATGTTTGAATACTTGATGTAAAGGTCTTTAGAAAATTAGTTTGTTGTAGTGGAGAAATACACAATAAAAGGATGGAGAAGATAGAAAAAGGTGTGTAAAATCTGGATAAAAAAGAGATTAATTAAAAATATTGTGCCAGTCTTCCCTTTGAGTGATACTCACACAAACTACCAAAAAGAAGAAAAATAAGTAGGAAAGCAAGCAAAAAATTAGCATTCCCCATATGATGTAAATAGGACCTATTGTTCTAGAACATAGTATTCAAAATATCCAGACTACAATTCAAACTTACTCTATCTATGAAAGAAATATATCATATCATATTAAATATATCACATTGAAATAATAAAAAAGACAACAGATACTTATTAATTTTGAGATATTTGTATAAGACATCTGTATAAGATATTGGAATTATTTGAAAAAAGACTATACAGTCATAATAACCAAGCCCCAAGAAGTAAGAGAAACACTCTTCAAGTGAACTGAACAATACCAAATCTTGGCACAGAAACAAAAAATAAAAAGAAGTAAGTGGCAGTTTTTGAACTAAAGATAATGGATTGGCCTTCATAGAAGAATGGGATTTGTCCCAGAAAATATGAGGGAGCTTTAAGATACAGCAATGGAAATAATCCAACATGAAAAACAGGGAGGGAAAGATAGAGGGGAAAAAAAGCTGAACATAGAACCACAGAGGCTTATGAGGCAAAAATAAAAGTTTAATATATGTGTTATTGTAGCAACAGACGAAGAGTGTGGTACAGAAAAAAAATATATATATATTTAAACAAAGTGCCTAAAAACATCCAAACTTTGTGAGGGTTTTGAATTCACAAATTTCAAAAGCTCAGAGAATTCCAAAAAGAATGAACTCCAAGAAATCCATGTCAGGATGAATTGCAATCAATATATCAAATACAGAAAACTAAACCAGAAGACTCTTAGAGCAACTACTAAAAAAATACCAAGAGTAAAACACTTAATAAAAACTGAAGGAGATAATGAAAATATACAGACAACTCAAAAAAGTAAAGAAACAAAAGAAAATTATAAAATGAATTTTAAAAACAAAACAAAAAGTAAACTTCCAACATAAGTAACCATATCAAATGTATATTGTGTAATCATATCAATGAAAAAAAAGAGTGCTAAAATACATTTTTACACTGGTAAATTGGCCTTTATTAAACTTAATTTTTTTCTAAGACATTCAGTGGTAAGAGAAGGAAAAAGCAAGCACAGGTTGGACAATTTATTTTCTTTTTTTTAAAACATTTATTTATTTTTAAGAGACAGAAAGAGACAGAGAATGAGCAGGGAAGGGGCAGAGAGAAAGGGAGACGGAATCTAAAGCAGGTTCCAGGCTCCAAGGTGTCAGCACAGAGCCCAATGCGGAGCTCAAACTCACAAACCGTGAGATCATGACCTGAGGTGAAGTTGTACACTTAACTGACTGAGCCACCCAGGGGCCCCACAGGAAATTTATTTTCAAATCACAGATTCCAAAAGGACTTGTATCTAAAATATATAAAGAACTCTAATAAAAGCTCAGCAACAAGAGATAAACAATTCAACAGAAAAAAAATGGGGGGCAAAATATTTGAATGAAGACATCAGTGAAGATATACAGAAGACTAAAAAGCACATTAAAAGATGTTCAACCTCCTAGGGTAATGCAAATTAAAATATCCTGAGATACCACTATACACCTACTAGAAAGAAATAACTAGAACACCAGAGCTTTAACAACACAATTTGCTGTTGAGGATGTACAACAACTGGAATGCTCAAACATTGCTGGTGAGAATACCAAATGATAAGAGTTAGATATACATTTGAATTTATGATCTCATTCCTAGCATTTGCATTAGAGAAATGAAAGCTTACATTTACACAAAACTTGAATGTTATGTTTAGAGTAGATACACTGCTAATCAAAACATAAATAAATAATAATAAAACCCCAAACCAATTCAATGATGCAAATGTCTGCCACCAAATAAATGAATGGATAAATAAACTATGGTGCATTTGTACAGAAATGAAATACTGCTCGCCAATAAAAAGAGATGAACTATATAGTTAAATGTAACAACTTATATGAATCTCAGGGATATTATGCTAAGTAAAAGAAGCCATTCCCCAAAACTACATAATGTATGATTCCTTGATATGACATTTAGAAAATGCCAAACTATAGGGTCAGAGAATAGATCGGTAGTTGCTGAAAGTTAGGCATAGGGGAGGATATTAATGACAAAGGAGTAGTACTAGGTGAGGCAATGGAACTGTTCTATGTCCCAGTCATGGTGGTAATTACAGGGATCTAAATATGTATTAAGATTCATAGAGTGGTTAACAAGACAAAAAATCAGTTTTACTGAAAATAAATGAAAAACTGAAAGAATATAAAAAAATGTTCAGTTGTTTGTGTCAAGATCATAACAAATGCAGACATTGTGCTAGAGAATATCAATTTAAAAGAAAATTGAACTATTTTTGTGATAAATACATTCAAAAATATGAAAGCAGATTAAATACTTCCAGGGTAATTTTGTAATACACATGACTATAAAAAGTTTTAATTAACCCAAATTTGTGAAGAGCTCTTGCTAACTGATTTTTTAAAAAGCTGATGTCCATTAAAAAATGTGTAAAGCCATATAAGGCAATTCATAGGAAAATGAAATACAAATGGCTAATATGATATGATAAATGTTACCTTTTGCTAGCAAATACAAATTTAAGAAGTACTTGAATGAGAAAGTATTTATGTCTAACAAAATGACAGAGAAGTAAATGTGTGTCAGGACACACATCATGTGTGTTTGTAGAGGAACCTGAACTTGCATGTGGACATGGTCAACTGGGCTATGGAAAAACATACGTTCCTATCTTTGTTAGGGAATTTTTAAATTCGTACAATATTCCTTGGAATAATTATAATAAACTTTACATTTTTTCCCAAAGAGTAGAGGAACTCTACTTCAGGAAATCAAATTAGGAAATTATCATGGATATAGACAAAAAGAGAGCTATGGGGTTTTCAATTGTAGAGTTACATATAATATTGAATAATTTAATAAAATATAAATAACCAATAATAGAGGTTTGATTAAATAATATATAAGCAGCCATGGAAATGATGCTGAGATGTATATTTACTTAAAAAGGAAATACTCACCACAACAGATTTTTTAAAAATTAGTTACAAAATATATGAACTGGTTTGATAATACTTTCTAAATACTATTCATTTATTTCTCAATTTCTGCACTACTTCAGATAGTCCAAGTCATGAATATTAGGTTATCCTTCATCCTCTACAGGTAATCTCTCCACCCTCTTCTTCCTGTTCTGGGGCTCCATCAGTGAACTCCCTTGCACCCTGGTGTCTAGCTGATTTGCACAATATAAGACACTGACAGAATTGGAAGGACAGAGGGTATTGGGAGTGTTTATTCCTCAGCTATTTCCTTGCACACTGTGACCTGATAGTGGCTACATGACTTGACCAAAGGCCATAACTCCTGTCAGATGGTTAAACCCTAAAGCTAGAGTTTTCACTGACCTTCACTAACCTCCTCTTCAAACAGGAGATACAATGATTTCACACAGAAGCAAGCCCTGGAAATTTTCAGCACTTCTTGTCATTATAAGTTCATGCCTTTGTAATGAGTACATTTGTTAAATTTTCTCTTTAATTACCTCATTTTAATTACTAGGTATTTCCTGTCAGGATCCTCAACAATAATTTTACCAAAATATTAGAAGTTATTCCTACCTATGGAATACTATTTATATTATTTATGTCACTTTTATGTGGATTTACTTTTATGGATGTGTTTTGTGTGGCATTTACCTTTATGCCAATTTTTGTCATTATAAAAGGAAAAATAGGTAATTTACTAAAATAAAGTTTCTCAAACTATTGTGAAAGATTAGTTGTGTCTTTTATTCAGTCATGAATATACACTTTTATAAAATATAAAGGAAATGAATAGGAAAATTAAATTAATATATACAGAAGCCAAAAGTGTTTGTATATTTAAATTCAGCAGACATAAAATACTCTGCTATAGCAATCTATAAAGTTTCTAAATGTTTAATCTCAATTAATGTAGTGATTGTAAACCTGCATCTGTTTGCAAAATACACTTTTCATAGCATTAGTCTAAAATATGATCAAGTGAGTCATCAAATAAGAGAATATCTATAACCATATAATTATATGTATTCACATTTACATCTAGCTCTACCTGTATATAGTTAGTGATGCCTAAACAGTGCCTTACTATCTATTGGGCACTCAGTAAATATTTGTTAAAAATATGAATGAACAAATTGAAAAAAAAAAGTTAACAAAATGCAGAATACACACAAACATATATGCAATCTCTTTGACTGCTAGAGTTGCAGAGAACAGGACTCTCTCACACACTATCCGGGTGCTGAAGATAAGCAAAACCTACCTAAATGTTTAAACAAGCATACATGGGCACCTGGGTCACTCAGTCAGTTGAGCATCTGACTTCAGCTCAGGTCATGATCTCATGACTTCTGAGTTTGAGCCCTGTGTTGGTCTATGTGCTGACAGCTCAGAGCCTAGAGCCTCCTTCAGATTCTGTCTCCTTCTCTCTCTGCCCCTCCCCTACTCCTACTTTGTGTCTCACTCTCTCTCAAAAATAAACAAACGTTAAAATAAAATTTAAACAAGCATACATTTTGGTCTGATAATAAAATTTAACAGTAGTATCCACAAGTCAGGAAAAATTGGAAAAATCCCCAAAAAATGTCCAACCAAAAGGAAAAGTATAAAATGCATTCATAAAATCATAATGGAACACAAAGCAAACCTTAAAATAAATTAAAGAGGCATAGGGGCGCCTGGGTGGCTTAGTCGGTTAAGCGTCCGACTTTCTCTTAGGTCATGATCTCACAGTTCGTGGGTTCGAGCCCCGCATCGGGCTCTGTGCTGACTGCCAGCTCACAGCCTGAAGCCTGTTTCAGTCTGTGTCTCCCTCTCTCTCTGACCCTCCCCTGCTCACGCTGTCTCTCTCTCTCTCTCCTAGAAATAAATAAAACATTAAAAAAAAAATTAAAGAGGCATATATAATGTCATGGAAAGTTTTTCTTTTTTGGTCAAATGAAATATGACTTACAAGTATGCAGAGTGGAATGTCAAATTATATATGTTATATAATAACATATGTTATATATAACAGTATCTCTCTATATGGAAAAATACATAAAACATTATGTTAAAAGTTACTATTTTTGTTAGAGGAATGATAATATTTGTTTTCTTTTATTCTTTTGCTTATATAGCATCTTGAAATTTCAATGAGCCTATCTTTTGAAATAAACACACAGATAAAACTAGAGATCAAATGTTACTTATGAATAGTTATCAAACATACAAAAAAAATACCAAATAAAAGACATTAGTATTTTTAAAATTATTTCAAATAGAATTTACTACATGAATACAGAGGTGGTTAGATTAAAAAAAAAGCTACAATCTTATATCCACTAATTAGTAAGAAAATTAAATGAAAATGCATTTGATAAAGTACAGCAGTCACTTAAAATAAAAACTCCAAAGAAAACAAAAATAGAAGACCATTAAAACTGACAGCAAATATGATTATAAATGTCAAACCACTAAAAGCATTTCCAGTAACATGTGGAGGTGGACAGGGTACTGGCTAGCTCAAATTTTTTTAAATCAACAATGTTTTGGAGGATCTAGTGAATGCAATAAGAAAATGAAATAACATCGGAAAAGTAGAGATAATACTCTATTTATATTAATGATATTAGAAACTACTGAAAAGCCATTAAAATTGACTTTTATATTTTAGCTGCATACAAGGCAAATACATTAAAAAATAAAACCTTAGCTCTTTTCTAGTCTAGCAATAGTTATGTGGAAAAGGAGATGGAAATTTTAAAAATCCCCCATCCACTACTATAAAAACACCTAGATAATGCTTATGGATGAATTTTATAAGAATGGTACAGCAGAAATGGTAAAGAAAATTCTAATCATATCTTCGAAGAACATAAATTAGACTTAAACAGATGGAAAGTGATACTATGCTCTTAATCAGAGGTTTATTTCCTATAAATTAACTACACATTTAAAAATTATGAAAGCAACCATTGGCCACATTTTTGTTACTATTGTTCATTGTTGTTGGGGTGGGGAGGATGGAGATAAGATGACTTTAAAGTATGTAGGAAAGAATAAATCATTTAAAAAACAAAGACAGTTTTGCTCAAGAACAATGGAAATAGAGGACAAACTTCACCAGGTATTAGAATGCTTACATATTCACTACAATAAAATACATATGGAAATTGTAAAAAAAAAAAAAAAAATCAATGGGAGTAGCATAGGAAATTCATAAAAATAAAATTCCAATGCATGTGAGAATATAAATTAGGAAAGTTGTGTCATCCCAACTCAGTAGGTAACTAATAGATTATAAATTAATTATTGTCACTGAGAAAGCTACATCGCTATTTAGGAGAATCAAGATCTTCTATCTTACATCAAATACAATAATACATTCTGATGATCCCTTTAGTTCTAGGTTTAGACTCTTCAATGATAGAGACCTTAATCTTAAGAATTTCAACTCTTCCCTGATAAATATTCCCACAGAGAACTTAATAATGCTGAGATGTCAGAGAATGAATTTAGAAGAATTTGAGAAAAGGTACTAAATGAATATTTAAATCTTTTCAGAAAAATTTTTACTTATGACTTCCTTGAAACTATATACAATCAATCATTAAGGGATAACCAAGACTTAAAACCCAAAACTATGGGGGAAAATGAGATATATCTGAGTATAAAGATAATTTACAGCAGTTTGTAGAAATACCATAGACAAATTAAAGGTAAAATAGTAAAGGTGGAAAAGCTTATTTTTGTAGAATTAATAACTACAAAATACATAAAAGTTGTTTAGACTCATGAATACTTCAAAATATGCTGTGAATAAAAATATTTCACTATAGTGAAATATCGCTTTAAGCTTATCACTGAAAAAAATAATTAAAGCCTAACAACCCTCTCTCCTTCTCTCTTTCTGCCTCTCCCCCACTCATGCTTTTTCTCTCTTTTAAAATAAAGAAATAAACATTAAAAAATAAATAATAAAATTTAAAAAGGAGTGTCTGGTAACTCAGTTGGTTAAGTGTCAGATTCTTTATTTTGGCTCAAGTCATGATTTCACGGTTTGTGGGATCCAGCCCATGTCATCCTGTGCTGACACTGCCGTGTCTCCTGATCCTGCACTCACCATCTTTCTCTTTCTCTCAAAGTAAATAACCATATACAGTACAATACAATACAATACAATACAATACAATACAATACAATACAATAAAATGCTAACAGCACAAAACCTTTACTGGTGAAAGTGGAAGTTGATATAGTGCAAGGTGAAATCAGGTGGTCAAAAATCCATAAAACTCAGAAATACATATCTTTATTTTTGACAAGATAGTTCCAATGTAAATATTCTATTTCCTAGAAAAAGCAACTATAGGGGCACCTAGGTGGTTTCGTTGGTTGAGGGTCTGACTCTTGATTTTGTCTCAGGTCATGATTTCATGGTTTATGGGTTCCAGCCATACATCACCCTGCACTGACAGAGCAGATTCTGTTTGGCATCCTCTCTCTCTGCCCCTCCTTGCTAACTCTTTCTCTATCGCTTTCTCTCAAATTAAATAAATAAAACATCAAAAACAGAAATAACAACTATATTTAATGGGGTAAGTAAAATGATGTTCATTATAAGACTTGAAACACATTGAATTCCCGTAAGTAGTAGGATGGCTAATGACCTTGTGGTACATCTGTATCACAGAATATTAAGAGATAAACAGAAGTAAACCAAATGATTTGGAAACATTTGGATGAGATATATTTGAATAATAAAAACAAGATGCAGAAAATATTATACTTTTGTTAAAGAAAGATAAACCTTTGTGTGTATATATATATGTGTATGTGTGTGTATGTGTTTGAGTGAGCGTACACACATACACACACACACACACACACACACACACACAAATAAAGACTCATCTTCAGTCATTAACTCAGACTACCTGATGGACACTGTGTATGATGAGGAAGTCAGGAACCAAGCAAAGTAGAAACAAAAAGATCACAAGAACAAAAAACAGCAAGAAAAATAAAAACAATGAAAATCGTGTATATAAGGCAAAAGAATTCCTTCATGAATGAGTGTCTGGGTAATTTGTAAAAAAATATATTTAAAATAAAATAATGATTACCATAGAATACAGTTAGGAACAGTTGATATTTTTTGTCTACATTCCTCTGAATATCCTTCTTGATTCATTGTGTGAAATTTTATTAATGAACTCACCTTCATTACATGTGTGAAATATGTGACAGTGTAAATTAAAATGAGAAGTGAAGGATCAATGAGAATTGGTACTATGTCCTAATCCTAGTCAATCAACATGAACTTCAATCAGTAATGAGGGAAGATTGTATTATTACAGGACAACTTTATTTTCCTCTGTTCAGCATTCATGAGAAGCTGTTCACTCTCCTTTCGATGCTGAGCCTGACCTTCCATTTCATGGAATAACAGTTTAAAGCCATTTGTTTAGTTCCCCTTACCAATGTTTGAATAATAATTAGATTTTAGGAGTGAAGTCATATTACTTTTTTGATGTACAACTCACCAGATGGCCAGGAGAAAATGTGTTAGTTTTCGACATTTGATTGCAATAAGGAGTAAATTCTCGTCTCCCTCAGTGACCTGACACACTGAAGACAGATTTCTCTGGCAATTATTAAGTGATCTGCAGTACCCTTTTGGAACATTTTGCAAACTCCAGGTAATGCAAATACTGTTATGCATGACCCACCTTATTTAAAATACTCGCTATCCCAGGAAATTGTTTGGAATTGAGTTGTAATCAGAAGTTCTCATTGTTGTAGGTGTTTACAACTGAAGAGAAACCAGGTCTGTCCCTGCTTGATAGAGCTATAGTTTAATGTGAATTATTGATCAAAATACGACAATGCAGGGATCCCTTAAACTGCACAATTCTATCTAAAACCAAGGTTTTATTGTAGCAGGGCTTGGAAACTCCAAGAAATTAGGGAGAATAGGAAAGAACAGTGATTTCTATTGTGCTTTAGTGTACGTACACTATTACAAATGTCTTTTCAGAGTAGGTTGACTGATAGAGTAACAAAGAAAAACATAAACACAAGGAGCCTAATTGCAAGCATTGTGTCGAGGAGCCTAATTGGTAATATTAAATAAATCAAAACAAGGAGACAGAATTAATTTTACACATATGTCCTTATTAATCATTTTAAATTATTAGAATTCATAACTAATTTTATTCTATGAATTGGAATTGAACAGTATTTAAATTAAACAATATAAAATGCTGATTGAAAATTTTTTAACTACTGGTTGAACACAGATGTAAAAAATGAAATTCAAACTGTTTTCTTTCAAATATACTGTTATTTATATCACAACATATAGTTTAGATGTAGTAATACTAGGAAATGCAATAATTGAAATGAAAGGACCTACCTATGAAAGTAGGAAACAATATAATTCTACTGCCTGTAGTTAAAAGATGTTAATTTCTGATGTATCTTTTTCAAAACTTTATTTTTTTCCTCTGCAAAATATAAAGATGTGTATATTCTTGCTCACTGTATATTTTAAACATTTTTCTCATGTTTATAAAGTCTACAATGCCATACTTAAAGATTAAATAGTTTTCTGTTGTGGTTAAATCATAACCTATAAAGCTCATTCTTTATTTTTAGATATTTGTATGGTTCAACATTTTCTCTTATTTCGCATAAACTGTAATGAACATCCTAATACATTTGTCTTTTCTGAATAATACGTATAGATGACAGCATGTTGAAACAAGATAAATATATTTTCATCTAGTTATTTTATAACTTTATCATTTCTTTTTACCTTGTGTTTATCTTGGTATAAGAACACAGCTTAACTTTTAAACCAAATTTTTATCTGCATCTCCCAATATAACTTATTGAACAATGCCCTCCTGCTGATATGAACTATGGCTTTATCATGTATTACTTATGCATTTGTGTGTATACTTTTGTACTTATATTTTTGCATGTATAGTTCTAAATCCAAGCAACACATATATGTAAACATGTATGCATATATATACTTATACGCGTGCACATATATATAGATATATATATACCATTGGCCAATCCATCCAGTTCAGTATTCTGGTTCCAGATTGATTTTTTTTAACCTATAATAGATTTGGAGTATATTGGGTATCAGACAGCAAGTCATTCTTCATTCTTATTTTTTAAAAATATAAGATTTCTTCTCTATTCTGCCACTTGATTAAATTCACTTTTCCCAATTTTAACTTTTTTAAATGTTTATTTATTTTTGAGGGACACACAGAGACAGAGTGTGAGGAGGGAAGAGACAGACTGAGAATGGGGGAGGGGCAGAGAGTGAGGGAGACACAGAATCCAAAGCAGGCTCCAGGCT
This sequence comes from Crocuta crocuta, assembly GCF_008692635.1. Taxonomy (NCBI): domain Eukaryota; kingdom Metazoa; phylum Chordata; class Mammalia; order Carnivora; family Hyaenidae; genus Crocuta; species Crocuta crocuta. The sequence goes on from NW_027529541.1 coordinate 1,172,890, forward strand.
CTGAGCTGTCAGCATAGGGCCTGACGTGGGACTCGAACTCATGAATATGTGTGTATACGCTATATGCTATATGCTATACACACACACACAAATATATATACACATTTATGTATATACACACACATATACACATATATGTGCACATGTATAAGTATGTATATCCATACATGTTTACATATATGTGGTTTTGGAATTAGAACTATACATGCACAAATTAAGTACAAAAGTATGCACACAAATGCATAAGTAATACATGATAAAGCCACAGTTTATATCAGTATGAGTGTATTGTTCAATAAGTTATATTGGGAGATGTAGAAGACCATGACCTGAGCCGAAGTCAGATGCTCAACCCACTGAGCCACCCAGGTGCCCCACTTTTCCCAATTTTAAAAATCTCCTTGGAGTTTTAGTTTTAAGTTCTTTAAACCTATAAATGAATTTTAAACAAATACACAGGTTGGCCTTGTATGAAATTTTCTTTCTAACCTAGAGGCCAGTAGAATTTGCATAAAAGTAAACAATGGAAATTTACTTAATCCCTCATTATTTGAGCCTCCTCTTTTATAAATGAATATGATAATAATTCAGATATCAAGGCTGCTATTGAGATAATTCCTGTGATAAAACACAGAACTTAGCATAGTAAGTCTCAAGATAGTTTACCTATGATATATAAATTCCAAATAACTAAATATGACCAATCTAAAACTAATTACTAGTCACTTAAATCACTCATCATTTGGTGAAATAATATTTTTCATAAATTGTTACATCAAAATAAACTTAGAAGATAACTTTATTTCTTTTTTAAATTTTAAATATTTTATTTATTTTTTGAGAGAGAGAGAGAGAGAGTGTGTGATCAGGGGAGGGTCAGAAAAGAGGGAGACAGAATCCGAAGACAGGCTCCAGGCTCTGAACTGTCAGCACAGAGCCCGACACGGGGCTTGAACCCATGAATCATGAGATCATGACCTGAGCCAAAGTTGGACGCTCAACTGACTGAGCCACCCAGATGCCCCAGAAGATAACTTTATTTCTAACTGTATCTCATTTGAATAGTTTTGATTCTTAAAGAAAAAAAAAAAAAAAGAAGAATAACTAGTAAGCAAAAGCCACATATGATCTAAACTGCTTATCATGTGATTAGGAGTACAGGAATGAAAAATCTAATCATTTTTCCTTCCCTGCATGGGGGCAAGAAAATTCCTTGAGGTTATAGTAAAGCCTGTAACATGAATAGAGTAAAAGGCAAATAAAGATAGTTTTATTTATTTATTTGTCTTGCTAGCTAGATGATGGTAAGTGATATAGATGACTGAAAATCACGTAAAAGGCAAAAAGAATCTTTAACTTAGTTGGTTAGAAATGAGAACAAGGATCAATTTTGTCTTAAGAAAGCCTACTAAAAGAAATTAGTTACATAAGGTATCCATTGGTTTGTGGTGCCTTGACACTATGCTGTCATATCAGCATACCCAGTCGCACAAACATGTATAATGACCACAGGGTTAACAAACCAGCCTAAATGCAAATTTCTACTTGAAATCATTATAAAACCCAATTCTTGAAACCCAACCTTAACACTAGGACTAATTGTGGGGCTTTACATTTATCATTCAACCTTTTCATGTTGTCATCTTTCCTCTCTACAAAATAAGGGTATGTGCTACAGTCTAGGTATTTAATTTCTATGAAGGTCAAATTAATTAACACATTTGAATTTCTTTTGAGAGAGTATAATGTGCCATTTGACTTTCATAATTATGAAACACTGATCCTTGGTAATTTACCATGTTTTCTTCCTCTTGGTTTGTAGAGGTTACACATCCCTAATTTTTAGTGACTTAAAATAATATTTAGATGTTGTACTTTATAATCTGTGTTACAGGATTGTAAACTAGAATCAGATTGTTTTGCTTGAGATATTTTATAATATAGAGGCATTATATTCATATTCCTTTTTTCTAACTTCAAAATGATTAAGTTGATTTTACTTTTTTTTAGGTGGTGGAAGAGAAGGCTAATTTCAAGTATTTTTTTTTTTAATTTTTATTTATTTCTAGGAGACAGAGAGAGAGAGACAGCGTGAGCAGGGGAGGGTCAGAGAGAGAGGGAGATACAGACTTTGAAATAGGCTCCAGGCTCTGAGCTGGCAGTCAGCACAGAGCCTGACACGGGGCTCGAACCCACGAACCGCGAGATCATGACCTAAGCGAAAGTCGGACGCTCGACCGACTAAGCCACCCAGGCGCCCCTAATTTCAAGTATTTAAAGAAGAAAAACAAAATGAAAACTAAGAGCAACCTTTTACAAAGAGTGTCATTGCAGTGTGGCAAAATGAGCAAAGATGACACTGACCTTTTGCCATTTCCCACAACACATTATAGATTAGCACAGCTGGAATATTCTATAGAAAATGAAGAATCATGGCATATGCAATTCCATAATGGTATTTTAATCACTGCTTAGGAAAATCTTTCTGCAATACTCCTGATCCTCCTGAATACTAATTAAATGGAAAATATCTAGTTGGGCTAAATGTCTGCTTCACATCTTCCCCAGAGTTCTGCATCTAAATATGAATTTCATTCATTTACCAAACCAAATTTGTTTGCTCTATTTCTGGATATGTGTTAGGTGTTAAGAGGACAAAGGACAATTAAAAGACAGCATGTCACCACAACAAACTTGGAAATTTAAGTAAAATTTATGTAAATTTAAGATAAAGAAGTTGATGTATAATTTATTGCATTAGACAATATTATCCGTTAAAAAACCTTCTAATTTTCAACGAGTATAACACAGATGCATACCTCATTTTAAAAGTAATGGATATTTACTATGAGGATTTAAGAAAAACATATAGGGATGAAAAATAAATGAAACAATCACTCACATTTATTATTTTAATGTACTTCCTTTCTATATTTTATATGTTTATGAGTAGTATGTTGAAATATATAATATTTTAGACAAAAATGGGATCATACTTTACATACTGCTTTAGAATTAAGTTTTCCCCCCACTTAATATAAACTGAAATCATTTCCCTAACATTTTCTCTACAAGATGATGTTTCATGTCAGGAAAAAAACAAAAACAAAAACTACTCTGTGCTTATTTTCAGTTTTTAAAAGTATTCATTTCCATACAGAATTGTTCCACATCTTTGAATATTTTTCAGTGAGATAATTACTAGAAATTGAATTGCTATGTTAAAGAATATGAAGGGTTTAGTGTATATGATAGATTTAATGCCTGAGATTTTTCTAATACATATTACTAATGGCAATACATGAGATTCTCCTTTGCCTTGTGGTTTTGTTAGCATTTATTACCAATTTTTTAAAATTTTGGTCAATTTAATTAAAAATGTCTTTCATTACTAACAGGGAACAAATATTTAATATACAGTTGACCCTTAAACAATGCAAGGGTTAGGGGCACAGACCCCTGCACAGTTAAGAATCTGTGTATAACTTTTAACTTTCCCCAAACTTACTAATAATAGCAACTGTTGACTGGAAGATGTACTGAAGGCATAAAAAGTCTATTAACATATTTTGTATGTTATATGTATTACATACTGCATTCTTACACTAAAGTAAGCTAGAGAAAATAAAAAGTTTAAAAGAAAATCAATAAGGGAGGGAATATACATTTATACTACTGAACTCTGTTTATTGAAAAAAATCTGCATATATGCAGATCTATGAAGCTCAAACCCATATTGCTCAAGGGTCAACTGTATATGGTGGTTAATAAAAAATCTTTTTGAGTATGTGTGAATTACCTCTGTAAATACTTTTTCTCTTTTGCCTACTAGGCAGTTCAACTTTTTCTTACTGATTGATGAAAGCATTTCATATTTTAATTATAGTAATCCTTTATTTTTTATTTAATTACAATATTTTAGTAGTGTATTACCTTAATTTTTGGTGCTTTCAATTGTTAAATCTATGTAATAAACATCAAATTTTTATTTATCATTTTGTATTTGGATTTAGTCATAAAACACTCAAACCCTAAAATCAGGTAATTATGATCTTGATTTGTAATTATATTCTTGTTTATTCAACTTTAACCTTTTAATGTAAATAAAATTTATTTTTGTTGTCTGTTATGAGGCAGGGGACTTTTAGTCACCCCTCCAATCCAATCAAATAATTTAAATGATATTTTTGATATCATTTTGTCATCTATTTTCTCATATAAAATGGCATATATAAAATTCTTGCATATTTTGGGGTCTCTTTTTGAGTTTTTTTGTTCTATTTTAGTCAATGCTACTTTAGGTTTACTACTACATTTAAAAGAAATTAGCACCGATTATTCCCCCAATTACCCACTTTCATTGTCTCATTGTTCTGACTGAGCATTTTTCTAATTAGAGAAAAATGTGAAGATTTTAAAACAAATGCTTATGTCTTATAAAACATAACTGCTGTAAATTGTTTTGTCATTAAGAAAACTATTGAATCTCTGTAAATTAAGAGCAAAGTAGTCATGGGGAAGGTTCACATTTTGAGTCACACATCTTTTGTAGGCAGAGGATTTTCATTTTTTTAGCTATAAATTGGGAGCAGTCATAATTCTATCAAATTATGGTTGTGCAAATTAAGAGAGAAAGATAAGATATGCAAAGTATTTGGCATATGACATTTGCTTTATACTGTCCCTTGTACTTCTCGTCAACAAAGTACATTAACTTGAAGTATATTATGGCCAATTTAAGTTAGTTCAAGGAGACATTACTAATATGAAATTTTTTATAAGCTTCAACTTAATTACTCTAATAGAATATAAATTCTGCTCTGCATTCTTTAAAAAAACCAAGATATATGTATTTGTTTTATATATATATTTGTTACATATATATACACACACATATACATAAAACACTGGAAATGCAGTGTTTTATAAATGTGTTACAACTCATATCAACCTTATCTTTAAATTCAAATATATTTACTAATTTATTTACTTGATATGAACTGAATGCCTAACAAAACATAAATAGTGCTATAATTTGCAGACAAATCAGCCTAGCGAAGTTAAATGACTTCCCTAACATCCTTTTACTAGAGAATAACAGAGCAGAACTGGGACTTTGAATTCTAGAGTTTCCAACAGTCCAAGACAGTGTGATATAACTGAATAGACTGAATGAATTTTAACAAATAAATTGGGTATGTTAACATTTAATAGTACACAGTGATCACTTCAACATACTCGCATTCTATTATCTATTTTTAAAGTTATATTGCAGCTTCCTACACTAGTCTCCCCAATCCATTAATTGTTTTCCCTTAATTTTCACTCAGAATCCACATGTGCCACCATTTTAATCATTATCTTACCATTGGACTTAACTTTCTTGTTCAGTTACTCACCTTTTGTCCCAGGCTGGGATGAATCCTACTATTTAGTTTCTGCATTTCTGGTCTTGAACAGTTGACAATATATAAGAAAAATCTCCTAGTCTTGTTATAGCCTCATGAAATATCCAAATTAATCCAGAGCTTAAACTTTACCAGATTCTTCTCAATATGTTCTTAGTAAGTTCTCTATGAACTCTTTCAGGAACCCTTCTAAATACTGATTTCCTTCCCTCAGTGCCATATGCCTCATCAGCTCCCTCCTCCCAGCAAATGATCTTTCCTCTTTCATTGGAGGAATAAAGGGGGGAGAGGAGGACAATCAGGCAAGAACTTTCTAAACTCCCTCTTTTTGCCACAGGCAAATGAATCAAACTGTTTACTCCTTCATTCTCTTCTGCAATTTTACTGGCAGTTTTCTGTCTAAACTAAATTTTATTCCTTTTTCCAGCTTTTTCTCCCCTGCCACTTTTTGAGATGTGTAATTTCAACCATCTTCACTCTTTCTATCCTCATTCTTACTTTTTTTTTGCTTATTATCTTAGATAAATAATAATCTTCGATTTTATTTCACCTTAAAAGAAAATGTTTCCTCAAATCGATATCCTCTGATAATTATGGTTTTTTAGATTCCCTTCACAGCTAAGGTATTTGAAAGAATAATCTAGAATACATACCATTTACCTTTTCAGTGGACTAATTATGCCTGATATGCCTTCAAACTATATAAAATTAACTATAAAAGACCAGGACAAACACATACACACACACCTGTACGCTCGCACGTGCGTGTGTGCGCCCACACACACACACGCACATACACACACACACAAATACACACACACAACTGGCAATAACTTGTAAACAAGATCAGTGACTAAGTCTAAGTCAGGGTGTCATTTTTAGACCATTCCATTCCAACATCACCTATTTTACCTTTATTTCTTAAATCCATCCTGCGTCTCCATTTTTATCACTACAGCCATTGATATTTTACAGATAAGAAAACTGTGACCAGGAGGCTTAGTTAAATCCCTTAAAGTAGCCTTTACAGGATTTCTTACTAGTCAAGCCACCTTCAGAGTTCATGGTCTTAACCATCAAAAATATCTGACTCTTACTTTACTAAGCATTTCCTACTCAGAAGAGGATTCTAGGATGTTAGACTGCTCTCCCTAAGCAAGGTAAGCATAAATAGAACTTAGATTCATACCACTCTGACTGGGAAAACATAAATAAGAGAACAAACCGATGTCTAATATAACTACTCTAGGAGAGAAGCTAGTTGGTTTGAAAGACAAGAGCTAAGGACAGAGAGAAGGTTGAGTTTTAATCACAGACTGATGTTATTGTGGCCCATGTTATTGCCATTTGTTTTGATGCTACCGTAAACCTGACTCTTTCCTCTTTCTTCCTGACAAACAGTAACATGGGGACTGATCTAATTCAGCTGTCATCTCCAAAGAGCCCATTTTATGAAACATACAATCTGAACAGTGGTGAGAAGAATAATATGACTGCTTCTGCCTTGTCAGAACCCTAAAATGGAAGGTTATGACTACTCCTTCTTCTGCCTTTTTTTGTTTGCTTGTTTTACTTTTTGTCCATAACAACCATATAACTGAGCCTATTAAGACTTACAGATTACTTAGACAAAACAGTATGGTAGGATTAAAACTATCTATAAACAAAAATTGGCCCAGAGTCAATATTAGCATATTTCTTAATTTAAAAGTAAGAAAATTTCAACAAATCTTTTTAAAAATGTATTTAATGAAGAATCTTTGTAAGAAACCATGTGAGGACTATTACTGACCACCATTTTACAAGTGAGAATATTGAGGGCCACGTGGATGAATCAGTCAGTTATATGTCCAACTTCGGCTCACGTCATGATCTCATGGTTTGGGAGTTCAAGTCCCAGGAGAATGCTTCGGATTCTGTGTGTGTCTCTCTCTCTGCCCCTCCCCAGCTTGTACTCTGTCTCTCTCAAAAGTAAATAAACATTAAAAAATTAAAAAAAGAATATTGAGGCAATAAGAGGTTAAGTAACATACTCAAGGTCTATAAGTAAGAAGTGGCAAAGAGAGGATCTGAATCCAGGAAGTTAGCCCCAGAATCCATGTTCTTAACCACGATGCTATTTTGTCCCTTTAGAATTTATACTATGTCCACTGTTAAAAATCCACAGTAAATTTTATCTTGGTTCATAATAAAAAGAAAATTATATTCTGCCTCCAAATTTCATCTTCTGAAGTTGTCATGGGTTATCCACATATTTTTAGTCTTTGGAACTGAATGTTGAAAAAAACATGTAGGAGGCAAGGAAGAAAAATAATAAAACTGAAAAGTATAGGGAAGCAAAAGCAAAAGAAAAATGTACTCCTAAGAATACACTGTATCGTCCTGAACCGACACAGGCTCTAGAGTTGTCCCTAAAGAGAGCATTGAGATGGAATCTAACAAAGCCAGGCATTATTACTGTCATCTCACTGAATAGGAGTAGCGGTGGTAATTTCCCTCATGTCCTTTAAGGAATCGGGGCCTTATACAATTTCACGAATTCTGTGTCTTGTCATCCTGATATGGTTTACTGAGCTTTGCATCCAGTGTGAAATTCCATTTTGACTCAAAATTGTGACATAAATAGTAAATGACTAATGAATGTGCTCTTCAAAATGCTGTCTCATTAACATCAGCTCCTCAATAAAAGGGGGAGAACTTACCATAAATAATTGTGTCCCCTATGTCCAGATCACAGCTCTAGCTAAACACAAAGTACATATATGAGATTTATCTCCTCCTTTTCAGGAAGGTATTAGGAGGAATGCTTCGGAATTTTAACAAAACATATTGTATAACTCTTTGAATTCTCAAAAGAAAAGAAACTCTTTAAAATAACTGAACTAGAGTATTTCTTGGTATAATGGAAAGCTTCAATTATATGTGATACATAATTCCACATAGGATTGACAATTTACCACAGTTACAAAATTACTAAAGATAAATAAGCTACATGTGTTCCCTCTAAACATAACTAAATTCAAATCTCAAAGGGAAACTTTTATTGATAGGCTCTCTCATAAACCATACAGTTAGAAGCAGACAATGCCATGGATGGACAGCTAGGGGAAAAAAGTTTTTGTTTACCTTTCTACATTTGCATGAATATTTATTTGCATTCAACATCAGCACACCTGTCACACTACAGCAGAATGAGTGGCTTCTGAGCACAAAAATGTTTACCTTCTGCTCCTCAGCACACATTTGTTTAAAATTCATCTAAAAACTGAGTCTTCAAACTAACTGCTATATATAGGAGCTATATTTAGAGAAAGCTAAAAATTTGATTCCATTTTAAAGGAGTAAGAGAGGAATGCCTGGGTGGCTCAGTCAGTTAAGCATCTGACTTTAGCTCAGGTCATGGTCTCACAGTTTATGGGTCTGAGCCTCACATGGGCCTCTGCACTGATGGTGTGGATCCTGCTTGGGATTACTACTTGTAAATGCATTTTCTCCTCCTTGTGTTTTCTTTTCTCTAGCTTACTTTATTACAAGAATACAGTACATAATACTTATACAGAATTTGCATTACTTGACTGTTTATGTGATCAGTATATCTTCCAGTCAACAGTAGTAGGTTATGAATAGTCAAGTTTTGGGGGAGTCAAAAGTTATAGGCAGATTTTCAATTGTGCAGGAGTTAGTACCTCTAACCCCTACATTGTTCAACTGTTAACTGTAATATAAATATCACCTTTTAATATATGCAAATAAATGTGTTAGAGTGTTGGGACTGTGGAGGCTTTTGTTTGCATCTTTATTTTCTCCTCATAATACATTTTCATATAAACAATAAATTCCTACTTGATGGAACAATTTGAATATATATATGCATATATATGTGTATATATATAGAGAGAGAGAGAGAACAATTTCTTATGTACATATAAAATAAAACGTGCCAGACTGATTGATGCATGCCTTTGAAAGTTAAGGAAAAAATAAATATAGTAAATGTCTTTTTCATTGCCAACTTTGTTAAAACATCACTCATCATCTCTACCTCCATTGTTTTACCTCTCCTTCACATTCACCCAGACCAGCGTGGCTTCTTATGCTGTCCTCCTTCACAACAGCTCTCACCAAGATCCCCAGAGATAATGCTCATTTCATGGTACGTAAGTTACTTAAATTCCTAGTTGGATTCACCTCAGTTGATCATTCTCTCTTCCAGGAAACATGCCTTTCCATGGCTTCCAAGACATAATATTTTCCCTTCTATTTCTCTAGTTGCCTTTGCAGCTGATTCATATCTTTCAAGACTTATCCGTAGGTAGCTCCCTTTACTTCCTTTATATTTATTCTCACCCTGGATTTTCTCCTATCCACCCCAAGCTTTGTTTGCCCCTAAATAAGCAGATGACTCAGAAATTTATATCTCTAGCCCTCACCACTCCTAAAAGCTCCAAGAAATTATATCAACTTTCTATCTGGCATCTCCACTTGCATGTCTTAAAGGCCAATCTCAAAAAATTAATCAGCAAGCCCTCTTACTTCTTTCAAACGTTGTCCATTTCCAGTGTCCCTTATCTTAATGAAAAGTACCACCATTTATACACAGAAAATCATCAATGTTGTTTAACTCATACTTATCTACAATATCCTCTCTAGTCTCAAGAATTGTACTTAACTATTATTATTTTTATATTCATTAATGTCTACCTCCATCAACATCTGAGGGCACGTTACCATCCCTGCCCCAGATACTGCAGTCGCCAGTTAACTTCCCCCCCTCCCATCTGTCTGTCCAAAGTACAACAAAAATGACTTTTAAAAGTTATAAATCTAGTCACAGGTCTATTTCTTGCTCTTCCCCTTTTCCATATTTGATGACTACCAATCACTCTTACATGAAGATAAAATCCTTTGCAGCTCACAGCTAATGAGCTACTTCCACAGGGAAGCCTTGCAGACCTTCCAGAGTAGATCAACACCCCTCTCCAGTCACACATATGTTTCCATGGCACGTGCACTTGATGTCATTCTCTGATTATTTTGTGTCTGTCACTTACTAGACAATAGGCCATGTTACTATTTTATAATTGCAACTCCAGTTACTACCATGAGAATGTGTCCATGAGACAATGATGAATTGTGAGTGCATATCTCATTTTCTACTTGAGATTGTAACCTGTTTGGAATTGAAAAACTTGTCTAAAGGACTTCTGAACAGGGTATATCTCATATGAAATTGTGCAATAGGCAAATTTTATTAATACATCTGCTCTTTCCCCCTTTTCTATTCCATCATCCAACTTCCGGCAATTCCCTCACCCTTAGAAACTCAGTGACTTCTAGTACAAAATTCAGCAAGGGCTGCTCTTTTAGAACAATGCTAACACATCTTTCCCAGGATACTTCTCCTTATAGGTATTTACAGAACAGGAGAAATTCTAGAAAATATGAATAACTGCAGAAATGAACAATAAGAGATGACAGGTAAGTGGGCCTTCCAGATCTATACTGGTCTAGATAGGAAGAGGCTCATTTATACATCCACTAAATAATTATGTTACCTCGTATTAATAGCTTTCAGTTGTTGATTACAAGATTCTATAGCTGCACTTTTCAATACAATAGTCACCAGCCATATAGGGCTATGTAAATTTTTTAAAATATTTTATTTAATTTTGAGAGAGAGAGAACGAGTGAGGGAGGAGCAGACAGAGAGGGAGACACAATCTGAAGCAGACTCCATGCTCTGAGCTGTCAGCACAGAGCCTGACATGGGGCTTGCACTCACGAACCATGAGATCATGGCCTGAGCTGAAGTCAGACACTTAACCAACTGAGCCACCAAGGTGTCCCTATGGCTATGTAAATTTAAGTTAATTAAAATCAAATATCATTTCCTTATTTGCAATAGCTATACATTACGTCATTGTTTTCATCATGATTTAAAGCTCCATTAGATTATATTGTTCTATAATCTGTTTTAATAAATTCTATATTTGTAAAATATTGTTTCCTTTGCCTTAATTTAGACTTTTTCCTGATTCATATGCTCCCAGTGGTGGAATAAAAAAGAAACAGATTTCTATTATACAACCCTACCAATCTTCACTATCTCCTCTCATCCAGGGAAAGGTGTGGGCAGATGCTCAAATAATTTGGAATTTGAACTAAGGAAAGAAAAAGAAAGATCATTTTCTTTTCAGGTGACTCACCTATTTCTATCATGTGTTTTAGAGAGGAAAAAGAACTGGATTTGAGATATAAAGAATATAGCAGATGTACCATCACCCAGTTATGAGAAGGATAATGAAATCCATGGTGGTATTCACATACTGTCGTGTTCTGAGTCTGTTCTTTACCATTGCCCTTGGGGTACTATGAACTATCTTTGAATCCTAAACATAAGCTACCTTTTAAAAAACATAACGTAGGGGTGCCTGGGTGGCTCAGTCGGTTGAGTGTCTAACTCTTGATTTTGGCTCAGGTCATGATCCCATGGTTGTGGGATTGACCTCCACATCAGGCTCCACACTGAGCATGGAGCCGGATTAAGATTCTCTCTCCCTCTGCCCCTCTTCCCAATTCATACATGCTCTCTCTCTCAAAATAAACAGTAAAATATTAAAAAATAAAAAATAATCTAGTTTGAATAGCTTTAATTTAATCTAGATAATAAACCATGAGGTACATTTTAATATTCCTATTTACAGATGAGGAGACTTTGGTTCAATGAGTTCAATAAAAGTGATAGAGCCTCAATTAAAATCTATATGGCTTATGTGAACTAAAAACATGTCATATGACTATTATGCTACCACATTTGCAAGGTCAAAGTCTTAGTACTAAAATCTGAGGATAAGGAATAAATATGGTATTGCTCTGGGTAAATTTTATTTTTAATCTCTTGTGGGTCAATTTATAGGAAAGGAACAGAGATTAAGGATATTGAGGCAGGGCTGTGTGTGTAATATAGAGGAAACCCATGAAAAGACAGAGACTGAGGTAATCCCCAAACTTTTCTGATCAACACAAGCAAGTTAATAGGAGCAGTTGAGCAGATTGGAGTTGAGAGACCCATAGAGACTGTGGATGAGACATTAGGTCCAATAATTATTTACAAATAGGTGATGTACATGGCACTTCAAGAGAGATCTGCTCCCCACTAAAGCTAATTTAAATTCAGGCCTGGAAATAAGCAAGGGAAGATGCTAGGTTTAGTTTGAGAAGGCAAGGGGACAAGGATAAGAAAATGGAAAAAATCCCGATATAGTAAGACTGCAGATACATACACCATCAAGTTTCTGGGTCAAAGTATAATAACTACCGACCCTAGCAATGTTACTTCCTGAAACATCAACCTTAGCATAAGGTTGACTTGAGAGTAATCTTTATGCTTCTAATTTGGGGGAAATAGAAAGCATTGTTTCATTTTCAGGGGCTTCATTCATATTCAAACTGTAAATAAGAGAATTTTCCCATGGTTGCTGAATAAAACTGAAAAATCAAAAGAGATTTGATTTGTTATTGAAGTTTAGAAATATGTCTATGAATGACTAGCCAAAGATGGCAGAATTTAGATATGATGAGATGGATTGATGCAGCTATCTGCCAAACAGCATGATTAAAACCATTCAGACCCTGAAAATGGAACAGAGAACACTGGCTTTATTTCTGTAAACTAAAATGTCACCATCAGACTTAAGTGCTCTTGTCTTGTCAGAGGATTTATTATTATTAAGAATTTCTCTGACATGCATTTGCCAAGTGCTTCATTGAAGTTTGCCATCACTCACAGCTCCTTGGTGACAAGGTTCGACTAGACTTCAATAATAAAAAGAAATAAGACATCCATGCAAATTAGCTCTAGTTGCATGTCCAAGGACCCTCATTAGCCCATGATTTCAAGACAAGGTCAATTTAATCTGTAATATGATTAATTGGATGTGGAGGACTGTATCATGTAGTAAAGAGGCATCAAAACATGTATGTTAGTTTCAACTTTTACTGGAGAATTAAAAGGTGAGTCCTCTGTTGCAGAGACAGTACTCATTCATCATCCCATGGTCAGCTACATCTCTGGATGTAAAATTAGCTAGGACCTGGGATAGGCATGTAACTTTAAGGTCCATCCCAAGATAAACAATAATGGATATTATTCTGTGTCTGATTCTTCTGCAGACCATTATTTCACAGTGTGTATTAAAAGCTTTACAGATTTGGGGTGCCTGGGTGGCTCAGTTGGTTAAGCGTCTGACTTCGGCTCAGGTCATGATCTCACAGTTTGTGGGTTCGAGCCCCACATCGGGCTCTGTGCTGACAGCCAGCTCAGAGCCTGGAGCCTGCTTCAGATTCTGGGTTTCCCACCCTCTCTGACCCTCCGCTGCTCACGCTGCCTCTCTCATTCTCTCAGAAATAAATGAAACAGTAAAAAAAAAATTTTTTTTTAATCTTTACAGATTTATATTTTCTGAACTCAGCTGGGCCCTCGATCCCAGCACCACCTATCAATCCCATTACCTGACTTTAGTCAGCTACTTTTCCCATTTTCTTATTGACACATTCAGAGCTATCCCTTTTTCTCAGACTTTCTCTATACTCAATTCCCATTCCACTTTTCAGCAGATCGCGTGACTACTTAGAAAATTGTTGCAACTGGGCTTGATTTCCCTTATCCCTCCACCTCTTTATTAAACTTTCTACTGCCATCCCTTCTTTCTTTTCTCCAATTTAATGGGATAAACTAGCCTCTGGTTGCTCTAAGATACACTTTACTTTTGTGTTTTTGAAATTCTCCTGTCTATTCTGCTCTAAGACCTAACTACATCAGTCATGTTTCCTTTATGGACCTTGAACCACTCCTTTCCACTGGCTCCTGACTCTGAGGTTAATCTTCCAAATTCTATAGACTTTTCCTTTGCCCCATGGTCTGTCTAACTATTCAAAAAGTCATACTATGCTCAATGCTAAACAGTTATGTCAACAACCTTGAAGGGAAGGAGATTTTACTCCATTTGAAGCCTAGCAAGTTAGTCTGCCACAGTTTTATACATACTGACAGGAGACAAAACTCCTAGCTAAGACACACAGAATTTTACTATTCATAGTACAGCAACAAGTGTGGGCTTTATATTTGCTGTGATTCCTTGTGTCCCCATGTCTTACAAAAGAGGATATTGTGTACACAGTGGACTTATGTTATAGCTAAGGAACCAACTACACTTAGAAAAACCCCAATATTTTAATAGGCTGCTGGCAGATTGATCGTCCAACTTTGTACAGGAAGAAGACATTTTCTTTCTTATTCTGATAAGGAAAAAAGTGCCCTCCATCCTAGAAGGAAAATCTATCTCTATTTTCCAAGACATTCTATTGTACAAACCTCCCTGAAAATGTAATTTGGGACCAAAGCTGTCCCCATTTTGTAGAAATGACACAGAGAATTGCAGGCTGCCATTTATTTATTTATATTCTTACTAGTAAAAAAAAATCGACTGTATGTTCTCTATATCCTAGCCATTTTGCTCACTGGGGAGTTATTGAGAGATACAGATCACAGCACCAGATCTGAAGAATTCTATTGTACTATATANGGGGAGGAGCACAAGCAGAGAGGGGCAGAGAGAGAAACGGAGAGAGAGAGAATTGTAATTAGGTTCTGCACTGTCAGCATGGAGCCCAATGCTGGAGTTGAACTCACGAACGAGGAGATCATGACCTGAGCCAAAGGTGGACACTTAACCAACTGAGACACCCAGGCACCCCCCTACTGTATTCTTAATAGACACAATGAAACTCAGTGCACATTTTAGGAATAATGTGATTTTTAAAAGCCCTTAATTATAAATCATAAATCACACAGAGTCATTTCATTATAAACTGCTAAAAGGTTACTAGGCATTGAGGTCTAGTAAAATGTCTCCACATATATTAGTATTGATCCAAAAGAGAAGAATAAATTGAAAATAATATTTCAGCATTAACAGTGTTTTCTTCACTTCATAAAACACAAAAATGGTGTTTCTTGGAAAATATACTATTGTAGTTGCTGTAATCCTCCATTTTGTTTAAACCAACAGTTGAAATCACATTATATTAAATAACTGTGTGTGCTTGGTCTTTTGGGGTAGAGATGAGGAAATACATTTTGCCAAGTTTAGCCATTGTGAGTTCAGAGTTCAGAAGCAAATTCAATTCTTTCTGGAAATGAGTGCAATAGAACAGCTGGTCAAACACAATTTACTTGCTGACAAAAATAAACTTAATGATTTCTGGGAGATAAAAAAGGCTTACTAAAAAGGGTCATAAGGAATATCAGCCAGATTAGGTACACTTTGTCTTAAAATGTTATCTTCCTATAGACCCTAATGCAACTTTCCACGGTCCTCAAACACAAATAAGTAAATAAAACACAATGAAATTATATTTTAAAATTAAAATAAAAACAAACAAAACTAGGTAGATAGATAATAAAAAATGAAGTCATTTAAAATTGCTAAAACTTATACTGACAGACAACTTATAATGGGGCTCTCTGGAGATATTTCATTAGTTTTAAGAGTAATAAAGGGGTGCCTGGGTGGCTCCAGGCCAACTTTGGCTCGGGTCGTGATCTCATAATTCATGAGTTCAAGTCTCACGTTGGGCTCTGTGCTGACAGCGCAGAGCCTAGAGCCTGCTTCAGATTCTGTGTCTCCTTCTCTCTCTACCCCTCCCCCGCTTGCTCTCTCTCTTTCAAAAATAAATGAACATTTAAAAACAACAAAGAAGAGTAATAAAGAGATTGTAGAAGAAAAGAAATAATCTATTGAATTTTTGCATTAGACAAACCAGGATTTGCATTCTGAAATAAAATTTACTTGGGAAAAAATGGTAGAAAATTATTTGTCTTCAATTTCTGTCTCCAGACTCACAAATCCAACACTTTAACAAAATACAAACTGGAACGACTGTTCTTCTAAACATTGGTACTGTATTTTGAGGTCGATGGGACACTCACTGCCTCATATCTTCTCTCCTTTCTTTTTTCATCTTTACTTTGAAAAATATAAGATCCATAAGAAGTTGTAAAAGTAGTACAGAGAATTCCAGTACCTCCAGGTAGCCTCCTTCAATGAAAATATCTAAGCATATAGCATCAAAACTGGAACTGAACTTGGAACTATACTATTAAAACTAAACTATAGACCTTATTTGGATTTCATCACTTTTACTGTCCCCCCTTCATTTTTTTTTTCCCTAGGAGAGAGAGAGAGAGACAGCGTGAGCAGGGGAGGGTCAGAGAGAGAGGGAGATACAGACTCTGAAATAGGCTCCAGGCTCTGAGCTGGCAGTCAGCACAGAGCCCGACGCCGGGCTCGAACCCACGAACCGTGAGATCACGACCCAAGCGAAAGTCGGACGCTTAACCGACTAACCCACCCAGGAGCCCCCCCCCCTTCATTTTTTAAAAAAGTTTATTTATTTTGAGGGAGAGAGAGAGAGAGAGACAGAGAGAGACAGAGAGAGAATCTGTATGAGTGGGAGAGGGGCAGAGAGAGGGAGAGACAGAATTCCAAGTGCTGTCAGCACAGAGCCTAGTGTGGGGCTTGAACCCGTGAACCGTGAGATCATGACCTGAGCTAGACTCTTAACCAACTGAGCTACCCAGGAGCCCCTGCCCTCCCCTTCATTTTTAAAGCTAATTTCAAATATACAACTCACAGAAAATAACTGTCCAGGAAGCAAAGAGGGAATGGAGTGGGAACGGAGGTGGAGGTGTCCCTTGTGGGGGATACTGCTGTTAACATAGTGCCAGAAAAGTGCAGGCAGGACTGGAAACAGCCTGAGTCACTGCACAATGAAGAGTCTATTTTGTTGATTTAATATGCCCACCCATTGACAGTACCACAGAACAGCCTAGTGGAAAATGAAGGTGAACTTGGTCACCTCCAAGGCAAAGCCTGCTAGAACTGAGAAACAGGACAGGGAGTTTCTAACACACACTCTTCCAGTTGTGAAGATCTGAAGCTAGCAGGCAAGCCCATGTTCACATCCTGCCTATCCACAGTTTCTACTGCTGAGTAAAATATAAAATGTTAGGAAGTTTGGCATACTCAGAAGATTACATGAAAATGTGATGCTGGAGGAAATCACTGCAGGAAAGAAAAGACTGAGATTAAAAATAATGGAGCTGTGATGAAATGTGAGATCAACGGGCTAAGAAAGAATTCCAAAGCAAGTAGAAATAAATATACTGATCACAGAAGGGGGGACTGATTTGTAGGAAATGAGGCAATGAACCTCCTCTTTCCATAATTTACAAAGATGTTAAATAAGAATAACCCCGGGACTAAAACCTAATACACATTTCCCTATAGTTTCCATATTAGACAGACAAGGTTTCCTCAAACAAATAAACATACAAAAACAAAAAATCCCCACTATTTTACTTCTCAAAAGTATTTGTTTAAATGTGAGTGAAGCCACCATCTTTGCACTGATTTTATCATCTTTTTAAATATGGAAGTGAAGCTCATCAAATGATAATTGTAGAGTTTATAGGGGAACTTTTCTTTGGGATGAGAGTCAATTTACTCCCTGGGGTGGGATGGTCCTGAAAGAGTGACTATTCTCAATGGCTATTTATTTTTATTATGAAATTTTAACTGCATTCAGTGTTCTTCACTAGAGACCATGTGGTCCCAAAGGTTTATCTATATCTAGTTAATAAACGCAACATTAAATATCTTACAGTTGTAGCACTACTTGATCTAGTTGCTATAAATTTTAAGTTCCAAAGTCATTTTGGAGAGAAAAACTTTCTGGTTTCCTTTAGTGAAAGGGAAGAAAACTGTTAATTTTCTTTTTGTATTATGAATTTCCAATTTGCAGAACTTCTTCCAGAGATTACTGTATGATCCCCATAATCTCTCAGTTTCCTTGGTTTATTTTAATCTTTTAGGCTTCCTAGTTTCCTTCTTTCCCAATTTTCTTCTAAATCTTAGTCAAAAATATATTTTTAATTTTTCATTTTTTAAGTTTTTTCTTTCTCTTAGAGAGAGAGAGAGAGATCTACATGAGAAAGGGAGGGACAGAGAGATAAGAAGAGAGAGAGAACCCCAAGCAGGCTCCCTACTATCAGCGCAGAACCCGATGCAGGGGCTTGAACACATGAACTGTGAGATGATGACCTGAGCTGAAATCAAGAGTCAGACACTTAACCAACTAACACACCCAGGTGGCCCCAAAACTTTTTTTAAAACAAAGTTTACATGTCATGCATCCATTCACTCTTCTTTCCACCCTGTGTTTTCTCTCTCTGTACAAACCTTACCACTCAAAGTTTAATTGTACAATTCCAAACTGCCACCTTTTCAAACTCAAGAGGAACTTTTTAAGTTTTAAAAAATAAATGTATATGTTACAGGACACATAATTTTCTACAGTTGCTTCAGCTCTCATTGGAAGAAAGGATACAACAACATTAGTAAAGGTGAAAAAAAATTAAACAAGAAACAAAAAGCACATTGCATTTGTAGCTAGACCTTGAAATGCCAAGCCGTTTCCTTTTCTCCAATCCCACATATAACCATTATCCTAAAGTTGCTGTGATCATTCCGATCAATGCTTACAAATGTATGAACACTAAAGGGAGACAGTTTGAGTCAGAATCTCTGTCCGCTGTTGACTATACTGTGATCTTGGACAAGTAACTATCTGACTCGATATCTTGGTTTCTTTCTCTTCAAAATGGCAAAATGTGGTTATTGCTTTTTATTTTTAACGTGCCTGGGTGGCTCAGCCGGTTAAGTATCCAACTTCAGCTCAGGTCATGATCTTGTAGTTTGTGAGTTCAAGCCCCGCATTGGGCTCTGTGCTGACAGCTCAGAACCTAGAACCTCTTTCAGACTCTGTGCCTCTCCCTCTCTCTGCCCCTCCCTTGCTCATGCTCTGTCTCCTTCTGTCTCTCAATAATGAATAAAAACATTAAATTTTTTTTAATTTAATATTTATTTATCCATTTTGAGAGGAAGAGAGAGCAAGCACAAGCAGCAGAGGGGCAGAGAAAGAGAGAGAGAGGGAGGGAGGGAGAGAATCCCAAGCAGGCTCCATGCTGTCAGGGCAGAGCCCCATGCGGGGCTTGATATCTCCAACCTTGAGATCATGACCTGTGCCAAAATCAAGAGTCAGATGCTTAACCAACTGACCCACCCAGGTCCCCCAACATGGCTATTGCTTTATGTAATGTTTATGAGAGGGGGGAAAAAAGAGATTTAGGCAATTAGAAAATTGCCTGACATTTGCTAAGGTCTCTATACATGTTAAATACTGTTAGCATCATTATTATAAACTTTTTCTAAAAAGGGCCAAATAGTAAATATTTTAAAGTTTGTGAGCCATGTGGTATATCTTTCTTTTTTTCCTCTCTCTCTCTCTTCCTCTTTCCTTCTCTTCTTCCCTTCCTCCTACTTTCTTTTCTCCTATCCCTCCTAATCTCTGCTTTTTCACCTAATCTGTATAAAAGCAAAAACCAAACCCAAACCCAAACAATTTGTAGCTCATGGAGCAGTATAAAAATAGACCATGGGCTGGATTTGACCTATGCATCATAGTAAATTCTGTAAATACAGTAAATACTGTAAAACTTCAGCTATACCTAACAATCTATATGGTCATAAAGATTAAGTTAGGGATAGCTGAAGTTTTACACTATTGATTTGTCTCACCCATTAAAATAATAAATTTCTCCATTATTCTAGTTTTATGTGGCTCAAAAATTTTTATATACTAGCTGTGCCTGTTTTGTTGGATTTACTCTTAGATATCTTATATCTTAGGCAACTTTTTATAAGCAATTTCTTCCTTTAACAAATTATTTAAA
This sequence comes from Crocuta crocuta, assembly GCF_008692635.1. NCBI lineage: Eukaryota > Metazoa > Chordata > Mammalia > Carnivora > Hyaenidae > Crocuta > Crocuta crocuta. The sequence continues at coordinate 1,193,152 of NW_027529541.1, forward strand.
TAATCTCATTTTATGGTAGAATACTTTTAGATTTACAGAAAAGTGACAAAGATACTACCAACAGTTCCCATATACCCTCACCTAGTTTCTCTACTCGTGTCTTCCTACCTGTCATAAGAAAACAACACTGCGATGTTATGTTACCTAAATGCCACAGTTCTTCATACTCCAGAGGTTTATCTCTAATGTCCTTTTCCTGTTCCATGACTGCATCCTGAGTACCACCTTACATTTAGTCTTCACGTTTCTCTAGCCTCATTTGATCTTTAACAGTTTTTCAGATTTTGATTCTGATCATCGACTTTGGCAGTTCTGAGAAGAGTTGGTCAGTTGTTTTTCTGAATGTCCCTCAATGAAACTTTATTTTACATTTTTCTCATGATTAGACTGAAGTTGCAGGTTTCATGGAAGACTACAGAAATAAAATGCTATTCTCATGGTTATCAACTATCATGATTTATCGTGCTATCAACATGATTTATCTCTGATGATGTTGCCCTAGGTTGCCTGCCTGAGGTAAAGTTTGTGAAGTCTCTGCACTGTCAAGTCACTTTTTCTCCCCTTCACATAATCTACTCTTTGGAAGCAGGTCACTAAGCACACCTCCTGGTCAAGTAGCAAGGAATTAAGCTTCCATTCCTTGGTGTGGGGGAAATGTCTACAATAAATATTTGGAATTCTTCTTTATGGGGGACTTGTCTCTTTTCCCATTTATATTTATTTATTGTATCCATTATTTATATCAGTTTGGATTTATTTTATAGGTGGGGTTATGATTTAATATATTACTTATTTGGTTTTCAGTTTGTTCCAGCTCTGTCCATTGAAAATTCTTGCGCTGAAAATTTCAATGCTGCGTCCCATGGAGATGCTTCCATTGTTTAGTATTTTGAGCACTTTCTTAGTTTCTGGCATTAAAAGATGCTCCAGGCTTATTTTGTATATTCCTTCCCCAGCCCTAGAATCAACCAGTTCCGCAAGTATCTCTGATTTCTTTTCTGGGAGAATAGTATTAATAATCAAGATCTGGGCACAGGTCGGGCAATTTAAAAAAAAAATTAAACTTTCTGATTATTTATAGCACACAAAAATCACTGTTGATTTTAATATATTGATCCTATAACTACGGTATCAGATTGAAACTGTTTTGTGTACATCATCCTGCAGATAAGAGTTGATTTACTGTATGAATAATATTGTTTTGGCAATTTTAATTCTGCCTTCCAATTCTTATACAATTTACTTTTTTTTTAAAGATATATTATTTTGGATAGCATCTCCAGGACAATGTTAAGCTGTAGCATCTTTGTCCCATATCTGATTTTAAATGAATGTTCTACTGCTTACTGTAAAGTGTTAAGTTTTCTGCAAGTTTTTGATAATGCTACTTATCAGGTTAAAGAGGAAATTTTCTATCTCCGATCTGGTTAGAGAAGTAAATAAATCTTAAAGTCATCCTAAATATTATCACATGCTTTTCTGAATGTGTAGAGAAGAGTTTATGGATTTTTTACTCATTTTAATCAGTTTATGGGATGAAGTACATAAACTGAATTTGTAATTCTATGACATAAGATATACTCTTTTGANTCCTGCCCTTTGATATTCTGCTATGTACTTGTCTATTTTATTTTTCAAATAACAATGTTTGAGGGTATTAGTTTTTCTCCATATTTCAATTTATTTTGTTTTATTAAATCTACTTCTATCATTTTCTACCTACATGGGTGTATCTCTGTCTCTTTGTGATAAATAAAATTAGTTTATTTTTATCTTTATTCTGTTGTATTTAAAGTTATAATTTTTATCTGAAAGGCTGCTTTAAATTCATTCCACAGCTGTAAATAAGTGATAGTTTCATTTTTTTAAATACATGTCATTCTGTTATATTTTCTTCTTAAAGCAATTTTATATAAAATGTATATGTATGTACTTAGGTTTTTATTTTAAAATTGCTCTCTATACTATGTTTTGGGAGCTGTCATATCTTTTTCTGGATACCTAGATTCATTAAGAATATGCTTTATATATTTTATTTTATTGTTTTTATAATTACTGCTTTTATTTTGTTTTATATATTTTAAACTACTGAGCAGTTTTGAAATTTTCTTTGTATGCTGGGACCTGATCAGGTGTTAAAAGTTCCACATATACATGGAAACACTCTGCATTCTTTCAGATGTTGAGGTAAAAGCTTCTTGCTATAATTGCAGTAGTCTCTCTGTATGTTCTACACCAGTCCAGGCTTTGCAGCCAGGCTTACAGGGTACATATCCAGTTTCATCCATGATTATATGTGTGAGCTCAGACAGCACTTAAACTTTCACCCACCTCAGTGTCCTCCTGTGTACAATGAACCTTCCTGTCAGGTTTTTAATAAGTATTAAGCAAGTTAATGTGTATGAAGTACCTATGGATTTGCCTGGAATATATCAAGAGACACAGTGCTCACCATCACACATTTCAAGGGCTCAGAAATATATCTTACTGGTGAATCCCTCCTTTTCTCATTATGCATAATGATGTTCTCTGTCTCCACAAAAAGCTTTTTTCCTCATTTTGTCTAGTGTTGTTCTCATTTATAAGCAACTGCGTACTGTATTTTTCCATTTTTTGCTTTTAATTTTATATTGTTTTATATTGAACAATTTTATATTGTTTATATATGAAGAATTTTATATAGTTCAAAGTTGTCTGTTTTAAACCTATGTGTATACACACATTTCAATTATGCATGTATTTTTATCTTTTAAGGGTAGATTTTCCTTGCCTATTTTGATTACTAATATTTTCAAATTTATTTTTGCTCTATTCTGTGCTTCTGTTGCATGTGCTTACTCGTTTTTCCCTCTCTCCTTTCTGGATGTGTATTCACTGTGACATTTTCTTTATTAAGTTTTATTTCCTCTCTTTCTTTCCACTAGTTTGAAAGCAATATGTCATATTTATTTGATTTTAATGTTGATGTGTATATTTTTAACATGAATATTTGGCATGGAAATACCTAAGAGAACATACAACTCCATTCTCCTTTCTGATAACATCTGGCATTTAGATTAGTTTAACCCCAGTGGCTCTTCTCACACACGGCATGTTATTGTTGTCCTTCATTTTACCTCCACCTTGAATTTAATCTCCTCCACTAGTTCCTGCTATTAATATTGATATATACAGTTAATTATACATACATTTCCCTACATGACTATCAATTCCTTTGCCCATAATTGGTATTTTCCTGTGTTTTCTAATGAGCTTTTTTTTTTTCCTTCTTAAATTATACTTCTGCGGTAGTTCTTTGGAAAAAGGATAAACTCCACCTTGTTTTATCTCTTACTTTGTCATCTTTCTTCCATGGTAGTTAATCTGGCTGGCAGTTATTTTTCTCAACAAGTTAAAAACATAATGTCATTGTTTCCTGACCTTCACACTGAAAGTGGGGAGTCTGCTCTCAGTCTCATTGTTATTAATTTGTAGAGCATGTATCTTTTATTTCTAGTTACTTAAAATTTTTCATTTAGTGTTTGATAGTCTAGAGTTTCATAATAGTGTGCTTATGTACATACAGATAGCAAGAAATAAAAGGGCATATGTGTAGTGTGGTAGTATTAGGTAATATTTTTTAAGGCAGCACACTATGAAGTTATAATTCTTAGCAATCATCTTTGAACTTATGCCGAATTAAGCAATATGCTTAAGGGCAAATATTCCATGGAAACATATAATTAGGTTAAAAAACGTCCTTTGTATAATAAATTTTCCAAGATTCTTATTGTTACAGATTAAATTTAACAAACACTACAGGGTGCCTGTGTGGCTCAGTTGGTTAAGTTTCTAACTCTTGACTTTGGCTCAGGTCATGATCTCACAGTAGTGAGATCAAGCCCCACGTTGGGCTCTGCACTGGATATGGAGTCTGGTTGAGATTTTCTCTCCCTCTGTCTCCCTCTGCTCCTCCTGCCCCACTTGTGCAAGTTTATTTTCTTTCTCTCTTTCTTTCAAGAAGTAAAATAAAGACTACCAAATGTTGGCAAGGTTTCAGTTAAACATGAAACCTCATGTACAACTCAGGGGATAACAGTCATTAAAACATCTCTTTACAGAAATTTGGTAACATGGGAAAATCTGAAAAATATATTCATACAAATTAACTGAGGAATTCAACTTCTAATACTTTTTCACAATGATAATTTTATTCAGAGGACTATGAAAAAAGATATATAACACAATTTTTAATAAAACAGCAAACTTAAACTGGAATTAGCATGCTTAAATCTTAATGGTATGTCTATATAGCAGGCCACTTATATGGCTATTAAAGTAGGAACTTCATCCGAGATGAAATAAGTCATATTACAAAAATTTGTTTATAAAACTATATATAAACACAATGTGGTAAAAATGTAGTCCAACTGATCAAACATAAGAAGTGAATAAAATACACTAACTAGTGGCAGATTTAGTATTTGGAAAATATTATGAATATTAAATTTTTTCTGAAGTTCCTAAGCTTATTACATGAACTACTCATATGATCAGGTAAAGCGATTACTATATATGGGAGGGACACAAGAAACATAGCAAAAGTAGATATAAACTAGATGTTTGTAGTATAGAGTAAAAATAATATTATTAATTTCTGAGAACATGAAAGAAATAGAGATTTCTAAGTTAGTGATTTCAGCCTTAGAAAAGTATAAGGAGATTTTCTAAGCATGTTACAAACACCAAAAGCAGTAAAGGAAATATTGATAAACTTGATTGCATAAAATTTTAAATCTCTTGCATAGATAATATAATAAACCCAGCTGAAGGACTAACAAAAAACAGAAAAATGTTGACAGCCCTATGACAACAAGAAGGCAAATTGTTTTAACACAAAGCATCTTAGAACTAACAGAAAGTTAAACCAGTAGCAAAACTGACATATGCAAATAGCCAAGAAGCATACAAATGTGCAATGTCGCTCATCAGTAACTAAATGCAAATGATAATAAACATGTGCCATTTCTCCCTATATGGCAAGTAAAACTGAGTATGTTTGTTAATGAGCTAATGTGGGTAGGAATTTGGAAGAAGAGTTGATTCTTCCAATGTTTTGATGAGAATGCAAATTGTCATAAACTTTTTATGTTGATGATTTAGTAGTATTTTGAAAAAACAATATTCAATCAACTCACTTCTAGGTATTTATAGTCATGCAACCACATTTTGGCACAAAAAAAAAGGATGTTCAAAAGCATTCTTATTTTCTCATGACAGGACTATGGACTTTTGGGAAAAAAATTATATAATTTATAATATGATATGTAACATACAATAAAAATATAAGGTAATTCATTTTCTCAGTTGGAATTATCAACTATAGGATATAATTTTTGAATATTGTTATCATGTGATATGGATATCTACTTAGATATTTCCAGAGAGAGAATATTTGTGTGAGAAGAACATTTTTCTGCTGTATTTTAAGTCATGGTAAAGACTCAAGTATCAAGTTTATTATATACCTAGAAGATTTTTCTGTGTTAAATCTGTGGCAAACAGGAAAATACGGCAGCATTTTCAAGCTAAATATAAAACATTTATTAAAATATGCTTTGTTTTCTCAGCAGATATTTTATCACCAATTAGCATGCTTAATGTATTTTCACATTTTGTAACCTAAAGGAAGTAAATGTAATTTATTTTTAACCACGTACATTCTCTTAGGAAGCTCACCCTTGTCAGCATCTGAGAGCTATAGGCTTAGGAGACAGTGCCTGTGGTATCCTTTAAACAATGGATTCATGAGTTAACTCCCAGAGATTACAAACCAGTGGTCCTGAAGATGTCCAAACACCTAACTATTCACCAACTATTCACCAACATCCTGTGTGATTCTGGGGCAAGCACCCAAAGACTATACACTGAGAAACACTGGCAGTAGTATTTGTCCTTTGCATAAGTCCTGGCAATGTTAATCCATTTTTATTACCTCATCATCTGCCTCATGAGGTATGCAAAAATAATCAGGAAAATATTCTCACAACAGTGGCCACAGAATGACCTTTTACCTAAAACTGTTAAGAGATGGAAATCATGCCACTGCTGCATATTCTCCTCACATCATCGTAGATTAGAATAAAGTGATCTTATTAAAAGCAGAAGGGGATTTTTTTTTAATTGAAATCTAAGTACACAACAGATCTAATTTCAAAATGGGCCAACTAGTAAAGTACTACCCATACTAAAGCTTACTAAAACTTACATCCATTATACCATCAGACATTATCCTATTACATGGTTGCTTTTGCTGTTTAAGAAACTGATTTGACTAGAACCCTGGTACAAAACATCCTGTTAAAAAAAAAAAAAAAGGCAGAGTCTCCATTTGGAAACCTAAACTGTGAAATTCCCTCAGTTTCTAATTTTACTGGCTTGTGTGTTCACAGGGAATGGGGAGATTGTTTGATATATTTCTGTACTTCAAAATAAGTTTTGGGATATTTATACTAATTTCATGTTTCATAACCTAATGTGAAATGACTGAGAAAATTACAGATCATGTTAACTATACACAATGCAGTGACAGTTTTAAAAACCTTCAATTTACATTGCATACATTTCAGATTTGGTCCCATATTCATTAAAATTGTTAAAAATTACCTGAGTTCCTGACCTCTACTCTGTCCCATTTTAAATCCTCTTGCTTCCTCTTCTCACAGCTATGTTTTCCCTATGAGACTCTGTATTCTTTGTGCTACTGTTTGGATTTTCTTTTTTCTTAAGTTTATTTATTTATTTTGAAAGAGAGAGTACATGTGAGCCAGGTAGGGGCAGAGAATCCCAAGCAGTCTCTGTGCTGTCAGCACAGAGCCTGATACAGGGCTTGATCCCAGGAACCATGAGATCATGACCTGAGCAGAAATCAAGAGTTCAACTTTCCACCACTGAGCCATCTGGGTTCCTCTGTTTGGATTACCTAGTAAGGCTTTTCTCATGCCTTTCCCATATGTCATTCTTTTCTTCTCTGCTATTCTGAGAATAACAGCATAGAATCCACTTCTTAATGTTTTGCTTTTTGTATTACAACACAAAAAGCAGTCTAAGAGAGAGCTGGTAATCTAGATGCTTGCAACTTCATAATTATAGTTACTATAAGAGTAACTGTGATCAATATTAATCAAGTCCATATTATATATATGTGCCAGACACTGTTCTAAACAATTTACATATGTTATCTTATTTACCCAACTCAAAAATTCTGATATTTCCTTGATATAGATAAAGAAATTGAGGCCAGTGATACTAATTACTTGTTTGGTAGACAGCATATAAGCAATAGAGTTGGAGCCACTCTGATTCTGGAATCCTTAACTGGCGATTTCCCAAAGATTGGTTCCTAGAAGACCAGCATCAACATTACCTTCAAACTTGTTAGAAATGTAAATGAGATCTACGCCAGATCTATTGAGTCAAAAACTCGGAGAGTAGAGCTGTGCTTTGACAAGCCCTCCAAGGGATTCTGATACAGGCTCAAATAGGAGGACCACAATCGTCAGCTATAGTGCTTCAGTGCTTAATTTAACAAGAGCTACATGTAAATGAATGAGAAGAGATATGCTAGAATAAATACGCTACTGCTGGCTATTTTATTGTTATTCTTAATATTTATATTTTGTTAAACAGTATGTTTTACAGTTTACTACATCAGTTGTTCAACTAACGACTTGATATTCATTAAGACTTTTCAGTTTACAGGAAATTAGGCTGTATGAAAGAGTAAGAAATGTATAAGACATTTCTCATCAAATTGTCCTAAAACAGCCAAAAGACAAAAAGAGAAGAAATAGCAGTTTTAGAGAGGTTATATCAATAAGTTATCAGACATGAGTAAGAGTGACTGATTTCATATGTCTATAGATCTATTTGATCTTTTTAAAAAATTTTTTTAATGTTTTATTTATTTCTGAGAGAGAGAGACACAGAGACAGACAGCATGAGCAGGGAAGGGTCAGAGAAAGAGGGAGACACAGAATATGAAGCAGCCTCCAGGCTCTGAGCTAGCTGTCAGCACAGAGCCTGACGTGGGGATAGAACCCACAAACTGTGAGATCGTGACCTGAGCCGAAGTTAGACGCTTAACTGACTGAGCCACCCAGGCACCTCTAGATCTATTTGATCTTAATTAGCATTTTTATTTAGTGAACATTATTGGCTCTTGACAAGATGATTATGTAAATTTAGTACCTATAATAAGTCAACAGAACAAAGAAATTCTGTAATCAGAAGGTGGTTATTACTTCCACTCCATTTTAAGGCCTCATATATATTACTTCTCAGTGTGCTATACTGGATTTAACTCCTAGTGGTGCTATGGAATGGTTTCTTGACCAAGAAGCAGGTAATATTCCTCTACAAACATTAATTTTCTTACCTATGCAATTGAGGATAGTGTAAAATTCTCATAGAGATGAAAGTAATTAGAGTAAAATTACATATGAGAGTAGTACAATTAGAGTAAAAGTATATATGAAAATGCCTGGAATAGGACAAAGTTTTAATAGCTGTTAGAACTAGATTTGGTTGATTATGGAGCTTTCTGCTTTTTCCTCAGGAATGAAGAAATATACTAATTTTTAAATGCATGTTGATTTATAAATGAAGGTGAATTTTCTAAGTTTTTTCCTTTGTTGTTGTTTGTGTTTGATTTTGGTTTGTTTATGAGACTGTTGGGAGAATATTCTCCATGGATCCCACATGCTTCTGCAGGTCTTCTAAGCAAAAGGTAGGTTTCTTTGCTGTCCAGGATGTCTCCATGTGGGGCAAAGTTATGCAGGTCTGTTAGTTAGTCCTCTTTAAAAGATTGGAGCTGCCTGGGGCACCTGTGTGGCTCAGCTGGTTAAGTGTCCAACTTCAGCTTAGGTCATGATCTCATGGTTTGTCAGTTCCAGCCCCATGTTGGGTCCTATGCTGACAGCTCAGAGCCTGGAGCCTGCTTCAGATTCTGTCTTCCTCTCTCTCTGCCTCTCCCCTGCTTGCATTCTTTCTCTCTCTCTCAAAAGTAAATAAACTTAAAAAATTAAAACAAACAAACAAAAAAGATTGGAGCTGCCTAAGCTTATTTCTTAAGCTGTCACAGAAATTGATTGGATACTCATCATAAAGCCGGACAACTCTGCATTACCCCACGGAGTATCAGGGGTAAGAGAGGCTATATGAGTGTGAAGCTTATGCTGTGTACTATGCCTTGGGTCCTCATTCCTCTTCTGCCTGCTCCCATGAAGGTGGGGCAGGCTAATCTGTTAGCTCACAAGTAAGGTAACTTCTTGGACCCTTCACAGCATGTGTCAAGGACTAGCTTACCTAAAGGGAACTCATGCCACCTGATGAGATAAATTATGTAAGAACTAGGGACGTGGTAATGAGTTCGGAAGCATAAGGCTAACAGTTAATAAAATTACTTCACTGTGTTATGGTTTTGAATAGGGATAATCATATTAAAATGTCCTCAAACTTGTATTGCATACCACTTCACTTGATAGCAAAACAAAAATACAATATGGGATATTTACATTGGTTCTCTACTTGGTATTTTCACAGAGCCTGGGGTAAGGCCAAGTCCTTGTTCTTTTTCTGCTCAAATTATCCTTTTGATGCAGTCCTTTTGTTCCTGACTGGATGAAGGCCTTTGCTGTAGATGCATGGTGAATTGATTTACCTGATGGTGTAATGGTAGACTAAGGGACATGCCCATATTCAGGAAAGGAAGAGTCAGATTAGTAGCTTCAGTCTTCAAAAATAAAAAAGTAAGGGTTTCTGAAAGTGAACAGTCATTCAGGTCCTGTGAGTAGAGAAGTGAATGAAATGAATCTTCACAGAAAAGATGAGATTAGATATAGAATGTTAAAGCTGAATCAGACCATAAATATAATCTAGTCCAAATCTAGAGAGATTCGGTCACTTGTCCAAGGTCACACTGTGCAGTTGGTAGCACACAGATCTCATAACTACAAGGCCAGCATATTATTTCTCTACACCAGACATTCAAAACTGTGACAGTAATACAGATGGAGTTTGCAGCCCTGGTCTAGGGAAAATAAATCTGAGAGAGTTTCTCTTATTCATTCATTATCTCTTTCTTTTGTTTTTGTGGGGCCATTATTTTTCATGCAGTTGTATTACAGGTTCACGTAATTTAAGCATTTTGAGATTTATAAATATTGTTTCTCACCAAGGCCAATCTATAAAGTTCCATTTCCATTAGAATTATTTAGAGATCAAATAATTTATAGCAGATGTTAAAGAGTATTATTTATGAAATAGTAGTGAATTAGTTTGGTGTCAATTGTATTTCAAATTTGGCACTTAGTTGGATGTTGTCTCTTTTTGTCAACATTTCCCAAGGCAAGCATGTTGGTGGATGTTTTTTAAGTCATGAATTCATTATGTCATTAATTCATTTCAGTGAATTAAATACGTGTATAAATGAATATGCAAAATATTTATATATGCTATTTTATATAAATATACATACTTCATTGCATATATTTTTAGTTTAAAATTCCATGTATAAATAGAAGCATTTTGTAAATAGTCATTTGGGTGACACAAATACCGTTTAATGTTATATAACCATTTCATTAGAAGTTAGAACATATTGCAAAGTTCCAAGGATATAGATTTTATAGATTTTATAGAGTTAGGTACTGAACTATGGAGAAGTTCCCACAATGTCCATCAAAATAATGGTGCATTCATAAGTATCTTCAAATTTATAAAAATAAGTGTAAATATGCATGAAAAAATATACCAAGTAAAAATTTCACAATCTTTTAAAGTATCAGTGTTTAAATAAGTGCGAATCATATTGCCATTCCAAATTAAATGAACTGAATTTTTATTGTAACTGTGTTTTATCATACTTACAGAAGAGTAAAGAATTCAAAGAGCTGAAAACTACTTGGTTTTGTTCCAAAATGAAATTTGGAGAATCCAAGGGACTGAATTACTTATCAAACTTCACCTGCAGGATAGGTACTAAAGATTTCCCTAAAACCATAACCATAACCAAAGGTGCACAAGGTTGTGATAAGGTAGAACCATTCAACTGTGTTATTAAGCCAAAAGTAACTAATAGGTGGATAATTTCAAACAGGTGATTATTTACTGCTCACATCTTTGTTTAGATAGAGAACCAAAACACAGAAGTGATTTAAAAGGCCTTGATATTTGTGAATCCTTAAATGCTATCTGGTTAGCAAAGTGAATTGGTACTTTATTTACTGGGTGATCATCTTATAAAGACATAATTTCGGGGCACCTGGGTGGCTCAGACAGTTAAGCATTTGACTCTTGATTGGGGTCAGGTCATCATTTTAGGGTCCTGAGACTAATGCCTGTATCAGGCTCCTGCTGAGCATGGAAACTGCTTGGGTACTTGGGATTCCCTGTCTCTCTCTCTCTGCCCCTTCCTCTACTTGTGCTCCTGCTCTCAAAAAATACTTTCTTAAACTCAAACTACCTACCTCCAACAGGAACTTAAAACTTCTATTTCAAGATGGTACTGCCAATGAGCTAACAACTCCCTGCTTATCCCATCACCCCACAAGAAGAAACCATTCTCTGCCTGAACAAAATATAAACAAAAGCCTTCTTTCCTTCTTTCTCTTCCTTCCTTCCTTCCTTCCTTCCTTCCTTCTTCTCTTAATGCATGTCTGACTCTGTGCTAGGTTTGTGAATTCAATAGGAAGCCTTTATGGAAATCATCATTATGAAAGACAACAGTTCAACGACTATTTTGATGCTACATACGTAAGAGAGGCCCTTGCACTGAGTCTTTGGCTTTAGAGGACTCAGCATATCCCAAACACATACACAACATGCACTAAAGAATATAGCTACCTTGTCACTCAGAATTTAGCATTCAGATCCATCACAGGAAAACTCTTAATTTTGAGTATGCACTTTATAGTAATACTGTTTAGACCCCAGGGACCTCTTCACATTTCGCCCTATTCCTTCAAAACATGAAACAACTGTAACTGACTGCTATAAAACGTGTGTGTTGTATGGTACTGGAAGATGGATGATGTTTTGGACACTGTTGAGATAATTGAGCGGTGGATGGGCTTACCAAAGAGGTAATGTTAGCATGAAGGCAATAGCTTCTTGCATGGCGAAATACCATTTCCCAGAAAGCAGAAAGGTGAAACATCAATTTTTCTCTTATTATTTCATTTTGTGCTTCCAGCGGTACTCACACATTATTACAATTTTCATATGAGGTGCACATAGCAGCTGAGAATCATTTTTCAGTACAAAATAATTCATATCACTGGTAAATTAGTATACATGATGCTTCACACATAATATGTGTGAAGCATGATCCCTGTTCTTAACACTGGCAATCAGAATGTTCTTTATATTCTAGAAAGCCAAAATTCCAAATAGTTTTATTATAAAAATGTTATAAATTTGACTTAAATTTTAAAAAAGCTAAGTAAAGTGACCTTGATATAAATATCATTTAAATTTTGATTTATGGTACTTGAAATTAAGAGACAAAAATTATAAAATATAATTTTGAATAATTTAAAATAAAAATGTTATTGTTTTAAGCATATTTTTGATACTTATATTTTTCTTAAAATATATACAATTCTATACACTCTGTAAGCAAATATTATTTTAATTTTTATCCTTTGGGTCATTGAAAATGAGTACAAAGACTGTTAGAGAAACAAGAAATTCAAATATGCAACACAGAGAAGAAAAAAATGAAAACAAAAGGAAATATATAATCTTCAGAGAGGCTGTCTGTTTAAATTTTTAAAAACTTGAGATAGTGAAATGGAGCATATTTTTGTGGGACATGACCCACTTAAAATTGCAATCAGGACATTACAAATTCTTTATTAATGAATATTTAATTACTTAATTAACTGATCGAAACAGTGAAACCGAGCAAAAAAATTATTCTCATGAAATCCACTGCTTGAATAGGTCAGATGATAGCTTTATAACTTTATATTCTTTACTAGTTGAAGATTTAATTACCCATAGAAACAATGGGAATGTATGTGTGCTTCTATCTGCATGTACTTGCTTGTATATGCATAAAGTGTCTCCGGAAAGGCACATGGGAATCTGACAATGGTTATCTCGGGAAGCAAAGTAGGTGACTGGGTAGAATGAACAGATGGTCTCTATAATTTTTTAAAGTAATTTTAAAAAATTTACTTATTTATATATTTTAAGAGAGAGAAAGAGAGAGAGAGAGAGAGAGAGAGAGAGAGAGAGAGAGAATGAGTGGGGGAAGGGCAGAGAAAGGGAGAGAGGGAATCCCAAGCAGGCTCAGCACTGGCAGCACCCAGCCTGATGCGGGGCTCGGACCCATGAACCATGAAATCATGACCTGAGCTGAAACTAAGAGTTGGACACTTAACTGACTAAGCCAACAAGGTGCCCCTCTCTATACTTTTTGAACACTGTGTATCCATTACCTATTAAAACATAAATTGTTTTTAAATAAAATATTTTTTAAAAGACCTTAATTAAGAGGTAAAGAAATTATTTCTCAGGTCATGTTAGTTCACTTCTGTCTTCACTGCATATTAAAAAAGAGGTTATAGCCTATAATTACATACAGCATTTAAACAAATAATTGGATGTCATTTACCTAGCACATTATGAACTGTGCTGCCAAAGAATAATCAAAGGTGGGCAAAATATAAAGGATGACTAAGAGCCTTACTTTAGTTTTGCTGCTATAGCTTTTCTAAAACACTCTCATTTCATCTGACCTGCTGCCCTGACATATTATTAAACTAAAGATCTCTGTCTTCATTCAACATACTTTAAAAATGTGTCAAACACTGTGATTTAAAGTTAAAAAAGACAGTCTCTTTTCCCAGAGCACAGAGCCAACCAGGGATACTAACGGGGGAAAAGGCAATTGCAGTATTATTTGATAATTGTCAGAAAGTGCTAAAACTGGAACACTATGGGATAACACAAGAGAAAAAGCACATAGACTGGTGAGCAGGAGTTAAACAAAGGAGGAAGTGAAGGTTGGAGAAGATATTTTCAGCAGAGGAATCAAGACAGAATGAGGCTTACTGTAGGTAAGGAGTTTAATTTACAGTGAATAAACTGGAGAGGAAAGCAGGTGCTAGGGCTTTACCCTGCTGTATTTACAAAGGAGTTTAAATTTTATCCAGACGGCTCTGGGGAATCATTGACAAGGTTTTAGCAGGTCAGATTTGTGTTTTAGAACTATCACTTTTCTACAGGATAAAGAATAGATTGTCCAGAGACAATTTGGGAGCTATTGGAATTATTACAGTGGGAATAGTGTAAGAAGAAGGTCCAGTGGAAAACAGTGTGGAGGTTCCTCAGGAAACTAACAATAGAACTCCCCTATGACCCAGCAATAGCACTGCTAGGAATTTACCCAAGGGATACAGAAATGCTGATGCATAGGAGCACGTGTACCCCAATGTTCATAGCAGCACTCTCAACAATAGCTAAAACATGGAAAGAGCCTAAGTGTCCATCCACGGACGAATGGATCAAGAAGATGTGGTTTATCTATACCATGGAATACTACATGGCAATGAGAAACAATGAAATCTGGCCATGTGTAGCAACATGGATGGACCTTGAGGGTGCTATGCTGAGCGAAATAAGTCAGGCAGAGAAGGACAAATATCATATGTTTGCACGTATAGGAGGATTAGGAGGAACTTAACTGAGGAGCAAGGGGGAGAAGAAGGGGGGAAATGGTGGGGGAAAGGGAGAGAAGTAAACCATGAGAGACTCTTGAATGCTGACAAAAACTGAGGACTGATGGATGTGGGGGGGAGGGGGGATGGGCATGGAGTAGGGCACTTGTGGGGTGAGCACTGGGTGTTATGTGGAAACTAATTAGATAATAAACTATTTGTAAAAAAATAAAATAAAAAAAATAAAAAGAAATAAAACATAAAAAAAAAAAAAGAAGAAGAAGGTCCAGTGGAGACTGAGATGAATGTACAGAATTACCTGTTGATTGACTTGTTTGGGGGTTGACACACTGGGTATTAGTGGGCTTCCTACAGTCCAGGTTGCCAGACTTATCAAATAAAAATACGGGATGGCCAGTTAAATGCGAATTTTAGATAGGCAATGTATTAATATAACATGTGCCATGTAAGTTTAAGAGCCAAAAAAGTATTCATTTTTTTAATCTAAAATTCAAATTTAACTAGGAGTCCTGTATTTGATCTGGCAACCATACTGCAGTGAAGTATTGGATATAGTACTTCTATTTTTATAACTTTCAGGAACTCTTATATCTTCTATCACAGATATAGGTTTATATTTCATTTAACACAATTCATCATTTTAAATCAAGAATATCAGAAAAATAAAATCTAGGGCAAGAAAAGAGTAGAGGAAAAGAAAACTAATTGCATAAAAATAAAATTGATTTAAATAAAAAATTCAAGGTATTTATCTTTATTCTGTTATAATACTTCTGAATTCCATCCAGATTCTCATGCAGGAAAGTAAATAATTATTATAATATTTGTGACAATCAATGTCCTCATATCTGTGTTTTCTCAGTCTCTTCCTTATTGCCAGTTTATTTGCTTTTGCTTTGGAGGAAAGAGTTACTGAGAATTAATATCTGGGAAAATACTATTATCCTAGCTTTAAGATATCTGTTCTCTACTAAATCATTTTGACTATGCAATAATATGAATTCACTTGAAAATACCACCTCCTCTACAACTTCTCTCAAGTCCTTCGGTTAACTTACAAAATCTTATAAACTGATAATTATTAATAAGTTTCTCTGATGCTTCCTTCATATTTAGATTGCTCTCTCTGAAAAAATTCATTAAATCTAACATAACCTTGTGCTGATATCATTAAAATGTATTTGCTCCATGTCTATGCGCAGAGACAAATGAGACTACCAGCCAGCACTGTTTGCAAAATTTAACTTTTATGCTTTAAGTCCATTGGGCGAAGATCTTACCTCAAATTATTGAAAGCATTCACAAAATGTGTGGATGCTTTAGCACTCACTTAATATCCATTTCAGTATTATATCAATTGTTCTTATGTTTTTTTTTCTCTTAAGTGATTTGGTTTCCCTCCTAATTTTTGCCACTTTTTAAATAATTAGATACAAATGGGTATGTTTCTATAATATTTGCTAAGAGACAAGAAGTTAATTTTGCTCATTATTAATCATTTCATATGTTTCATGTCTTGTGACTGATATTTGTACTGAAACATTTCTTTGAACATTATTAAAATCAGGATCATGTTTTGAATCATTTAGATTCTATCATTAGGACATGCATAATTTTGTTGCTTTAAATATTAAAGTTACCAGTAACTTATCCAGGTTAAAGAATTGTTAACATTTTAAAGGCTGACACATAAAAAAGCCTCACAACATGTACAAGCATGTGTGTATATACACACACCTACCCATCAATGAAATACGTTTACCACATTTACCTTCAGCAGGAAAGTAATCTCTACAGCTACTGACTCAATAGACTTTGTTTATGCTCTCCTTGTGGCATTCATCATGTTTTTGAACTTGTATTCAAGCTCTTTATGCATATTTCTCATTTCCCCTAAGAGTTTTACAGGTGCTTAGTTCGTCTTTATAGCTCCCACAGTGCCTATGCACAGCTCTGCATACTGTAAGTACTTGTTAAATGTTTTTTAAATGAATGACAAAAATAAATAAATTTAGTTTAGTTGACCCCTCAGTCTAAAAAAATTTTTATGGAAACACAAAGCTAGTCCCCATAAAAGCTTTTTCCCCCAGACTTTTTATTTTTTCAATATATTTCCCAGAACTTAAATTATTTTTTAATCAAAAAAGTACCATCTTTTACTGCAGATGTGAGGTTAAAAAGAGATTAAAATGAAAATAGAAAATACGTTGAGATTTATTTTCCTGCCTTCTGATTATACAATCTTTCGGTATTGTCCAGTGAAGCATGACAATATCAGTTCCTGATACAGTAACTTAATAATGTAAGAATGCCAAAGATCAAAGGCTTTTTTCATAGAATGTCTTCAGAGTTTAGTGATAGCTTCACAATAGGCAACTAAAACTCCTCTTCCTTTGATATTAGAAGTTGACTGAAATGAACAAAGATTTATGAAAGTAAAGTTTCATCAGCACTGCTAATAGAGAAGGAAGATACCCACTTTTGAAATCTTCAAGGGATCTCTGCTTCATTCGACTGAAATGGAACCAAAATGAAGGGCAGTCATTTGCTTCCTGAAAAAGTAATGCAAGCTACTGCTGAGTAAGTGGGGAAAAATGCCCAAAGAATCCCCTAAATGTGCCATAATTTAGAAAGGTGAGAACTGGAGGGAAAGAATGAAACTACTCCTCTAAGAACCTCTTTAGCCATGTCAGATAAGTCAAAAAAAGCTTTTCCAAGTCAGCTGACCTGGTAGGCTCAAGTGTAAATGTGGCCACTGTAAACTGAAATCAGTTAAGTTTCTGTTTGCTTCAGGTTCTCTGTTATGATACAGACCCGTCTCTTGATGCTGCTAGCGTTAACAGAGAAGGAGGCAGGGCACATAACCCCTTAATTGTGGAATACAGATAAATAAAACAGAAAAGCTGGTCCCTAGAAGGATAGAGAAGGAAGTCAAGTTTCAAAGTACCCCTACTGGGATTGCCTATGGCAATCCTACTCTTGGTTTCTGGGTCATTGACCCAACAAATAAAGTTGTATCAGTCAGTTGTGAATCTTCAAATGGAGTATCTTAGCATTAAGAGTGAAGAGATCTGAACTGGTTTACTTCTACTATTTTCAGGTGAAAATAAAATCAATAAATATGGACCATTTTCCTTCTTTGATAATAAATAAAACCAAATGGAACCATGCATTTCCATCCAACAAAAAGAAAAGCCACATTCAGGAAATAAAAGAGTATACAGTATAAAAGCATAGTATGCAGATAATTACTTGTACAGATGTGACTTCCATTAAAAGCACTGAAAAATATGGTCTGTACGCTTAGGAGGGAAAAAAAAGTCTTGCAAACACACTTGTGACACGAAAAAGTTTGCATATACTTTGTTTCTGAAAGGAACGAGCCTAGAATGTTTTATTCTTTAATTTGATTCAATTTTAAATATTTTATTAACAACCTAGTTTAAATTATACCTGTATCATTAAATATGGAAATCACAAGATTATACTTTCTCCTTAGATAGAATATAGATGATTACTGTCAAAAGTTGTAGGAATTATGGTCCCAGGATTAGAAGTTTGAGATCAGCCTGGTGCTGAAAACTGTGAAGGCATAGTTTGTGACTGCAAGGGAGAAAGCCACGTTGCTGTCCTAGGCCAAACTGTCCTCAGATAAAGATTTAAAACATTGTTCCTTACGGGAAAATTATGAAACAGAGAATGCCCTCCTCCTTTTCTTTCCTTACCAGTGAGAATGTTAAGGTCCTATCTTCTGATGTCCTTTGAATATTACTAAACAGACACAGAAGTTCCCTCCATTGGATTATCTGTGTGATAAACTCAATTTTTAGAAACATTAAAAAGAAACTGATCTAGTTGTTTATTTAAATTAAGTATTTGTTATTTGTCCTATTTCTGTGAAAGCTATGATAAACAGCATAGGACTGCTACAAACAACAATTCTCATTTCTAGAAACCAACGCACTTTGAGCTCAATGTTAACATGCAGTCACATGGAAAATTAAAATTAAAAGCACTTTAAAATGTTCTTCATTAAAAGGCATTTGCCATCCTCAAAGCTGCACTGGGAATATAGTCTCTCATGTTAGTTAAAATCTTTTTAGCCACTTAATCATATTAAAAAATGATAATATCAATTCAATTCCCATACAAATAATTTCCTCCCTTTCCTAGAACACAACTGTTCCCTTAGCAAGGATGGGACAATGTTGGAGAGTGCAGAGACAACTGATTTCTAGTGATTAAAAATGTGCTTGAAGTTTTCAATCTACTAACGACAGTATTTCTGTAGTCCATGTTTTGAATAGCAAGATAATTATTTTGGAGTCTCACATGTGTAAGTATCTGGGCCAGGTGATATCTTTCCATTTCTTCTGGGTCTCAGTCAATTGAATGAACTTTGGATTCTGACTTTCATTGCCTTCCTTTGGGATCTTGATCAAGTTACTAAAACTGTGTCTCAGCCTTCTTATCTATAAAATAAACTTATTCATAGTGCCTACTAGATAGATTTATTTTGAATGTTAAAGAAAATAACACAAAAATCTTAATTATCATTGGTTTTGCCATTATGTTTATTATCTTGTGCTGGCTATATCCTTTACTTTTCTCTTAATGTTGGCACGTTAAGGAAAACACCATAGATCTTTTTGCTTAAATAAAATTTACTTATCTGTGGAAGTGATGTAAGTCAACATAAATGAGAAATAAAATAGCATTTATGGAGCAACTATGATATACTGAGGTATTTACATGGATTACCTGATTTTTGTGGGTAGTTTTATGTTTGTTTTTTAGTATCAATTTCCTTTTTAACATTTATTTCCCTCAGTGTTCACCTCAACCACTGCATAACAGACCTAATGCTTCAGAGGTTCTCATTTATGCAATATTCACTCAACTGAATGGAGGGGTATTTACAAAGTATCCACAGTGATCTCTATAGGTATTCCAGATGACTATGTGTACCAAGTCCACATTTACCCTTAGTTCTTCACTTCATTCTACAGGTCTCCAGAATCACCCAAAAGATACAGATTTTCACAGTTGTTGCCATTCACCCTTATTTTCAGTTGACACTGGAAGTACTCAACAGAGCATGCAAAAGCAAGATTCTTTACTTAGAAGATGATTCTCAATAAATCTCAGAGATCCACATTATATGACTCTTATGTCTGAATTTCTAAGTCTAGTTGTCCAGGCCTTACAAAATATAATTTATTAAAATAAAATAGTATAAAGAAAATAAATGAAAGAGAAAAGCAAACAGAAAGGGAGAGGATTAGAAGAGAAAGAAGGAGGGAAAAAGAGAGAGAAAGGACAAAAAAAACTGAAGTGACAGCTATCTCTAGGGTCTACATTTTGTGAAAGTTTTTCTGAATAAATCACAGAGGATGCACACATGATATGGTCTTTCCTTGGGTAATAAGAAATAACCTCAAGTCCCCTGAAAACCCAAAATATATTACAGATTTTTTTCTTCATGATAGAGCAAGGCAATGCATAGTAGATTATGAGAGTTTAAGGAAAAAACAGCATCAGAGATTCATGTGTCAGCAACATAGCTGACATCGAATAAGTTATTTACTATTGAGAACAAGCAACCTGCACACCAGTTGTTTCCAGAACAATAGATAGAACAGTAAAGTGATTAAGTAGCATTGTTGCTGCCCAAGTGTTGAGCAACAAGGTCAATGGAAATCAATGAGTGAATATATGTTTCTTAAGAGAGGGCAATTTATACACAGAAGACAGAACACTGCTACTGTCTTACTGCTATTCTTCACTTTATCCATTGATAAGTTATACATAACAGGAACTTACAACCTGTGGCTTTCAGTATAGCAAGACACAATGATTGACAGATGGATTGACTCTTTGATTTGCTTATTCATTCAATGAAAGTTGCTGAATATAGAGAGTATGCAGTTTAAACAAATGTAATTTAAACAGATTTTTCATATTTTTCAAGTTTCTTTTTTTCATGCATTTGTCTAGCTGATTATCAAAATAAGTATGTGAGGCCATACTATAATATTTCCATTTGCATAATTAATGTGTAACAGGTGCAGTAAGAACTCTTATCCTAGAATAAGTTTCAAAATCAACATGGGAACACAATTCTTCTGATTACATACATCATGGCCTTTGATTATATTTTCAGTCCTTCCTTATTATAATGTGCTAACCCTCAAGATCTTGAAAACAGGAGGTGGAGGGAAGACCTCTAAGACTGGCTTTTGCTAATTAAACACAGACATCAGCAAACAATGAATCAGAGAAAAGATAAGAAATGGCATTTAAAAAAAACTTGATGGCTTACAGTCCAGCAGGATGTGATTATAACTTGATCAAATTACTTATCATCTCATAAAAGGATCGACTCTCTAAGTGGATGTGGCAGTTTATAGGGAATAGAATACAAAGGGCCTCACACAGAAGAATCTGTGTGATTCTATGCTCATTCCAGAGCCATTCTGAGCTGTCAGGGGCCCCTGGACCCAGACTGATTTTTCTCCTCTATCTCTGCTAAGATTATTTGTATGAAACTATCCCTACTTTATCTCCTGCATATGCCACTAAAAATGTATACTCAGACTATTATCCTTCGTCTTTCATCCTGATTCTATGCTAAATAAACAGAACTGCACATGCTACTGTCCTCCCATGTACTAGACCCAATGTGCTATCCCCTTATCAGTAATTTTTAAACAGACACCTTGAGTATAATTTGGGTTTCTACATTCCTTGCCTATAGGGAGAGTCTGCACCAAGTATTCCTGATTCCACTGTCAGTGATGGTTCCCTTTGGAAATCACCAGCCTGGCACTACAGTTTACAGCTCAGTCTCATGAGTTTCATTCAGATGAGCCAAACCCCAGGTGATACATCCATTCTGGAGGAAGGACTGACAGACTCTCAAGCAGCAAAGCTTAAGGCCAGACTCAGAAATGCAGCAAATTCCTGTATATCATGAAAAGCATCAGGCTTTGAGGAAGCCAACTAGCTGGCCTGACCCAGAAACAGCTTCCATTTCATTGTGTCCAATTTTAAACTTCCAATTCTTCTATTTTTGCATAAATGCTCCAAATATTTCTACCAATGTAAATCATATTCTTCTAATTGTGTTAGGACTTGAAAAATCATCTTGCAAAAGAACTCGTCATTTCACATAATCATACCAATTCACAACACGACCTGGTAAAGGATAATGGATAATGATGATAAAACAGGTCTAGAAAACATTCACTGACTATGGATCCAGATTTGTTTAGAGTTTCAGAGAATTTCAGGGGTGCCTGGGTGGCTCAGTCAGTTAAGCATCTGACTCTTGATTTCAGCTCAGGTCATGATCTCACAGTTCTTGAGTTCAAGCCCTGCTTCGGGCTCTGTGCTGACTACAGGAGCCTGCTTGGGATTCTCTTTCCCTCTCTCTAGGTCCCCTCCTCTCTCATGCACAATAAATAAATAAAGATTAAAAAGAGAATTTCAGAAACATTTTAGAGTTTTGGAAAAATAAACACATATTCTAAATATTGCATAATATATCTCAGAGTGGTCCTAGCTACACCCTAACATCAAATGCATTAATATTTTTTCAGGCAAATATATGAATGTCTACAGTAAATGGAACAAGTAAAGGGTAAAAAAAAGTCCTATGTAGATTTAGGTCAAGTTTTAACATAAAATGAATTATAAAACAGCTTTCTGTTTTCAGAAGGTATGGATTTCAGAATTATGGATCTTTAATGATAACCAATGATCCTTTAGTGAGTTCTCATTATATTTTCACAATCATCTTATAAATAAGGAGGAATCAAACCCTCAAATACATTTCAGCAATTAGTCCAAGACACAGTAAGTTTCTGAGAACATAATAAAAAACCGGTGCCCTTAAATACGTTACTTCATTAACTGTAAAAGAGAAATTGGGAAAGGTGTGCTAGTTAAATTCTTTTATGTCTCTCCTTGTTGTGTCCACTGAGACATGGCTGAAAGCATAGACCATAAAGTAAGACAATGTGGATTGAAGACTATCAGAAAATCTGGGTAAAGGTACTTTCAACTTCCTAATGCTAATTTATGAAGTGGCAGACTAATGATCCCAAAGATAAGTGGAGGAGATGTCATGTGAATTGGCACAGAGTGTGTTCCCAAGTGACCCTCAGCTGTCTACACACCGCCCTTGCAGGATTTATGAAGCCCACCAGGTTTGGCCCTAGGCCTCATCACTGACTCCAAAAGACCAACGGTAAAGCCACAAAACTCTTCTTTCGCCTGATCAGACCACTACTCTTCTCCAATATTTCAATATCATCACCACCCAGTCTCAAGAAAATGCAACAGTTTGAACTTGGACACATATCCTCATTGTGTGCTACACATAGCCTAATTTGAGCCCCTCTCAGACCCTTCTTTCAGCTCTTAAAATATGCCCTTATTAGTAGACTCCCTCAATTTCTTCTCTACATATCTCCTTCATAAAACCAGGCTTTCCTTGAATAAGATTCCTGGAAATCCTTTCAAGAAGCAGCTGTCTTTCCTTTGTTTATGTTCCCCCACTTAATTTGCATGATACTTGGAGACAGGTAGAGCTTCCCCTTGTCATTTCCAGGCCTCAAAAAACAGAAGTTAACAGAAAAAAACACATTCTCTCCCCACATTTACTGTATCTGCACCTGCATCTTATTCTCTCTTCTCTACTGTTCCTACTATGGAAACCCTCCAAACATTAGCAAGAAGCCATCCCTTCTAATAAATTCAACAACATAAATCAGCCATTTTGTTCAATCTCTTCTCCTTCATCAAGTTTTTTTTTTTCTTTGTAATCCACATCAGCATATGCATACCATGATATTCCCAATCTTTACCTGGAGTGGCAGGAGACAGGGTAATTCTTTGTCTCTATACCTTTCCAGCCACTACACCATTCTCTGTACTCTGTGTCAACAAAACTCTTCTAGACCATCCTAGTAAACACTGTATCTGCTTCATTTCTTCCATTTTTTCTTGACCCACATCAGCAATTTCACAATTTAGCGTCACAGAAACTGTCAATGTCATACCTGTGCCAATTCTCCATCTTCACCTTTACCTTATCTCCCAGTGTGTGAACATATTGACCCCCTTCTTCTTGAAACATGTTCTTCACTTGATGATACTGCATTCTTTGTCTTTCTTCTCCACAGCATGATGCAGTGTTCTTTGTTTTTTTTTTTCCTCCTTCATGACTTCACAATTTTTTTTTGCTCTATTGCCCACAGTTGAGTAATTGACCCCACAATTTATTTTGATGCCTAAAGATAAGGAATGGCCCTACAATTCACCAGTTTTCTAGACTAAAATGCTTAGAACTCTCATTGACTTCTTTATTCCTCCTTTAACTACAGCTCATCCATCAACACGTGTAGGTAGTTTACACTGCAAAAAAAAAGCCTTTCTACCACCTCTACGGCATTGTCTGTGTTTAAAGCATTCCCCCAGATACTTAAGGGAGGTCCTTGATAATTCTCCCTGCTTTATTTCTGGCTTCATATTCTCACCACTTTATCTCGTGTTTATGCAGAGCAGCCAGAGACTTCAAAACTCCATCAAATTGTGCCATTTCTCTGTTGAAAATCCCTGCAAATAATTTACTCATGAGAATACAGTCTGTGATGGGCCTATACATCCTTTCATGGATGCCTATACATATTTATTGAATATGTACCATATTCAGGAGTCTGTATTATGGTGATAGATAAGAAAAATTCTGTCCTTTTCCTCATGAAAAGTGTTCACAATTTTCTGCTTCCTATTAGTTACTATCCTAATTGCAGTCAACATTATTACATCTTAGATTCCTGTAAGGGTGTTTTCATGTTTCACTACCTTTAAGCCATTTCCACACTGAGCCATAAAAATCCTTCTAAAGTACCAACCTCATTATACCACTTTTGTGCTGAAACCCATCTAACACTGACTCCCTGTTAACCTTGGGTAAAGTTTAAAGTCCCTAACTTGATCAGGAAAAATTTAATGACAGTCAGTTTGTTTTCTATCTTGACCTTTTAATGCTATTTCTCCATGAACCATTCCCTTCCTTTCCTAAAACAAAAAACACATAAAACAACCTTGCACCTTCTACCATCATCTTGGTTCTAGGACTCTATTGCTAGTGAACTAATTTCAGCCCTCAGATAATAATCCATGACTTAAAGATACATATTGATAATTGCAGTTCTCCCTATCCAAAATCCTTCCTACCCTCTGGTTAACATTTTTATCCTAATCCCTGTCTTAAGGTCTCTTGTCAGGATTCCACAGCAGTGGAAAGCTGATTGAGTTGATTGGTTAACCAGACCCTGAGCATGTGCCCAGAATTCCCTTATTAATTGCTAGTCACTGGTTTATCATTGCCATATGATTGTTATTTCCTTTATACCAGGAGTTATGTATTGGCTCGGCTGGATATTGAGTACTTAGTACAGTAACTATTTGGGGGTAAAGTGGGTATTTGACATTTACATAAAAAATGGATGAATAAATGAATGATGAATAAAAAATAATTGAAATTGGGAAGACCCCATATATATAATGTCATATACATGTATAACATAAATGCACTTATATATTATTTAAAAAGTAAGTTCACCATCCAATACATTAGCCTTTTATTTCTTCTTTATCCTCTTGCTCTACTTGATAAATATTTAATAAATGGTTTCTAACTATTCATTAGTGGGATTGGGACTTAGTGGGCCCCTGGTAATTCTAAGGTAATTGGCAGGTCTTAGATAATACCTTCCTTCAAATTTGTTCTTTGTCTGCTCTCAGATATATATATCACATTTTACCATGACCACCTTGAAACTTCAACCTATACTAATCCAGCCTCTATCATCCAATGGCCAACACGAAATTTAACCAACTGTTGTTTTAATAGATCACTGTGCCTTTTCCCCCACATTTTTGAGAAATAGAAATTTTAGAAAAGGCAGTTTGGTTTAGGGATTTTCTCTTTTACTCACTAAGAGGAAGAAAAATGTTTATCACACTTTTTGTCATTTTGTAAAACATCTTATACATAAATATCATACAATGCAATTTATTGTTATCATTTTAAAGAATCCATCCTGGAATTCAACACGAAGCAGATGGAATCAGGGGCACCTGGGTGGCTCAGTTGGTTAAGCGTCCAACTTCAGCTTAAGTCATGATCTCACGGTTCGTGGGTTTGGGCCCCGTGTCGGGCTCTGTGCTGACAGGTAGCTCAGAGCCTGGAGCCTGTTTCAGATTCTGTATCTCCCTCTCTCTCTGACTCTTCCCCGCTCACGCTGTCTCTCTCTCTCTCTCTCTCTCTCTCAGAAATAAATAAAACATTTAAAAAATTTTTAAACATATCAGTTGGAATTATAAGTTGTCTTGCCTGGATAAATAAGACAATACCACTTCTATTCTAATTTATTGTTTTATGTAGCAGAATAGTTCTTAGATCAGCTCTTATTATGAGAATGTTTTCTGAGGGTATTCTGGTTTCTGATTTCACAAGCCACTATTTTAAAATATGGTCACACAACCAATTTATAGAAATGAAAAACAAATGTGAAATTGTTGTAATTGCGTGCTGCAGAAAAAGCATGCTCTTCTGTTGTCACTATCTCTAATTTCCCCAGCATCTTTGTTCAGAAGGCTGCTGCTACTTAACACGGGCAAAGGGTTTTATTCAATTTGATGTGTCAGCATTTTATAATAGTAATATTGTGATCAATTTTTTTTAATATTAGGACTCTCTACATTTCAGAAAACTGCATTTCAGAAAATGGCATATTTAAATTCTCTAAGAGCAAGAAAAACATTTGCCTTTAAGTAAACTTAAGGAGACAAAAAAGGCTTTTAGAGGGAGAGAAAATACTCGAGGGTATAATAGCTGAACACACTGTTAACATATACATCAGGATACTTGTTTGACCTCTGATGGCCTCAGCTTGGTGAATTATTAAATGGACTTGAAGAGATATGGGGTTTTCTTTCAATGGCATCAACACCTCCAAATATCTCAAAAAGTAGAAAGCCAGATTCATCTAACTCAACATATGATGCAACCTGCCTATCTCACAGGAGTGGTGCGAAAGCTAATTAAAATGGCCACAGGAAACTTCTAAATAGGTAGCTGCATGGAATAATGGTAAAAAAAAAATATCATTTTTAGTTACGCAACAGAAACCACTGGTTACCTTGAATTTAGTGTCTCTAATGTTTTCCATGAACCCTCACCCCCTCCTCCTCTTTAAATCACTGAACTTTCACATTATTGGCAAATGTGATGTCACTTTTAAGGTAAATTTATAAACTTATTAAAGCCTCTGAAATCAGTGTGACTAAATAGCAGGTGTAAGCCATGATTTAAATTATTCTTATAATGTAATTTTAAAAGTCTAATATAAAAACTCAGCTTCCACAGATGTTTGAGTTGAAAGCTTCCACTTATCAGTCTCACTCTAATTGCAACCAAATTAATACAATTTACTTTGATTTATGGGCAAAATGCTAATTTTGACTTGGCTGCCCTCCTGGGAATTACATAAAGCCCAGCATTACTTCTCCTTTCTCACCACTGAAAACTGTGGTGGGGGCGGAGACTGAACATGGTACAGACTGGTGAGGCCTATGTAGCGGGCCACCTCTTACCACCCTGATCTTTTAAAGCTTTGTTTCGATCTTACTAAACAACCCACGTTTACTTGAATGGAGAGATCTTTCAGACATGAACATAATTTCATTCCGGGACTGAACATCACATCAAGCACTATACCACTCTTCATCACCAATATCTGTTCCTTCACTCCTCTTCAAACTGCACCTGGCTAATACCTATTTTGTGTTTGATATTTGATTCAAAGATATGCCCTTTCAGGAATTCTCTTCTAATCAACTGAAATTAATTTAGCAACAGAGCTACTCCTGAAACAAAAGAGGTGTTGGCAACTATAATTGGTAAGTGGCTTTGACGGAGAAGGGAATTTGAGGGCCAAGAGTCAGGACTTCAAGTCCAGTCATCCCACATTCACCCAGGGTCTTCCTGCATTATCTCTGTTTCTTCATATCCTCCTCAGTCTAGTAGGTCTCCGTGACTGGTTTGCACAGCTCTTATTTCTTCTATCTTTGTGTGCTCACATGTCTGACTCCTACATAAACAAATTAGCTTCTTTTTTTTAATTTTCTTAATGTTTATTTACTTTTGAGAGTGAGAGAGTACAAGTGTGGGAGGGGCAAAGAGAGAGAGATACACAGAATCAGAAGCAGGCTCCAGGCTCTGAGCTGTCAGCACAGAGCTGGAGCAGGGCTCAGCCTCACAAACTGAGATCATGACCTGAGCTGAAGTCAGATGCTTAACCGACACTGCCATCCTGGTGCCCCACAAACGAGCTTAAGAGCAAAACTAGCTTTCTTTTCCTTATCTCTGTAACAAAGCCTAACAGTACAGAACCAGTAGATATTGCATAAATAAATGAGAGAATAAATTATTAACAGATGATAACAAACTAGCAGCACCATGCACTGATTTCAATAGACTGATTATTTGCCATAGTGATCTTTCAGTGGTTGGAGGATAGGGATTAAACAGTTAAGTTAAATTAAAAAAAAAAAAGATGTGAGTAATACCTAAAAATTGCTCATTAGAGTTTGGACCAAAAACTCAAATTGAAATATATTAATCAACTGCTAAACTAAGCAACCAATTAATTATGTTGGGTTTTGTAATAGGGACTTTAATACACATCATCTCTTTTGCTAAGATTCGTTTAAGTTAGTAGTAAGAAAATCATTTTTTTACATTAAAGCAATAATATAATTGCTACTATGAAAACTGATGGTCATGAGACCACTTTGCACAATGCATGGATTAAACTAAAATATTTTCCATCAGTGTGGTAAGAGACTACATCCATTTCATATATGACAAACAGTTGAAAAGAAAAATTTATCTTGCTCTAAGTCCATCAATAACAAGAAAAGACCAGAATACAGTAATTTTATATCTCTAAATATATGACTATCAAAAATAGGTCTTTCCATTCTAATGGGAAATAACTGGGAAAATATAATGCCCAACACCCAGGGAAAAATAAATTCTCCTTCAGCAAGCTCCTGATGCATATCCTATGAAGTTAACCACTATAAAGTTGGTCAATAAAGCCAATCTTTTAAATAGATAATTTCTAATTATAGAGGAAGAATTTATTCCTTAGACCTGGATTATTGAGCTCACTTGTAATTAAAAGTAAATCTTACCGAGAAAATCTCACAAAGAATTGGTATCTGCTTATTTGCTTTGTGGTATTTGTCAGGGCAAAAGGATTTATATATGTATGTCAATCTTCCATGCCTCCATTTGAGAAAAACTGCGATGGGGCAAGGAAAATAATATTTGGGTTGGAGAGAAAAGAATTTATATATAGCAAGTAAATTTACCTTTATATTATGTTTAGAATACACCCCCAAATATTGTTTTACATGTAAAAGATGTAATCCTGGCATGAAAATCTTGAGAGCTGATTCGAATCATTATGTGTTGATTCCAGATTAGCAGATACCCTACAGAACGAAGCTTTAGTTTAAGAAAAAAGCACATCTACTTTTGAGTATGTGTTTTAAGTGTGAGTTTATTTTTAGTTTATGTCTTGGTTTGTTTTGGCAGTTAGGGGTCATTGGCGAATCTTGACAACAGGAGTCATGTTAAAAACTATATATATATATATATATATATATATATATATATGCATTTAAAGTATTAAAAGTAGGGATGCCTGGATGGCTCAGTAGGTTAAGTGTCCGACTTTGGCTCAGGTCATGATTTCACAGTTGGTGGGTTGAGCCCCACATTGAACTCTGTACTTGGCATGTAGAGCCTGGAGCCTGCTTTGGATTTTGTGTTTGCCTCTCCCCGCCCCTACCCTGCTTGCACTCTGTCTCTCTGTCTCTCAAAAATAAATAAAAATGCTAAAGAATACATAAAGTACTAACACTTTTAGGGATATTTAAATGACTCCAAAATCATCTTTAAACACTAGTTTAGACCATTTTTAAATTATTTCTCTTTGATCTGGGTGTAGGTTTTAAAGACATAGTGAAAATTAAACCTGGCAACAGGAAAAACAAAATTACAAATGCCTAACTAGTGTTCCTCTGGTCTAAACCCATAGCCTGTCCTTTTACTCTTGGTAAGTTTCAGGAGGGAATTCATACATCAAAGTCTATAGGCACACATACATAACAATACTCTATTTTGACAAACATTTAAAAAATTTACCAACCCTTGTTAGGAAATATCTCTATATACATTTCCAATTTCAAAAATCAGTTTTCTGCATTGATGCTTTCTCTCCCTATCATTTAATCTCACCTCCTAATAGCAATGTTTTGTTTTTTTTTCCCCAATCTACATTTGTTTATTAATGCACCTGTTATCCCTTCATGATGTTTTCCAATCCTACGGAATTAGGGTATTTGCTTTTGTAATTGCTCCTGAAATTTATCTTCCAATTTGGTGATTCTTCATTAACAGCTCAATGTTTATCATGGTCTGAAACATTTTTCCGGACATAGTATTTTATAGATAAAATTATATCAGGTCATAAATCTCAGTGTGAATTAGTCATTAAAAGATGTTGCTACCAATTAGGATTTTCATCTATCTGTTAAGTGTAGAATTTAAGTCCCTAAGAAATAGAATATAAAATCAATATTCAATTTGCTGCAATTCTGTTCACAAATAATTCTCACTGTGTGTTTTCTCATGAAAATAAATAATTGTAGCAAATGGGCCACTGGCTGCTTGCTGCATGTATCCAAGTTGCCAGTGAACTCTGCATATTTCCAGAAGACTCCCAATCCTCTTGTCCAAGTTAGATGTTCCTCCTTGTCAAACCCCGATTCCCCATTGTGGCCACTGTGATTCTGTATTATAATTGCTTTTTCACTTGTCTGAATCTCCCAGTAGACTGAAGCTCTTCAAAAGAAGAAATTAGGCCCATGTTAAATCCCTAGTGTCTAATACAGATGTTATAGTTTCTGTTTAATAAATATGTTTCCATGAAAAATGAATATCAATTAAACAGTCAATTAAGTAAATGTGCAATGAATCATATGTGTATGTTCTACTGTCTACTAGTATTAATGATTTTTGCATTTTTGAGAAAATGTTATAATGGAGCCAAACTCTACCAGAAAAATCATAGCTGTTTTTATCTAATCATACAAGTAACATCCTTCCACTGCAAGTGTTTTTTGTTGTTGTTATTGTTGTTTTTCAATGGACATTGAATCCTGCTCTGTGAGAGTTCCATCAAGATAGTTAATGGCAGGGAAAAAAAGACAATATTTTCACCCTTTAGGACTAGTATACAAATTAAGTATCATAAATATGTAAGAATTTCTGATACACAGTCTTATTTAACAGACTGGAGGTTGTTTGTCTTCCAAGTTGTATAGTTGTGTATTTGTGTCTATGTGAATATATAAAATTCAGTATAATTTTTTTTTTTAAATCAAATGACTGGCAAACTTCCTTTAATACAAATTCTTCAGCTTTTTCTTTTTTAAAGAACTAAAAAAAAATTCTTAAGTAGAAGAAGCCTATCTTTAGTTGTATCTTATCTGCCCTAAGTTGATCCTGAGATTGACTGACAAAAAACTAAGCACAATGCTGATCAAATCCAGAATAGAAAAGGAGAGGCATCTGAAACCTTCTCGTGGAGCCCCCTCCTCTGCTGGCGATGCTACTCCTCCTGGTTCCACTTATCCTCACAATGAGCAAAGTAGAAAATGTTTCCTAACCAGAAAATCTGGACTTGGCTCCTGAATGGAAACAGCTTAGATGAATAAACCTGCCACTTCTAAACTTGTTCCACAAGTCATGATTTCTTGGAATCTGGAAAAATAACTTGTAATTTTTGTTAATATACAATGTTTCTGAAGTAAATATAAACACGTATCATAGGTTCTTAAAAACATTATACAAAAAGTCGACAAATGAACACCGAGACTTTACAATGCAATAGAAGAGTAACCACCAGAAACTTTTCATGTCAGGTATAACTGGTGTTTGATATTTGGGGAAACGGGGCCATCCACATGAGTAGGGAGCCAGTTTTGTTGTGGTTCTTAAGGTCTGTTTTAAAGACTTTTCTGCCCTGAAATAGCTCCCACACTGGTACTTGAAACCCCATTAGATATCTTAAGCCCTGAAGACTTTGGTCCCTCCCATTTCCCTATTAAATTGAAATTGCTTTACAGGATGTAACACCATAGGAAGCATCGGCTAATACCTGATCAGGGATTGCTTTCCAATCTGGCAGACAGCTAATTAAGTGAGATAGTTCCTATGGGAAAGTACATTGAGGATGGGGGGCCCATAAGGAGGAGAAGAATACTGACTGAGAAGGAGGATGCTAAAGAAAATTTGGTCAAATTGAAATTTATCCTAGGGATTCATGTATTGGAAATCAACACCATTTTCTTTTCCACTCACTAAAGTAGTGATTGTAAACCAGGGCTATATATGAGAATCATATGGGGGGGTATTAAAACCATGTCTTAAGCCCCCAAATTGATTGAATGCATCAGAATCTTTGGTAGATAGACAAGTCTGCATATTTAAAATGTCCCGAGGTAATTCTGCTACATATATATTTCCATAAAAAGCTAGCAAGTTAACTATATTGGGCTCAATTCCATTTAACAAACCTTCATTGTAAACTTATTATGTAGAAGGAACAATGCTGAGGTAATGTGAATGGACTAGACACAAATCTTATCTTCAAGGAGATTATAATCTACCAATAATAATAAATCACGAGCATTAGAAATGCAAGGATTAATCTAAGTATCATAAAGCTGCTACAAATAAAAGGTAGATGAATAGATTAATGTTTTTATTTTTAAAATGTTTTTAAGTTTATTTATTTTTGAAAAAGAGACTGAGAGAGTGAGCAGGGGAGGGGCAGAGAGCAAAGGAGAGAGAGAATCCCAAGCAGTCTCTGCACTGTCAGCCTAGAGCCCAATGTGGGTCTGAGTCACAAACCGTGAGATCATGACCTGAGCCTAAACCAAGAAATGGATGCTTAACCTACTGAGCCACCTATGCACCCCAGAAATAGGTTATTTTCAAAAAGAACTTTCAGGAAAGGCTTTCTGTAGCATAGGTTCAGACCCTCTTAATTTCCCCTCCCTTCCCATTGTCCCTCACAAAGGACTCTGCAGGGTGGCTTTTTCACAGCCTTCAGCTTCTTTTCCTTCCCTAAACTAGGTTAGTTTTAAGACTGCAAGTTAGGCTCAGTAAAATATGGAGAGGACGGACCCAAGATTCCAGTCACTTTCTCTTGAACCTTGCTGCAGGATTGGGTACCCAGGCATTTGACCCCTGCGGTTTCTACTGCACTCACCCGACCACCATACCAATGTATGATTTAGTCAATTTACACAAGGCTCACTGTCATCTCAAGCAGTATGCATGGCTCTTTCAAACAGGAATGAATAAAGCCCTTATCCTTGTGGAACGCATGAGCTACACAATAATGGGACTTAGTTTTGGGTTCTGAGACCATGCTGTACTCTTGTTTCTCTCACTTTGTTTTAGGGATGAGCTTCTGTGGTATTAGCCCAGTTACCTGCCTCAATCTCAGTCCTCCCATGGGCACAACTGTGATGGTTACATGGGTTGTTTAAAGACTGACCAACTGGTCCCGAATTCCATAGCCTGAACTTCTGCCTCTTTTTTTTTTTTTAATATTTTTATTTATTTCTAGGAGAGAGAGAGAGACACACACAGAGCGAGCAGGGGAGGGTCAGAGAGATAGGGAGACACAGACTCTGAAACAGTCTCTAGGCTCTGAGCTAGCTATCAGCACAGAGCCCGACGCAGGGCTCGAACCCACGAACCACGAGATCATGACCTAAGCGAAAGTCAGACGCTTAACCGACTAAGCCACCCAGGCACCCCCTGAACTTCTGCCTCTTTGGCATTGTTCACAGGGACCTCCAAGAACTCCCCACATACATATCTCCTCAATGCAAGGAATGACAGTTATGTGAGTGGAGTGGAGTGGACCAGGGCACTAGGCGTAAGTAGAGAGTCTGATATTTGCAATATAGCAAAGATTCTAGCAGGACACCATTTGAAAGAAATTAATTTATCTCTGAACAAAAACTAGCAGGACAGGGGAAGAAAAGTATCCTTATATTCCACTCCTAAGCTTTCCCAAAATCTCTACAGCATTCTACAATTGCATCTGCTCAGCCACCAAGCAAATATTCCATATTTGCAAGCATTTCGCAAGCGGCTACCAGTGTTTAATCTTGGGATAATGCCTTCTTGATGTGCTAATCCCAAGGGTATTTTTGAACAGCCCAAATGTGAATTACTGGTTGTTAAAAAAGAAATTTGGCTGCTTCAAATCATGTCTGTCTGTAACAGAAAACATGGCAACATTGAAACACAAGGTCATGTCTGTGCAATCAAAGCCCATTTGGGCAAGTTTGGCTGCTGGACTATCAAGGGAGCAGTGTATAATAATTAATCAAATACTGCCATAATTAATGGAATAAAGTTTTGAAAATTATTCTACATTTTACCAGCAGCACAGCACAGCAGAGATACATTGGATAGAAAGTTAAAATATCTTGTTTATTTTTATTTTTTAATTAATTTTTAAGATTACTTACTTATTTTTGAGAGAGAGACAGTGTGAGTGGGGGAGGGAGAGGGGAGAGAGACAGAAAGAGAAAGAGAGAGAGAGAGAAAGAGAGAGAGAGCCAAGCAAGCTCCACACTGCCAGTACAGAACCCAATGGAGGGCTCAAGCCCACTAAACTGTGTGATCATTACCTGTTCAAGAGTCAGATGCTTAACAGACTGAGCCATCTGGGCACTCCAAAAGTTAAAATATCACAATTTAACTTTCTACTATTTAGTTTTTGCACCTATTTCATTATCAGTCAGGAAGAAAAAAATCAATGCTCATCATTTGAGATATTAACAGTAGTATCTTATATGTATTTGTTTATTAATGTACTAGTTACTAAGTTTCTAAATATTCATTGTCTCTACTGAGACTCACTAACAGTATTTTCATATAGGCAAGAAAGTTGGTTGTTGTTCCATGGTTTTTGTCGTTCATATTCAAACCAGAGAGGTAACTGTCTACAAGTGTTATTTGTTTGTGACAAGATCATTGACTCAAATACTTGTATAATCATTCCTAGTTCACCACTTGCATCATTAAGGATTCATTCACTTGTTAAGTGGAAGAATCTTGACCTAAACTGTATTAAACTAAAAATAAATTGATTGGATCATAGACCAGAAAAGATTATGGGCAGGTATGACTTTACTTGAATTTAAAGCTCACACCAGGTCATGGATATCCACACCTCAAGTCCCCTTCCTCTGTCTCCTTGTTAAGCTGTTCCCCTTTATGACAACCAATTGACTTCAGCAACCCTAGTCTCTTAAACTCACACTACACATTCCAAATACAATGAGAGGTTTTCCTTCTCAAAAGTCACAGCAATGCTTTCTTTGATACACTTTGTTCTGAATCTGCTACTCTGAGCCAATTATTGTGATGTGTGAGATGTATAGTCCAGTTGATTTAACCCAATACAGTTCGTATTGGGGAGAAAATTCTACCCACACGTGGGAATTGGGAGGATGATTCCTCACAGGAAATTTGGGAAACTGTTTCCATTAGGAGGGAGGGTTGATATTGAGAAGCAAAATACAAATGCCCACTCTGGGGATCTCCCGCATCTAACCCTCACCCACTATCACCTCCTGTAATGAAATTACATGTTTATATATGAACCCATGTTTTACATATGAGCCCATGTTTTATAAGTATAAAGCACCAGGCAAGTATCATTAATACTTCTGTCTAATAACACAGGGTTATGTTAATTCCTTCAGAGATATTCCCAACCTATGTGGATGGCCAGGGTCCTTGACCCTAAATTGGTCAGGTGACTGAGTTCACCAAAGTTAAGAAGAGGTGATCACAAATCTGTTTAAATATACTAGAATATGAGGAAATATTTGCAATACTCTTGGCTGACAAGGTGCTTGAAGGTCAAAAGACTATTAGATTGCTCCCTGAAATTAAAAAAAAATGCTCCTAATTCAACCTGATTATCTTAGGTCTCTTTCTTTCACTTTTTTTTTCCTTTCTCCCTATGTCTTTTTGTTTTGTTTTGTTTTTACTCCTTTCCCATGTTCCTTCCATCCAATAAGTGTGAGGCACTGCACTAAGAGCTAAGAAAATAAAGATAAAGGCAGATCCCTGCCTTTAAGGGAGATGGACAAGTACACAGATAATTATAATTTAGTCAGGTAAATACTGTGAAGAGAGATGTTCATTAAGCATTATGTGAATACTTTGTGTGCTAGTTTCGTTGTCCTGCTCAAGGAAGCCTTCCCTCACTCATTGCCCAAACCCTGTCTGATTAGTGACCTCCTTCTGTGTTCTCAAAGAACCCTGTTCATACTTCTATTTATCTCAGTGTGTTTTGTCTCTATTTCTTTGCCAACCAGAGCCACTTTCAGGATTAAAACCATTTAGAGACCATAAAATCCATAAAGACAGATTCCTACATATAATTTGCCATCAGTAAAAGATGTTTTTTTCTATAATTTTTCACAGTGATTAGGAATTGTTCTGATCCAATCATGCTTTCTCTGGAATAATAAGGTTATTAAAAAAGGATCAAGAGGAAAGTGAGCCATGTATGGTTATGTCAAGAAATTTATGCTTATTGATCCATGTGATCTATGAACAAGTCCCTGAGTCCTCCCTGTACACACTTTATGCCCTTTCCCCCTTACACTTACACAGCACCAATAATTCATTTTCAATACATGAGCTACCTGTCTAGAAAGTCAAACATCAAAACATCAAAACTAAAATCAGATATGGACAATTTACCTTGAGTATTGTAATCATTTCACAATGTATACATTTATCAGAACATCACACTGTATACCTAAAATATATACAATTTATATTGGAATGATACAGAATTTTATTATTTCCAATAGCTTTTTTTCCCCATATAAGAGGAAGAAGGTAGACAAGATAATCTCTAAAGTCCTACTGAAATCCACTAATTCCATAACAAGTTTAGAAAGATTCAATGGAAATGATTTAGGATGAGGAAATATTGATTATGGTTCTTCTAAATTGTACTGACATGTTTGCAATCCAGTGCATTGCAAATGGATTTAACTGTAAAATCACCAAAGAAGACATAAATAAGTTTCCCTACTCTACCCAAATATTTGATACACATTTCCTTTCTAAGGGAATACTTTTATTAAAATCATACTCCTGTAAATAATACTTATAATGGAAGGGTGGCTCTATCTTAACAATATGTCACAGATTTTACTTAGAGAAATGCATTTCTTTATGGTAGTACTTACTCCTGTTTACTGTATTAGACTACTCTCTATAATCTATCTGTCACTTAAAAACTGTTTTCCTTTTCAGGAGGTGCAAGAGCATATTAATTCCCTAAATTCATTCTTTCTCAGCTTTGTAGCTAGTAAGATTTCTTGGCGGTCTTCCTAAGTTCCATATGTCAAACATTTTGACCTACATTTACATTTTGCAAAATACCATATTCTCTTGATCCCCTATGGGAATCTGTGTGCATATGAAAATCTGTTTGGTTTGTATAAAACATTCTACATCCCATTTGCATGCTTAATTCTTTTCAACATACAGCTTCATCTTAAGTAATATAATTTAAAAGTACTACTTTTTTCTAGGAATCTCCTGTAGAATCTCTTTTATGAATATCTTTTTATCTTTCCATAGATACAAACATCAA
Organism: Crocuta crocuta; assembly: GCF_008692635.1. NCBI lineage: Eukaryota > Metazoa > Chordata > Mammalia > Carnivora > Hyaenidae > Crocuta > Crocuta crocuta. The sequence continues at coordinate 1,230,743 of NW_027529541.1, forward strand.
AACATCAAAACTAAAATCAGATATGGACAATTTGCTAAGTGAGTAGTTCTCAGCTTTGTAGCTAGTAATAATCTGCATTATGATTGCCTATTTATTGCATGTGCCCTACCTGCTTTAATTCCATGAGATCAAATACAGTTTCCATATCACAGATTTTAGCACAGTGCTTGGTACATCATAAGTATTTCTTAGATAACTATCAAATGTGCAAACAAACAAAAGCAAATATGATTCAGTAAATGCTAATTAACTAACCAAATTTAAACCATTGATTCATTTTTGATCACAAGATTATGACCAAAATCATCTATAGAATATCTATATAGTTGGTGAATATATCTCTAAGTTTATACTTTAGAATCAAGGAGTGGTATGACAATTTACAAGTATTTCTCTTTCCATAGTCCATGTAATAACATCTTTTTATTTAAAATAAAGTATGCTTTGGATTTTCCCCCTTGAGTGGTGAGTCCACTTTCCCAACCTGCTTTAATATATATAGAATAATATTTCCTTCATTTTGTCCTTTAAATCTTGGAGACTTTCAAAGTGTGACTACAAAATTAATGACAGTTGGCAACTAATAAACATTCACCTCCATGAAAGCCTCCATAATGGGCCTACAAATGAGCAAGTCTGCTGTTACTCTTTTTGGCCTTTAGTAAAATATAATGTTCTGTATACCAGTTACAAATTACTCAGTCCATCTAGAATTTTTTAATGAAATAAATCTATAACTCACTGTATGCACTCAAAACATGTATTTGTAGTGGTTACTCTTGAATGTCTTGGATTTGTTAATAAATATATTCTTCCTTTTACAAAGGCTTACAATTGTCAAATGTTAAAATGATTACAAATCCGTTCTCAAGGAAAAAAAAAATATGACTTTTCTGACCCCACCTTAAAATGAACTCAGAAAATTACTATTTCAAAAGGTTTCTCTTACTATGGACATTTATCCATGGAATATAAGTAAAATCATAGCCTAGAACTAGACTTCCATGTTTAGTAAAAAGGTCTCCTTTCTGGCAGAAAAAATTGAAGTGACCAAGTCAGGAAAAAGTAAGAAAAAAAGAAGAAGAAGAAGAAGAAAGAAGGAAATTAGTATATAACTCAAAAACTATGTCTCTGAAATAAAGAGGTATCATTAAAATATCAAAAAAATATTGTATTTCTTTTATTTGACTTAGTCATGAAAAATATTAAAAGCATTCAAAAATATTAGTTCACTAGCCATTGTAACTCCCTCAATAATTAAATACTGAACACACATGATTATGGTGTTCTCAGTCATTTGTTCATTCAAAAAATATAGTTTGAGCACCTACATTCTCTGTGCCAAATATGGCTTTGGGTGCTAGAAGTGAGCAAAACAACACCTTTGCCACATTTACATCTTCCCTTCAGTACTGATTTTTTCAATCAAAAGACATTTTTGGTACATGAATTTTCTTGTAATTTTCACATTAAAAATAGCCTCAAAAAGTGAGAAACCTATAATACTTATTTTCAGAATAGCTAATACAGTACAAATGCAATGATAGTGGATGCTTGCTTATTTTCATGCTATGGTACTCTTTTGTCAAGACAAGTGGGGCAGTACACACTACATGATTATATTTCTATTATCTTCACAACAGGGAGCAAGGGTTTCAAGTAAGCATCACTGTAACTAACATCAGATACATTTTCTCTTGCTCTATGAATTATATTAAATATATAAAAATAAGAGCTTCCACCCAACCTAAATGGTTTGCAATTCTTAAAAGACATAATCAAAAATATTGTCTAAAATCAATGCAAATTAACTTTGAAATTTGTAGTATTTCCAAAAATTTTGCTTTTGCTTAGGAAAGTATTTATATTGTTTCATTTTGTAACTAGCCTGCTAGTGTGCTTTAACTCCCTAAAATGTCTTTATGAACAGATGTCTCGAAAACAGTAGGCAAGGGATTTAAACATAAGAAATTAACCATTAAAAAGCAACTACTTTGCAGTAACTTGAACCTCTAAGAAGTATTTTTAATTTAATAACATTTCTTCACTTTAAACATTTTGTTGCATAAACCATTTTTGTGTTGTTTGTTTAATGGAAAATAAGCATTGCAAAATAATTTCTTAAGTTGCCATTTTCGAGTGAAACATCCACCTAACTCTGAAATTATATGATGGGAAGATTGGATGTTCTTAATCAGTGTCTCTTTAGAAGTCATTTCATATGCACAATGCATGGCTCATATCTTATTAAAGCTGGATGGGATTATCAATAGTCCACATCCCACATATAGCCACCTTTAGACCTTAGTTTTAGAAATTTGCATTTCAATGGTTTATCAATTTGGTATGATGTCACCATTTTATTAGGACTAGAAATGCTAAGAACTCACCAGTTTCTGAATCAGTAGCAATGAGGCTCATGAGACCACAATCTTTTTTTATTTTTTTCATATATATCTGTCTTCGTCATCAGGATTTACTGGAGAAAGGCATCAATAACTCACGTGTATTAGGCCAAACTAGTTTCCATCAGGCATATACTAAAACTCTTGACAGCTACTGTTTCAAACTGTCTTTTGCATCATTTGTGTGTTTTAGAATATTCCCTGTGAAGATTCTATGGCTCACTACTAGGGAAATCCTTCCTCCCCAAGACTCATTCAGATTTTATCTGAGGTTGGGTCAGAGGAATGGGTATGCATTTCTTATTCTTGCACCATTTCTCTGCAGACAACTGGTGAAATCAGAGAATGAGACATAAATATATTCTATTTTCCTATAATACACCTAATAACATTGTAGAAATCTGTTAATTATCATCAAATCTAGACTGGTTTGCATTTATGAAGTAAGCTTGAAATGTGCTGAGTTAAATGAAAATTTGTGTTTACTAAATAAAATATATATATATATGGTAAAGCAAATTT
>NW_027529541.1:1233759-1249547 GCF_008692635.1 Crocuta crocuta
TTTTTTTTTTTTTTTTTTTTTTTTTTTTTCAGGCATACCAACTAAGCTCTAACTGAATTTGGCTTACTTGAAAATCTTCGAATCCTCCTTGCACCTTCATTTATTCTCACATTTGCTTTTTCTCAACACAGGCTAGGTAACAATTCCCACCCACTCACATCCCTGACTCCCTTTAAAACTGCTTCAAGACATCTTCTCCAATAAATCTCTTGGTGAACTCTAAATTCATTCTGACCACTGCTATTTTTTATTTCCACAGGACTTTATATCAAAGTCAGGAGAGGTTATCCCAGGCTTATTTTAATTATCTCTGTTTATTTAATCATGTCTGAACTTCTAACTCTATAATAAACTCATGAAGGTCAGGAAGTCTCTTTCTATTCCATTATTTATACAATTAAACCTAATACAGAATTATATAAACACCAACAAGATAGCAAATGATTCCTAAGTGAACATTTATTAATTGATTAAATTTGCTCTTTATAAGAGATATATAAAACAAGAACATGAGATTCACAAAACAAAATTTTTAATGTGAGATGAACTCTTAACCTTGGAACAGCATGAAGGAGCAAAAATAAAATGAAAGAGGTGTTGGGGGCTCTACCTAGAAGGATGTTGTCTCTGCTATGTCCCTGCTCTGACTCAACTAATATAAATAACAGACACTGATAGGAGGGATGGCATGCCACACACATACATTCTTGGTATTGATGCATCTTTGCACGTAGGAACCAGTGGACCTGCAGGGCACCAATGGACCCACACTGTCCCACCAACTTTAGAGGATGAACTGCTTCTGCCTACATGGTATGCCAACATGAGAGGTGATGTAACTGAGCTTACAGTCCTGGTTGCCTCTAAGGGCTCTACTCAAAGAAGAATTATTTTTTAAAATGTAGAATTATTTTTCTATCATGTAACTGAGACCTACCCCTCCTCCTTGTGTCAAAGACTGAGAAGCAAGAGCCTCCCGTTGCTTCTCAGAAATACTCAGCTATGAAGCCTATTTACTTTCAGACCACAGGAAAAGAATTACTTCTGTTCACTACTTAATGAATGGCCATGGTGGCCTTACAAGAAGAATGAGAAAGATCTCTGTCTCTCTACCATGTAAGGGCATGGAAGTTGGCCATTTGCAAGCCAGGAATAAAGATCTCACCAGAAATTGAACAATGGTGGAACTCAACCATGCTGGCACCCTGATTTTGGACATCTAGCTTCCAGAACTGCGAGAATATAAACTGCTGTTGGTTAAGCCAGCCAGCCTATGGTATCTTGTTATAACCTAAGACAAACAGTAAGAAAAATTTTTTAAATAATGAAAAGTAAGAATGAAAACTTAAGAAACAAGGAAAATGTACCACTCTATCTACTATTTGAATTATAGACGTTCCAGAAAAAGAGAAAGGAGCAAATGGAGAACACAATCTCATTAATTAGATGACTACTCCTTACAAAGTAGTTTAATGACAATGGATAACATCCAAAGGGAAAAAATGTGGACTTGTAGGAGGAAAGCTCGTAGATATTAGGAAGGTATGCAGCAACCCAAATCACCATTTCTGTGCCAAAGCCTTCTTAGTTTAGGCTCTAATTAAATTCTTGTTATGTTTCTTGAAACACAAACAATGTGGGTTTACGGAGTTCTCTGAACTGACTCTGTGATGTATGGACAACAGAATTTCTGTATCAACATTTCTGCTGATGAAAAAGTAATAATATGTGACTTGATCGGGTTGATTGACATATTTTTGTTCATCAATCTTTTGATGATGATTTTGTACATTAAATTGAGAAAAACAATATGTTTTTATATCAAAGCCACATGGAAATTTGAGATCAGGTTAGAAAATTTTTAGATGATGTTCCATCCCCAGAAAAATTCCTTTCTGACCATTGCAGCATACACTCTTTGCTTATTTTGAAAAATGAGAAGTTGAAGTGAAACCTTGTTATCCTAACATTACCAAGAATTATCTGCTCAAACATTTCCAATGAATCTCAAATGTGTGCAGAGAAAGGTGCATAGTCCCCCCTGCCATGCCTATTTAGCCCTACACAAGCCAGTGCCCCCCCTCAATATCTCTTTGACTTTATCTTTTCACCCATCCTGTCCCAGTTACATGATATCTCCTATGCCGTGATAGTTATATACCTGCTTTGGGCCTTTGAACCTGCTGTTTCCTCATTTAAATGTTCTTCCTTAAGTCATACCCATGACTTGCACATAGTTAGATTGTTAAAGAGTCCTTCACTAAGCATCCTACTTCAATTTAAACACATCCTCATATATGTACTCCTTATCTCCTGCCCTGCTTTGTTTATCTCTGTACAATTTACCACCTTCCAATACACCATGGAATTTATTTACTGTGGCCAACAGATTCTTAAGGTGGCCTATAGGATCCCTGTCTCTTGATGTTCACTTTTTTATCCTGTTTCTTTTTTATCTCTTCTTACTAGATTTAAGATTCTTGAAGGCAGGACATATTTTTCTGTTTTTATTCTACTATTTTTAAAACTAATTTGTATATATGCAGTACTTAGCATAATGCTTGGTATATAGTATACACGATGTGTGTTGCATTAGTAAATAAATTCTTCTTGACTCCCTTATCTGTGGACTTGTCTCTTCATTGGTTTTGTGATACTCTATACACTGTCATTACAAAATCTGAGCTAAAAATTAATCCTGGAGCTCATGTGCCTGATTAAGGGAATTGTTATGAAGAATTTATGCTTACCCAATAGAAAATCCCATTTTTGATACATGTTATATTTTGTTTGATGTCCTTCCATTAACTTATAAATTGTAATTCTTCCCCACTACAGGCATTGCAAAAACACATTTTTAATGGGCTTAAAAATAAAAAACACATAACATTTTAAAATGTAATCTCAAAAGAGGCAAAGACTAAGCACACCCATCCAGGCTCCTTCCTCCAATACACTTCCAGGAATATAAGGCAGAGAAATTATTATCAGTCATAGAAGGAATATGGACAGTAAACATAAAATGCAATAGTTTGTACTGTTGCCCTCCCTCTTCGAACGGACATTTGGCAATGTCCGGGAACATTTTTGGTTGTTACAACTGAGGGGAAAGTGTTACTGGCATCTGGTGGATAGAGGCTGAGGATGCTGCTTAACATCATACAATGTGCAAGACACACAGCAAAGAATTATCTGGACTAAAATATCAATAGTACCCAGGTATAATATAATAGAGGCAGTACCACAGTTATACGACAACAACACGCAGGAATTTCACAGTAGAGCCCAAGTCAGCAATTTTTGAGTTAGCAACAAGCATTAACAAATACACCTTTAAATTAAAGGGGTCAAGGGAGAACACATGGTGACATCAGGGATCTTGGGTCGCTACATAAGCACCACCCCTATCTGTGAGCTCCTTCTCAAATTTGGGTTTCTGGCATTTCTTAGCAACTCTCTCTTCTTGGCTATAGACACAGCCCTTTTATAATATGTGAGCTTGAATGAAGTTGTTCATCAGAAGTTTGCTTTTACTCACTGTCAATACCTAGAGTCAAGAGCTGGAATTTTTAAAGCAAAATTTCTAATATTTATTTATATTTTACAGAGAGAGGAGACAGACAGATAGAGACAGAGAGAGACAGGTAGAGCATGCGTGTGTGCGTGCACTGGGGGAAGGGCAGAGAGAGAGGGAGACACGGGATCCAAAGCAGGCTCCAGGCTCGAGCTGTCAGCACAGAACCCGATGTGGAGCTCAGACTCACAAACTGCAAGATCATGAACTGAGCTGAAGTTGGATGTTTCACTGACTGAGCCACCCAGGTGCCCCAAGAGCCAGAATTTTTATTATTGACTTGAAAACAGTGCTGGGGGTTGTCCAGAGATATGCTCAGCATTTAAAGATTTCTAAAACATGTCACTTTCAATTTGTGAATGCTGCACAGAAAATAACACACGACCCCCTGAGTTTCTCTATTTCCTTTTAAAGAACATATCCTTTCAATACAAATGAATAATAACTAAAGAGGTACATCAAACATCTAAAACTTTTATCTTTGAATGGATTCTCTAACATTCATATTAAAATAAAATGAGAGCCAATTAATTTGACTTTTAAGCAACTCATGTGAGACAGCCTCATCCTGTTTTCTATCAAAAATCTACTCTTAGTATAACCAAACTTTGAAATTCCCTTGACTTGAACTCCAGGCCCAGTGATTATGCTGGTCTCATCTCTTATAGGATCACTATTAATACTTCTTCAGTATTTTGTATATCAGTGATTTTATTTGTAAATACATTGCAATGGCAAAATAAAATGCTTTTATTTTATAAAATAGAAGCATTTTATAGAAGTAAAAGAATAATATTAATAAATAAAAATGTTTCCATGAAAATAATAACAAAAGTATTTTTAGTAATTAGCTGGCCTAATGAAATAACAAAAAAGTGAGGTGTAATTGAGGGGAGAAGGCTCAGATAGAGAAAGTTTAAAAATAAATAAAATTTACAAGGGTAAAGCAATAAATGAATCAGATACTTTAAAAAAAATTACCTTGAAAATCTGGATGAAATGTATATTTTTTAAAGAAAAATACAACTTAATAAAGTCATCCCAAAAAAACAGAAGTCTAAAATGGCCATTTATGGAAAAAAAAAAAAAAAAAGCTGATACACAGCACAAAATCAAACCAAACAGAAAACCTAAGCCTAACTGTTCTGTAGCAGAATTTTCTTCATAAGATAAATATTGATGGATACCTCATGCCAAAAACTACAACTTTCTCAATGGGGGGTTATAGAAGCTTTGTTGATAATGTCACAAATAAAACAAAGATATCCACTATCTACACTATTACTTAGATTTTATTGGAGGTATTATCCAATCTAGTTAGAAATGAGAAAGCAATTAGAGGCATAAGAATTGAAAAAAAAGACATAAAACTTTTTTTTTCCCAGATGATACTATTACAGATCTAGAAAACCAAGAGTCAATGGGAGATGGCACTAATCTTAACCTTCAACAAACGGTGTGTGAGGCCAGAGGAAACATTCTCACGTTTGATGGTAAGAAAGTAAAACAGTTTACAGGCACCCTCCTACACTGTTGGTGGGAATGTAAACTGGTGCAGCCCCTCTGGAAAACAGTGTGGAGATTCCTCAAAATATTATCAGTAGAACTCCCCTATGACCCAGCAATAGCACTGCTAGGAACTTACCCAAGGGATACAGGAGTGCTGATGCACAGGGGCACATGTACCCCAATGTTTATAGCAGCACTCTCCACAATAGCCAAAACAGGGGCGCCTGGGTGGCTCAGTTGGTTAAGCATCCAACTTGGGCTCAGATCATGATCTCGTGGTTTATGGGTTCGAGCCCCGCGTTGGGCTCTGTGCTGACAGCTCTGAGCCTGGTGCCTGTTTCATACTCTGTGCCTCCCTCTCTCTCTGACCCTCCCTACTCACACTGTCTCTCTCTTTCTCTCAGAAATAAATAAAACATTAAAAAAAAAAAACAATAACCAAAACATGGAAAGAGCTTAAGTGTCTGTCAACGGACAAATGGATCAAGGAGATGTGGTTTATCTATACAATGGAATACTACATGGCAATGAGAAAGAATGAAATCTGGCCATTTGTAGCAACATGGATGGAACTTGAGCGTGTTATGTTGAGCGAAATAAGTCAGGCAGAGAAAGACAGATACCATATGTTTGTATTTATAGATGGATTAGGAGGAACTTAACAGAGGACCACGGGGGAGAAGAAGGGGAAAATAGTTGGGGAGAGGGAGGGAGGCAAACTGTGAGAGACTCTTGAATGCTGAGAACAAACTGAGCACTGATGGGGGTGAGGGAGAGGGGAAGGAGAGTGATGGGCATGGAGGAGGGCACTTGTGGGGATGAGCACTGAGTGTCATATAGAAACCAACTTGACAATAAACTATTAAAAAAAAAAAGAAAGTAAAAGAGTTTAAACCCTAAGGGGGGAGGGGAGAATTTGCCACTATCTTGTAAAACTACATATGCATTTCTGCTTTGATATAGCAATTCTACCATTGGGAAATCTATTCCAATGATAAGACTGGCAAAAATTTAAAAATAAATAAATAAAGCACAAGATGTAATAACAAAAATCATGAAAAGACCAAGATGTCTATCAATAAGGGGCTGGAGAAAACTATAGTATATGCACACAAGTGAATATTTTGCAGCTATTTTAAAAAGAGGAACATATTGGGGTGCCTTGGTGGTTCAGCTGGTTAAGTGTCTGACTTCAGCTCTGGTCATGATCTCACAGTCTGTGGGTCTGAGCCCCACATCCAGCTCTGTGCTGACAGCTCGACCCTGGAGCCTGTTTTGGAAACTGTGTCTCCCTCTCTCTCTGCCATGCTCCCTCTCTCTCTCTCTCATGCATATACTCTTTCTTCCTCTGTCTCTCTCTCTCTCTCAAAAATAAAAATAAACATTGAAAAAATTAAAAATAATTTAAAATAATAAATAAAAAGCATATTATATTTATAGCAAAGACAGTGGCTCTTAATGGAATTGATACTGTTTCCCAGGGGCTCTTTGGCAATGTTTAAAGAGATATTTGGTTGCCACAACTGGGCAGAAAAATGCTACTAGAGTCTATCAGGTAGAGAAGAGGAATACTAAATATCCTACAGTACAGGACAGTCCCCCACAACAAAGAATATTCCAGCCAAAATGTTGATGATATCAAGACTAGGAAATCTAGAAATAGGAAATACTGACAAATGAGCAAAAGTAAGGGGAAGAACTATGTATACAGTTTGCTCTCATTTACCTTATATCCCTAAGAGAGGCTATAGATATAAAACAAATTTCATTATATTTTCTTGAAAAAATAAAAAGTTACCCATTAGATGTTTGATAAACAATACAATGGAGGTAACAGCGTTGGAAAATAGAATTTTCTGAATATTCCTTGCTTGTGGATTTGACCTTAGAGCTACGTAAATATATTCAAAGCTATAAAACAAAACAAAATTTATACTAAAGAAAAGCAAAATAAAGTAATAAACCTAAATTAGCATTTGGTATTGAGCTAGCGGTATAATCACACAGATAGGAATTATGTTAAGTGAGTTTAAAATAATAATTTACTGTCCATCTCTAGTAGTTTATATATTATGGTCAAAAATAAATGAACAGGAACTTTTAACTATTTTGATTATATTTTAAATATTCAAATTGTTGGTGGCAAGGATGATGTGTGTGTTTGTACATATCTAATGGGACTTGACTGCATGTATATTAATTTTTTTAAAAAAATTAATGTTTTATTTATTTCTGAGAGGAAGAGAGAAAGAGCATGAGAATGGGAGGGTCAGAGAGAGAGATACAGAATCTGAAACAGGCTCCAGGCTCTGAGCTGTCAGCACAGAAACCAAAGCGGGGCTCAAACCCACCAACTATGAGATCATGACCTGAGCCAAAATTGGATGCTCAACCGATTGAGCCACCAAGGCACCCCTGTATGTATTATATTAAAATCAAGCTATTGGGGCAGTCACTCATGGTCCAACTTCAGCTCAGTTCATGATCTCACAGCTCATGAGTTCAAGCCCTGTGCCATGCTCTGTGCTGACAGCTCAGAGCCTGAAGCCTGCTTTGGATTCTGTCTCTGTCTCTGTCTCTCTCTCTCTCTCGCTCCTCCCTTGCTCATACTCTGTCTCTCAAAAAATAAGTTAATATTAAAATAATGAATTAATTAATAAAATCAAGCTATTTCCTAACTCAGTTGCATGGTTTTTGGCAGGATTTAATTCCTCCTTGCGTGTTGGACTGAGGGCCTCTGATTCTCTTATGATGCTAGTGGGAGGTCCTTCTCATTTCTTGCCATGTGATCCTCACCATAGGGCAGCTCATAATAGAGCAGATGGATTTCCTCAGAGCAAACCAGCAAGAGAGCTAGTGGAAGCCCATAAGACAGAAGTCACACTCTTTACAACCTAATCTGGGAGGTGACGTCACATTATTTTGTCTGAATTCCATTCATTAGAACTAAGTCACTCAGTTCAGCCCACATTTAAGAGGATGGAATGACACAAGAGCATGACTATTGGGAGGTGAAGATTTAAGAGCAACGTTGGAATCTGTCCTACTATGGGAATAAGGCAAATAAGTGACTATGTTAATATCATTGGATATTGGGACTTGTAGCAGTAGAGAAAAGAGATAGAAGTGTCAGGTTAACAATTAAGTTAAAATTTTGTGGTTCTGAATTTGAATTGGAAGGATGAATCCAAGTATACACACAGACATGCACACACACATAAAATATATGTGTGTGTGTATATATTTTCATCAATAAATTGAATCCACATCTGATAGAGGAACATAATAAGTGGCACCAGCTACAAGCAATTTGCTAAAGCCATACTTAAAAAACATTCTACTGGACAGATATCTCAGTTTTTTCAACAAGTAAAGCAAAAAAAAAAGAGAGAGAGAGAGAGAAAGAGGAGCTACGTTGACCAATGGAACAAATTTGATTCTAATTAATACAAATAAGCAGAAAACAAGTTATAAGACCATCAGAGAAATTTGGAAAGAAATTGAATATGTGGTTATGATATTATAAAATTATTTAAATCTCTTTAAGTGTGACAGTGACATGGTGGTTATATTTTTAAAAAACATTCTTATCTTGGTATTAGGAAAACTAGACAGCAACATGCAAAAGAATAAAAACACACTGCTTTATTACATCATACACAAAAATAAATTCAAAATAGATCAAAGACCTAAATGTGAGACTTAAAATCATAAAAATCCTAGAAGAAAACACAGGCAACAATTTGACATTGGCGGCAGCAACATTTTTCTAAACATGTCTCCCGAAGCAAGGGAAACAACAGCAAAACCAAACTATTAGGACTATATCAAAGTGAAAAGCTTCTGCACAGCAAAGGAAACAATCAACAAAACTATAAGGCAACCTACAGAATGGGAGAAGATACTTGCAAATGACATAACCAATAAAGGATAAGTATCCAAAATATATAAAGAACTTATAAAACTCAACACGATCCCAAATATAATCCAATTAAAAAATGGGCAGAAGATATGAACAGATATTTCCCCAAAGAAGGCATACATATGGTCAACAGACATATGAAAAGATGCTCATCATCACTTACCATCAGGGAAATTCAAATCAAAACTGCAATGAGATATCATCTCACATCTATCAGAATGGCTAAAATCAACACCAGAAACAACAGGTATTGGTGGGGATATGGAGAAAAAGGAACACTTATGCACTGTTGGTGGGAATGTAAACTGGTGCAGCAAATGTGGAAAATAGTATGGAGTTTCCTCAAAAAGTTAAAAATGGAACTACCTATGATCCAGCAATCACACTACTGGGTATTTACCCTAAGAATACAAAAAGATGAATTCAAAAGAATATATGCACCTCTATGTTTATAGCAACATTATTTACAATAGCCAAGATTTGGAAGCAGCCCAAATGTCCATCGATTGATGAATGGATAAAGATGTGGTTTATATACCTACATACACGAATATATACAATGACTATTATTCAGCAATAAAAAGAAGAATGAAATCTTGCCATATGCAACAATGTGGATGGAGCTAGAGAGTATAATCTCAGCAAAATAAGTCACTCAGAGAAATGCAAATACCATATTTCATTCATATGTGGAATTTAAGAAAAAAAAACATCAAAGAGAGAGACAGAGAGAGAGAGGGAAATGAACAAATAGACTATTAATTACAGAGAATAAACTGATGGTTACCAGAGGGTAGGAGGTGAAGGGATACATTAAATAGGTAATGAGGATTAAGAAGTGCACTCATCATGATGAGCACCTAGTGATGTATGAAACTACTAAATCACTAATATTGTACACCTGAAACTAATATAATGCTGTATGTTAGCTAACTAGAATTAAAAAAAAAAAACTTTAAAAAATAAGTCTTGTCTTTTAACATGTATATTGAAACAGAAAAATGATAAGATGGGGTAACTGCTTCAAAATAATCTAGAATGGAAAAAGAGGGTATATGTAGGAATCTAGATGAAACAATCTGAAGTTATGAATTTATGGTACCACTTTCCCTTTTGTGTGTTTTTAGAATTTTGCATGAAAGTTTTAAAAGTTTACAAGTTATATTTATTCATTACTGTACATATTAAGGGGGAAAAAGATGATAAGATAGCAACAAAATATTTCATAATGTATACTAACTTGAAACAAAACTTAGCACTTTATTTACTTTAATATACCGCTTTAATCATACTGTATACAATTTTGAGCATTAATTTTTAACTTTCTATTTATATTAAAATAAGTTTTCTTTTAGAATTATTCATTTTCAAGAGTCATGTTATTGTTAGATAATGGTCCATTAAAGAAACATCACTTGTTTAATTTACTTTTCAAACCCTACTTACCATTTTATTTTTTCTACTTTTCAGTATTATAAATAGTGCTGAAATAAACACTTTTGCATATAATATAATTTCTTATCCAAACTCATTCATTTTAGGGCATATAGGTCTGGTATAAATCTATCTCTTTGGAATAATTCCCAGAATTTAAATAACTGAGTATAATGTCTCACCGTTCTAAAGATTATTGAGACATAAAGACAAATCACTCTCTGCAGAGATTAACAAAGCATTTGGCTGCAAAAAATTGAACATCCTATAATAATTACTTAAACAAGAAGTTATTCTGTTTGTCTCACAAAATAAAAAGTTCACTGTTAGAACAGCGGCACCATAATATCATCAGTAACATAAATTTTTTTTTCTCTTCTGTTCTGCCATCTTTAATGCAGCCTCATGGTCACAATTCATACGCTCTGACACCATGTCTAGCGACCAGACTGAAACAGGGTAGAAAAAGCACAGCCTTCCATGGAGGTTTTGTCTTTGTATGTAGATATGCAAGCAATTCCTTGTAGACTTGTTCTACCTCATTGGTGAGAAATGTGCTTCACGTTCATGCCTGACTAGAAGCTGTGTAAGAAAACAGGGTGTTTAGTTTTCTAGTGTAAGAGAGATAAGGTAGTTAGGAATGATGCTGAGTAAGGCAATTCATGCTACATGAGCCCCACATTTCAAAAACACCAAAGTGCTAAATGAGATACAATTTTTGGTATAACCATTCCCACTTCATTTAATGATTACATATAATATGCTCTATTGTTGTTAAATTGCTTTATATTCTTTGCCTTTACCTAAATAGGAAACTATATATTTATTAAACAATTTAGATAAACTATTTTTGGGTAGACAGATGTTATAGTGATTGGGAAGGGTAAGAGCCCAGAATGTGAAGTTAAATACCCTAGTTTAGTGTAATGCTCCAGCCCTTAGCATTCACACAAATTTGGCACACTCCTGGGCACACAGCAAGCATTCTATATGTTTTAGTTTATTGTTGATAAAATAAGCAATCTCTATAAAGTTGAATTTGAAGAAAAAAAATCTTTGAAGTGATGGTTTTCCACCCATCCTTCAGGAATAGCGCTTTAACTCTAGACCTTTTGTTCTACACCTTGGCCTTCAAAAGTTCTCATAGTATATCTCATTATAAAATGAGCTGATAGAAGCTTATTGTCACTTTGGAAAGGATCAGATAAACTCTTTAATACAAAGCATTAAAAGTGGACATGAGGTAATTCAATATCCTCCTATAGAATATTTTTATTTTAACCAAAATCAGTTTCTTATCCCCATGAAATGCATATTTCACAATGTGTGATGTTTCTGTTAGAAATATTCTGATCAGTACAATATTTTAGAAAAGGAAAATGTTCAGAACCCATTAAATAACACCTTGGAGATGACTATATAAATAGCCATCTCTGTTGATATGAATATCTTGAGGTTATTCAACTAAATATGCATCAGAACAAACAAATGTTTGGGGAATTTGCTATAAACTTGAGGAAATTCCAGCCTTAATTACATACACACTTCTGGCGGAAGTCATACTATACTTGACTATAGATCCAAAGATGCCTATAGATGGCAGAGGCAAATGTTAATGAGTCCATTATTAGTGTTAGTTGTTTTTATTAAAACATCTCAGAGCTCCAGGAGGTGAACTAATATATTCTTTTTTTATTTTAGATGCTTGATATTTTAAATGGAATATGAAACATCTTTGAATCACAGTGGCAGATTCTTGAGGATGATTAAGCATGATGTCTATTAAAAACCTATGCAAATTACAAAAAGACCTGTGCTAAATAAAACTGCACTCATACAGTGAGAATTTTAGCATTTAGTGATCTTCAAATATTTTCATTTACATTTCTTAAGTTTTTCTTTTTCTAGTTTTTATTTGTTCAATGTAACACAATGTCTGAAAAGTGGGGACTAAGAGATCTTGTAGTTTCATAGTTAAATTTCTTGTGAAAGCTGTCTATATTCACCCTCTTCATATTCTGGCCTTTTATACAATTCTCAGCTTGGTAATAAATGCAGTCCATCACTCTTCTTTAAAATTGTTCATGACGGTCACCAATCAAGCCTATTTTTCTAAATCCATCGGCTATTTTCCAACCATCATATTACTTGGCCTGTAAACAGTATTAATTTTTTGTTAACATATTTTCCCTTGTCTTCCCAATTCCCCTTTCTCTTTTCTGTTTCTTCTCTTATGTTAGACTACTTCTTCTACACCTTCTTTCGTATAGGCTCTTTGGAGCCTCACATTGTCTACTAATTAGAATTCCTCAAGATTGAGTCTAAAATTCTACCTTCTTTTCACTCTATACTATTTCCCTAGGTAATCACATACATACCAATTGAAACTTAAGAAGCAGAGACACAGCACATTCATATCTTTAGCCTACTAGACATCCGTATCCACTGGCTCCTTGAAACTTCACCTGAATATCTCAAAGGCATATGATCTCCATATGGTCTATATCTATGTCTTCTTTCAAACCCGGTTTTCTCATGTAATGGAACCCCTAAATATCTTATTACTAAAGTCAGTAGTTAAGAGTTAAACATGACATCCATCTCCTTATTTTCTCTATCCAGTTCATCAAAAATCCTCTTAAATATACCTGCTAAATGTTATTCAAGCTCATTTACTTCTGAAGATTGATATTGCTAGCTCTATTTTCTTAGTCCAATCTACCATTATCTCAGTTCTTAATATCCATAATAGAGCTGTGAGGCATTCCCTACATTCTACTCTTTACATTCAACCAACAAAGTCTTTTAATTGCATTGACCTGGTAATGATATTCAAGTAAAACACTGGTAGACTTCCATTTTTTCCTAGAAAAATTGAGTTACCCCTACAAACCTTTTGCTGTGGCCACCAACTAGCCCCTCACACCAGTCTGTTTCTATTCAGTCCTGTTTCATTAATTTCTACTTATTCTTCAGATTTGCTACAGAGATAGATAGATTGGTAGACAGATAGATATAGACATAACTTTATATATAGATATAGATTGATATCTTCTTTTCTCCTTTCAAAGTTATAAAATTGTATTTTCTTTCAAGACTATTGATGAATGCCTGTGTCTCCCATTATTTAACCTCCACAAGAAGAGGGACCACATCTGGTTTTATTCATTCCTAGCAACTAGAGAAGTACTTGGAACCTTATTAGTATCTCAGAGATATATATCTAAATTTTTTTAAAAAAATATTAAGGCTTCCAAGTCATATATCTTCACCTTAATTCTATCTTTATGTACACTATCTTTTTTTAACTAATGTATTTATCAAGCTAAATTATTTTTCTGTTGGAAACCTCTTTCCTAATGTGAAAAGAAATATACATTTATATGCACACATGAATGCATGCAATGATGATCTACCAGTACAGAATGCAGAGAAAATTGTGTATTGGTTGTTTGAAGTTAAAATTCTTAGAGCAGCAGGAGATAATTAAGCTCTGTTTTGAAAATGAATCTTGGGGCGCCTGGGTGGCTTAGTCGATTAAGCGTCCGACTTTTGCTTAGGTCATGATCTCGCGGTTCGTGGGTTCGAGCCCCGCGTCGGGCTCTGTGCTGACTGCCAGCTCAGAGCCTGAAGCCTGTTTCAGTCTGTGACTCCCTCTCTCTCTGACCCTCCCCTGCTCATGCTGTCTCTCTCTCTCTTAGAAATAAATGAAAAAATTAAAAATTTTTTTTAAAAAAATAAAAAATAAATAAAATAAATCTTCCTTGTGAAGCAGTTATGTAGTTGAACTGTTGATTTAACATATATTTTTACCTTAGACTCGACAATATAGCTGCCAGTCGGCCAAGAGGAGAGAACAGTAGGGAGAACCCTCTGTAGGTTTTGAAATTACATAGTTTTTACTTAGATCTTGAAATGAAAGCTTAGGTACATAGATGAAATTCTTTGCCTATTGGTATATAAATCAATGTCACTAATGTTTAGAAAATTACAAACAACATAAGTTTAAAAAAGCACAGAAGACAAGCATAAAGTTGCCATTTTTTTTTCACTTGCCAACTATGGATATTTAAAATGGCTACATTTTTGTCTCCCATAACCACATTAGCAGCAGCAAAGGAAAGTTATACTAACATCAAAAGACTCAGAAAGACATAAGGATAGGCTTTTCAATTATTAAAAAAAAATGTTACTATTTGTTAAACTGTGGTAATTGTCCTTATTTTTATCATTTCACCTCAGTCTATTAAAACTGCCACCAGGAGACTGGCCCCAGTACATAATTTGACATTTGAGAATCACTCATATAACATAGGTGAGGACAGAACCCACAGTAAAATGTCCTTATTTCCATTCTTAGGGATAATTCTAAGAAATGTTCTAGGTTTTTCAGAAATAGGTTCCAAATACTTTCAGTATTGATTGCATTAGTGTTGAAAGCTAGAAGAAAATTGAAATTGGCCTGTGTATTATCAATTGGAAACAAAGGTAAGGCCTTTCAGTAAAGGAAGAGTCAGAACACAGAACACTGGACATAACGAATGCATGCTCTTAAGCAGAGTTTCACTGAAACTGCTTTAAAAAAAAGCAAATAAAGTTTAATTGCCCTGTGATTCAGTAGAATCTCTTTAATGTCTTCAAGCTCATTAGTATGCTCCCAAAACCTGGTGTACTTTTAAGCACATAGTGTGCTGCTTAACAAATCCATACTGATTACAATGGATAAAGAGTAGACACAATTAGGAGAAAAAGAACAGAGCTAAATTAATTCTCTACTGGGAGGGAAAGTTTAACAATGTCATTCCCCAGGTTTGACAGTAATTTTATTTAAAGATTTTTATAAATAACCTAAAAGTGGGAGTACACAGTAAGTTACCCAAGTTCTTCTAAGCAAAGGAATGCTGAGTCAGTGGGAGTAAAGTGCAGAGAGAACTCATGAAGCTGTGTGGGGTAAGACAAATGGCAATTGAGCTTCAATGTGGGCAAGTGTGAAGTAAAGCATTTAAAGAACAATTCCAGATATGGCATAAAAGATTATGAGATATCATTTATGATCCAGGAAAATGATCTAAGAATTACAATATGCTCTTTCATTCAAAAAGTCTTTGCTAAAACTTCACTCACTATGGACCTCTCAAATGTTGGCAGTTCCTTAGAAGACCACAAGACTACAAGTTTTCTTTCCTATACGTTATTCAAGGTAATCTGCTTCCAAACATAACTTTAATTGCTTTCTTTTTTTTCTTTCCTTTAATGTTCTTATTTTTCCATGACCAGTATTCCTTTCTTTTTTTTTTTTTTTTTTTTTTTTTTTTTTTTTTTTTTTTTTTTTTTTTTTTTTCTTCTTTG